>NC_041389.1:598378525-598489251 GCF_002162155.2 Triticum dicoccoides | reverse complement strand
TCCTTCGTCGCTAAGATAACGGGTCAAACATAATTAATAAAAATATCGGTCGGTGCAACGGATACAGAGAGATTGGTAGATGGTGCTATCTCGAATTATCTATTTGACGTGGCGTTTTGTTTTTGCGTGTGGAGCGGGTCAAATGGTGGCGTGATTTTAGATGGATCGACTCGAGTACTGAAAGTCATAATATGGAGCCAAAAACAGGCGTATACATAATGTTTATCGTAACTTTAGTGCGCATTGATCGTGCACGCATGCGTTACATCTTATCGTCTCACTTTTCTGCACACATCTCTTGTGTGTTGAAGCGTACCGAAGGAGGAGGATTGGTTAAGACCTTCACTAAAAATTCTAAATTAATAAGAAGTCCTCTTGTGTATTAAATATCTTAAATTCATTGGATTTACGAGAATTGTATCTGGTGCCTTGCCATATGCAAATTTTATTCAAGTTTCATCATTGCTTTGTCGGGCTACTGCATTGAGATGTGGTTTGAAAACTAACATGTTGGTGTATCATGTTTGGTGGTCGGTTATTAGCAATGACAACGAGCTAATGATTTAATATTACCATAAAGTGTATAATTGTCTTCGCCTCCATGGCATGTGCTCGTAGGAAGGACTGGAATTTGACATCCCGGTAAATATGCATCAGATATTGGGATGTGACGTGGATTGGCTGACCTTGAGTGGCTAGATGAAAGCGCATGTAGTCCCCATATGTGATTTTCATAATTAATGACAATCTTGATAAAAAAAACTATTTCATTGAGATGCATATGGAGGATTGTTCCATGGGCAGTGCATGGAGACCGTTGGATGGGTTCAAGGATGAATGCCATCGAGATAAAGATATGCACTGAGATTTGATGATGGATAAAGTATATTGGATGGATTTGGGAAAAACCTCATCAAAATGAAAATATGCATCCAGATCACTAAGTCCAAGAAGTGGATATATTATGATCAAGATGAAACAAAAGGAAATTGACATCGAAGTATCAAGATCTTGAGAGAATGAATTGGTATAAAAATTCAACATGTGGCTTTCAAGACAAAGTCATGGTGAGATCATGAGTTGGGCGATGGTTGATCAACATAAGAAAGGAAACGTAGCCGCCCGCCGGCTCTGGCTCCTCTCCCCTACAAAGCTTAGAGTTCCTCTGCCTCCCGCCGGCGCTGCTGCCGGTCCGCCCCATCTCCGGTAGCCTTCGGGCCATGGGGGCGTGGTGGATCCCATCCCTTGCCGGTGGGAGGGCTCCGGTTTTACATATTTCTTTGAGGTTTGTCAGGAAGGCGAGACGTTGGCGGTTCCCTAAAGATGGAATAAGGTTCTCCCCGCCCAAACCCCATTCTGGCGGTGCATCTAGCATCGTCGGTAGGTGTGTGGACGTGTGTCTCCGATGGATCTATCTTTGGTGGATCTGCTCGGATATGGTCATCGTTCGCCTTCATTCGTGTGTCTTCAGATTGGGTCCTTTCGATCTATGGTACTCTTTATCGGTAGCGATTGCTGTTCTATTGCGCTGGTCCTATGGGGCCTTAGCATGATGACTTCCCAACTGTCTACTACAAGTAATTTTGCCCGGATCCGGCGAGGGAGAGGTGATGACGACGGCGCGCCTTCGACTAACTTCAGTGCTTGTAGTCGTCGCTGATGACTCACAGGTATAGGGTATCAATCGTAGTCCTTTCGATAAGTAAGAGTGTCGAACCCAACGAGGAGCAGAAGGAAATGAGAAGTTGTTTTCAGCAAGGTATTTTCTGCAAGCACTGAAAGTAGCGGTAACAGATAGTTTGATAGCAAGGTAATTCATAACAAGTAACAATTAGCAATAGTAACAAAGGTGCAGCAAGGTGGCCCAATCCTTTTTATAGTAAAGGAAAAGTCGAAACGTTCTCTTATAATAAGCAAAGCGTTCTCAAGGACACATGGGAATTATCATCTAGTCACTTTTAGCATGTTTATTTGATTCACGTTCGTTACTTTGATAATTTGATATGTGGGTGGACCGGTGCTTGGGTGTTGTTCTTACTTGAACAAGCCCCACTTATGATTACCCCCTCTCGCAAGCATCTGCAATACGAAAGAAGAATTAAGATTAATCTAACCATAGCATGAAACATATGGATCCAAATCTGTTGGAAATATGCCCTAGAGGCAATAATAAAATGGTTATTATTATATTTCTTTGTTCATGATAATTGTCTGTTATTCATGCTATAATTGTGTTATCCGGAAATCGTAATACACGTGTGAATACATAGACCACAACATGTCCCTAGTGAGCCTCTAGTTGACTAGCTCGTTGATCAACAGATAGCCATGGTTTCCTGACTATGGACATTGGATGTCATTGATAACGGGATCACATCATTAGGAGAATGATGTGATGGACAAGACCCGATCCTAAGCGTAGCACAAAGATCATGTAGTTCGTTTTGCTAGAGCTTTTCCAAATGTCAAGTATCATTTCCTTAGACCATGAGATTGTGCAACTCCCGGATACCGTAGGAGTGCTTTGGGTGTGCCAAACGTCACAACGTAACTGGGTGACTATAAAGGTGCACTACGGGTATCTCCGAAAGTGTCTGTTGGGTTGGCACGAATCGAGACTGGGATTTGTCACTCCGTATGACGGAGAGGTATCTCTGGGCCCACTCGGTAATGCATCATCATAATGAGCTCAATGTGACCAAGTGTCTGGTCACGGGATCATGCATTACGGTACGAGTAAAGTGACTTGCCGGTAACGAGATTAAACGAGGTATTGGGATACCGACGATCGAATCTCGGGTAAGTAACGTACCGATTGACAAAGGGAATTGTATACAGGATTGATTGAATCCTCGACATCGTGGTTCATCCGATGAGATCATCGAGGAGCATGTGGGAGCCAACATGGGTATCCAGATCCCGCTGTTGGTTATTGACCGGAGAGGCATCTCGGTCATGTCTGCATGTCTCCCGAACCCGTAGGGTCTACACACTTAAGGTTCGGTGACGCTAGGGTTGTAGAGATATTAGTATGCAGTAACCCGAAAGTTGTTCGGAGTCCGGGATGAGATCTCGGATGTCACGAGGAGTTCCGGAATGGTCCGGAGGTAAAGAATTATATATAGGAAGTCAGGTTTCGGCCATCGGGAAAGTTTCGGGGGTCACCGGTATTGTACCGGGACTACCCGAAGGGTCCTGGGGGTCCACCGGGTGGGGCCACCTATCCCGGAGGGCCCCATGGGCCGAAGTGGGAGGGGAACCAACCCCTGGTGGGCTGGTGCGCCCCCCTTGCCCCCCCTGCGCCTAGGGTTGGAAACCCTAGGGGTGGGGGCGCCTCCACCTGGCTTGGGGGGCAAGTTTCCCCCCTGGCCGCCGCCCCCCCCCCTTGGAGATTGCATCTCCTAGGGCCAGCGCCCCCCTAGGGGGCCTATATAAAGAGGGGGGAGGGAGGGCAGCCACACCCATGATCTTGGCGCTTCCCTCTCCCCCTGCTACACCTCTCCCTCTCGTAGAAGCTTGGTGAAGCCCTGCCGAGATCGCTGCTGCATCCACCACCACGCCGTCGTGCTGCTGGATCTTCATCAACCTCTCCTTCCCCCTTGCTGGATCAAGAAGGAGGAGACGTCTTCCTCAACCGTACATGTGTTGAACGCGGAGGTGCTGTCCGTTCAGTACTAGGATCATCGGTGATTTGGATCACGACGAGTACGACTCCCTCAACCCTGTTCTCTTGAATGCTTCCGCTCGCGATCTACAAGGGTATGTAGATGCACTCCTCTCTCTCGTTGCTATATGAACTCATAGATTGATCTTGGTGAAAGCGTAGAAAAAATTTATTTTCTACAACGTTCCCCGACAGCGGCATCATGAGCTAAGTCTATGCGTAGTTCTCTTTGCACGAGTAGAACACAATTTGTTATGGGCGTAGATGTTGTCAACTTTCTTGCCACTACTAGTCTTATTTTGCTTCAGAGGTATCATGGGATGAAGCGGCCCAGACCGACCTTACACGTACGCTTACGTGAGACAGGTTCCACCGACTGACATGCACTAGTTGCATAAGGTGGCTAGCGGGTGTCTGTCTCTCCCACTTTAGTTGGAGCGGATTCGATAAAAAGGATCCTTATGAAGGGTAAATAGAAGTTGGCATATCACATTGTGGCTTTTACGTAGGTAAGAAAACGTTCTTGCTAGAACCCTATTGCAGCCACGTAAAAACATGCAACAACAATTAGAGGACGTCTAACTTGTTTTTGCAACATGTGCCTTGTGATGTGATATGGCCAAAAGTTGTGATGAATGATATATATGTGATGTATGAGATCATGTTCTTGTAATAGGAATCACGACTTGCATGTCGATGAGTATGACAACCGGCAGGAGCCATAGGAGTTGTCTTAATTATTGTATGACGTGCGTGTCAATGATTCAACGCCATGTAATTACTTTACTTTATTGCTAAACCATTAGCATAGTAGTAGAAGTAATAGCTGGCGAGCAACTTCATGAAGACACGATGATGGAGATCATGATGGTGGAGATCATGGTGTCATGCCGGTGACGAAGATGATCATGGAGCCCCGAAGATGGAGATCAAAGGAGTTATATGATATTGGCCATATCATGTCACTATTTGATTGCATGTGATGTTTATCATGTTTTTGCATCTTATTTGCTTAGAACGACGGTAGTGAATAAGATGACCCCTCATAATAATTTCAAGAAAGTGTTCCCCCTAACTGTGCGCCGTTGCGAAATTTCGTTGTTTCGAAGCACCACGTGATGATCGGGTGTGATAGATTCTAACGTTCACATACAACGGGTGTAAGACAGATTTACACATGCAAAACACTTAGGTTAACTTGACGAGCCTAGCATGTACAGACATGGCCTCGGAACACAGAGACCGAAAGGTCGAACATGAGTCATATGGAAGATACGATCAACATGGAGATGTTCACCGATGATGACTAGTCCGTCTCACGTGATGATCGGACACGGCCTAGTCGACTCAGATCATGTATCACTTAGATGACTAGAGGGATGTCTAATCTGAGTGGGAGTTCATTAAATAATTTGATTAGATGAACTTAATTATCATGAACTTAGTCTAAAATCTTTACAAAAATGCCTTGTAGATCAAATGGCCAACGCTCATGTCCACCTCAACTTCAACGCATTCCTAGAGAAAACCAAGCTGAAAGATGATGGCAGCAACTATACGGACTGGGTCCAGAACCTGAGGATCATCCTCATAGCTGCAAAGAAAGATTATGTCTTAGAAGCACCGCTAGGTGAAGCACCCATCCCAGAGAACCAAGACGTTATGAACGCTTGGCAGTCTCGTGCTGATGATTACTCCCTCGTTCAGTGCGGCATGCTTTACAGCTTAGAACTGGGGCTCCAAAAGCATTTTGAGCAACACGGAGCATATGAGATGTTCGAAGAGCTGAAAATGGTTTTCCAAGCTCATGCCCGGGTCGAGAGATATGAAGTCTCCGACAAGTTCTTCAGTTGTAAGATGGAGGAAAATAGTTCTGTCAGTGAGCACATACTCAAAATGTCTGGGTTGCACAACCGCTTGACTCAGCTGGGAGTTAATCTCCCGGATGACGAGGTTATTAACAGAATCCTTCAGTCGCTTCCATCGAGCTACAAGAGCTTTGTGATGAACTTCAATATGCAGGGGATGGAAAAGACCATTACTAAGGTATCTTCAATGCTGAAATCAGCGGAGGTAGAGATCAAGAAGGAATATCAAGTGTTGATGGTGAATAAAACCACTAAGTTCAAGAAAGGCAAGGGTAAGAAGAATTTCAAGAAGGACGGCAAGGGAGTTGCCGTGCCCAATAAGCCAGTTGCCGGGAAGAAGCCAAAGAATGGACCCAAGCCTGAGACTAAGTGCTTTTATTACAAGGGAAGCGGACACTGGAAGCGGAACTGCCCCAAATACTTAGCGGACAAGAAGGCCGGCAACACCATAGGTATATGTGATATACATGTAATTGATGTGTACCTTACCAGTACTCGTAGTAGCTCCTGGGTATTTGATACCGGTGCGGTTGCTCATATTTGTAACTCAAAGCAGGAGCTGCGGAATAAGCGGAGACTGGCGAAGGACGAGGTGACGATGCGCGTCGGGAATGGTTCCAAGGTCGATGTGATCACCATCGGCATGCTACCTCTACATTTACCTACGTGATTAGTTTTAAACCTCAATAATTGTTATTTAGTACCAGCTTTGAGCATGAACATTATATCTGGATCTCGTTTAATACGAGATGGCTACTCATTTAAATCCGAGAATAATGGTTGTTCTATTTATATGAGAGATATGTTTTATCGTCATGCCCCGATGGTCAATGGTTTATTCTTAATGAATCTCGAACGTGATGTTACACATATTCATAGTGTGAATACCAAAAGATGTAAAGTTGATAACGATAGTCCCACATACTTGTGGCACTGCCGCCTTGGTCACATTAGTGTCAAGTGCACGAAGAAGCTCCATGCTGATGGACTTTTAGAGTCTCTCGATTATGAATCATTTGACACATGCGAACCATGCCTCATGGGCAAAATGACCAAGACTCCGTTCTCCGGAACAATGGAGCGAGCAACCAACTTATTGGAAATCATACATACTGATGTGTGCGGTCCAATGAGCGTTGAGGCTCGTGGAGGATATCGTTATGTTCTCACTCTCACTGACGACTTAACTAGATATGGGTATGTCTACTTGATGAAACACAAGTCTGAGGCCTTTGAAAAGTTCAAGGAATTTTAGAATGAGGTAGAGAATCAACGTGACCTAAAGATAAAGTTCTTACGATCAGATCGTGGAGGAGAATAATTAAGTCATGAATTTGGTATGCACTTAAGGAAATGTGGAATCATTTCACAACTCACGCCGCCTGGAACACCTCAGTGTAACAGTGTGTCCGAACATCGTAATCGCACTTTATTGGATATGGTGCGATCTATGATGTCTCTTACCGATTTACCGCTATCTTTTTGGGGATACGCTCTAGAGACAGCTACATTCACTTTAAATAGGGCACCGTCTAAATCCGTTGAGACAACACCGTATGAATTATGGTTTGGGAAGAAACCTAAGCTATCGTTTCTAAAAGTTTGGGGATGCGATGCTTATGTCAAGAAACTTCAACCTGAAAAGCTCGAACCCAAGTCGGAAAAATGTGTCTTCATAGGATACCTTAAGGAAAGCATTGGCTATACCTTCTACCTCAGATCCGAAGGCAAGATCTTTGTTGCCAAGAACGGGTCCTTTCTGGAGAAAGAGTTTCTCTCGAGAGAATTAAGTAGGAGGAAAGTGGAACTAGATGAAGTACTACCTCTTGAACCGGTAAGTAGCGCAGCTCAGGAAGATGTTCCTGTGGTGCCTGCACTAACTCAAGAGGAAGTTAATGATGATGATGAAGGTACTTCGGATCAAGTTACTACTGAACTTCGTAGGTCCATGAGGACACGTTCCACACTAGAGTGGTATGGCAACCCTGTCCTGGAAATCATGTTGTTAGACAACGGTGAACCTTCGAACTATGAAGAAGCGATGGCGGGCCCAGATTCCAACAAATGGCTTGAAGCCATGCAATCCGAGATAGGATCCATGTATGAAAACAAAGTATGGACTTTGACGGACTTGCCCGATGATCGGCGAGCGATAGAAAACAAATGGATCTTTAAGAAGAAGACGGACGCGGATGGTAATGTTACCATCTATAAAGCTCGACTTGTCGCTAAGGGTTATCGACAAGTTCAAGGGGTTGACTATGATGAGACATTCTCTCCCATAGCAAAGCTAAAGTCCGTCCGAATCATGTTAGCAATTGCCGCATACTATGATTATGAGATATGGCAAATGGATGTCAAAACGGCATTCCTTAACGGCCATCTTAAGGAAGAGCTGTATATGATGCAGCCGGAAGGTTTTGTCGACCCTGAGAATGCTAACAAGGTATGCAAACTCCAGCTATCCATTTATGGGCTAGTGCAAGCATCTCGGAGTTGGAACATTCGCTTTGATGAGATGATCAAAGCGTTTGGGTTTATGCAGACTTATGGAGAAGCCTGCGTTTACAAGAAAGTGAGTGGGAGCTCTGTAGCATTTCTCATATTATATGTAGATGACATACTTTTGATGGGAAATGATATAGAACTTTTGGACAGCATAAAGGCCTACTTGAATAAGTGTTTTTCAATGAAGGACCTTGGAGAAGCTGCTTACATACTAGGCATCAAGATCTATAGGGATAGACCGAGATGCCTCATAGGTCTTTCACAAAGCACATACCTTGATAAGATATTGAAGAAGTTCAATATGGATTAGTCTAAGAAGGGGTTCTTGCCTGTGTTGCAAGGTGTGAAATTGAGCTCAGCTCAATGCCCGACCACGGAAGAAGATAGAGAAAAGATGAGTGTCATCCCCTATGCCTCAGCTATAGGGTCTATTATGTATGCCATGCTGTGTACCAGACCTGATGTAAACCTTGCCGTAAGTTTGGTAGGAAGGTACCAAAGTAATCCCGGCATGGAACACTGGACAGCGGTCAAGAACATCCTAAAGTACCTGAAAAGGACTAAGGATATGTTTCTCGTTTATGGAGGTGACGAAGAGCTCGTCGTAAAGGGTTACGTCGACGCTAGCTTCGACGCAGATCTGGATGACTCTAAGTCACAAACCAGATACGTGTATATTTTGAATGGTGGGGCAATAAGCTGGTGCAGTTGCAAGCAAAGCGTCGTGGCGGGATCTACATGTGAAGCAGAGTACATGGCAACCTCGAAGGCAGCGCATGAAGCAATCTGGGTGAAGGAGTTCATCACCGACCTAGGAGTCATACCCAATGCGTCGGGGCCGATTACACTCTTCTGTGACAACACTGGAGCTATTGCACTTGCCAAGGAGCCCAGGTTTCACAAGAAGACCAGGCACATCAAGCGTCGCTTCAACTCCATTCGTGAAAATGTTCAAGATGGAGACATAGATATTTGTAAAGTACATACGGACCTGAATGTAGCAGATCCGTTGACTAAACCTCTCCCTAGAGCAAAACATGATCAACACCAGAACTCTATGGGTGTTCGATTCATCACAATGTAACTAGACTATTGACTCTAGTGCAAGTGGGAGACTATTGGAAATATGCCCTAGAGGCAATAATAAAATGGTTATTATTATATTTCTTTGTTCATGATAATTGTCTGTTATTCATGCTATAATTGTGTTATCCGGAAATCGTAATACACGTGTGAATACATAAACCACAACATGTCCCTAGTGAGCCTCTAGTTGACTAGCTCGTTAATCAACAGATAGTCATGGTTTCCTGACTATGGACATAGGATGTCATTGATAACGGGATCACATCATTAGGAGAATTATGTGATGGACAAGACCCAATCCTAAGCGTAGAACAAAGATCGTGTATTTCGTTTTGCTAGAGCTTTTCCAAATGTCAAGTATCATTTCCTTAGACCATGAGATTGTGCAACTCCCGGATACCGTAGGAGTGCTTTGGGTGTGCCAAACGTCACAACGTAACTGGGTGACTATAAAGGTGCACTACGGGTATCTCCGAAAGTGTCTATTGGGTTGGCACGAATCGAGACTGGGATTTGTCACTCCGTATGACGGAGAGGTATCTCTGGGCCCACTCGGTAATGCATCATCATAATGAGCTCAATGTGACCAAGTGTCTGGTCACGGGATCATGCATTACGGTATGAGTAAAGTGACTTGCTGAAGGAAATATGCCCTAGAGGCAATAATAAAGTTATTATTTATTTCCTTATATCATGATAAATGTTTATTATTCATGCTAGAATTGTATTAACCGAAAACATAATACATGTGTGAATACATAGACAAACATAGTGTCACTAGTATGCCTCTACTTGACTAGCTCGTTTATCAAAGATGGTTATGTTTCCTAGCCATGGACAAAAGAGTTGTCATTTGATTAACGGGATCACATCATTGGGAGAATGATGTGATTGACTTGACCCATTCCGTTAGCTTAGCTCTTGATCGTTTAGTATGTTGCTATTGCTTTCTTCATGACTTATACATGTTCCTATGACTATGAGATTATGCAACTCGCGTTTACCGGAGGAACACTTTGGGTGCTACCAAATGTCACAATGTAACTGGGTGATTATAAAGGAGTACTACAGGTGTCTCCGAAGGTACATGTTGGGTTGGCGTATTTCGAGATTAGGATTTGTCACTCCGATTGTCGGAGAGGTATCTCTGGGCCCTCTCGGTAATGCACATCACTATACGCCTTGCAAGCAATGTGACTAATGAGTTAGTTGCGAGATGATGTATTATGTAACGAGTAAAGAGACTTGCCGGTAACGAGATTGAACTAGGTATTGAATACCGACGATCGAATCTCGGGCAAGTAACATGCCGATGACAAAGGGAACAACGTATGTTGTTATGCGGTTTGACCGATAAAGATCTTCGTAGAATATGTAGGAGCCAATATGAGCATCCAGGTTCCGCTATTGGTTATTGACCGAGAATAGTTCTAGGTCATGTCTACATAGTTCTCGAACCCGTAGGGTCCGCACGCTTAACGTTATGATGACAGTTATATTATGAGTTTATGAGTTTTGATGTACCGAAGGAGTTCGGAGTCCCGGATGAGATCGGGGACATGACGAGGAGTCTCGAAATGGTCGAGACGTAAAGATCGATATATTGGACGACTATATTCAGAGTTCGGAAAGGTTCCGAGTGATTCAGGTATTTTTCGGAGTACCGGAGAGTTACGGGAATTCGCCGGGGAGTATATGGGCCTTATTGGGCTTTAGGGGAAAGACAGAGGATAGGTTGGGCGCCCCCCCAAGGCCTAGTCCGAATTGGACTAGGGGGAGGGGCTGCGCCCCCTCCTTCCTTCTCTTCTCTTCCCCCTTTCCTTGACTCCTACTCCTACTACTTGGAAGGGGGGGGGGGAATCCTACTCCCGGTGGGAGTAGGACTCCCCCTTGGCGCGCCCTCCTTGGCCGGCCGCACCTCCCCCCTCCCTCCTTTATATACGGGGGCAAGGGGGCACCCCATGACACACAAGTTGACCTACGTGATCGTTCCTTAGCCGTGTGCGGTGCCCCCCTCCACCATATTCCACCTCGGTCATATCGTCGCGGAGTTTAGGCGAAGCCCTGCGCCGGTAGAACATCATCATCGTTACCACGCCGTTGTTCTGACGGAACTCATCCCCGATACTTTGCTGGATCGGAGTCCGGGGATCGTCATCGAGCTGAACGTGTGCTGAACTCGTAGGTGCCGTACGTTCGGTACTTGGATCGGTCGGATCGTGAAGACGTACGACTACATCAACCGCGTTGTCATAACGCTTCCGCTTACGGCCTACGAGGGTACGTGGACATTACTCTCCCCTCTCGTTGCTATGCATCACCATGATCTTGCGTGTGCGTAGGAAAATTTTGAAATTACTACGTTCCCCAACAGCGGCATCCGAGCCTGGTTTTATGCGTAGATGTCATATGCATGAGTAGAACACAAGTGAGTTGTGGGCGATACAAGTCATACTGCTTACCAGCATGTCATACTTTGGTTCAGCGGTATTGTGAGATGAAGCGGCCCGGACCGACATTACGCGTACGCTTACGCGAGACTGGTTTCACCGTTACGAGCACTCGTGCTTAAAGGTGACTGGCGGGTGTCTGTCTCTCTCACTTTAGCTGAACCGAGTGTGGCTACGCCCGGTCCTTGCGAAGGTTAAAACAGCATTAACTTGACGAACTATCGTTGTGGTTTTGATGCGTAGGTAAGAACGGTTCTTGCTAAAGCCCGTAGCAGCCACGTAAAATTTGCAACAACAAAGTAGAGGACGTCTAACTTGTTTTTGCAGGGCATGTTGTGATGTGATATGGTCAAGACGTGATGTATATTTTATTGTATGAGATGATCATGTTTTGTAACCGAAGTTATCGGCAACTGGCAGGAGCCATATGGTTGTCGCTTTATTGTATGAAGTGCAAACGCCCTGTAATTGCTTTAGTTTATCACTAAGCGGTAGCGATAGTCGTAGAATCAATAGATGGCGTAACGACAACGATGCTACG
Source organism: Triticum dicoccoides (assembly GCF_002162155.2). Classification (NCBI taxonomy): domain Eukaryota; kingdom Viridiplantae; phylum Streptophyta; class Magnoliopsida; order Poales; family Poaceae; genus Triticum; species Triticum dicoccoides. The sequence continues at coordinate 598,477,134 of NC_041389.1, read as the reverse complement.
ATGGAGATCAAGGTGTCGCGCTGGTGACGATGGTGATCATGACGGTGCTTCGAAGATGGAGATCACAAGCACAAGATGATGATGGCCATATCATATCACTTATATTGATTGCATGTGATGTTTATCCTTTATGCATCTTATCTTGCTTTGATTGACGGTAGCATTTTAAGATGATCTCTCACTAAATTATCAAGAAGTGTTCTCCCTGAGTATGCACCGTTGCGAAAGTTCTTCGTGCTGAGACACCACGTGATGATCGGGTGTGATAGGCTCTACGTTCAAATACAACGGGTACAAAACAGTTGCACACACGGAATACTCAGGTTAAACTTGACGAGCCTAGCATATAACAGATATGGCCTCGGAACATGGAGACCGAAAGGTCAAGCGTGAATCATATAGTAGATATGATCAACATATTGATGTTCACCGTTGAAACTACTCCATCTCACGTGACAATCGGACATGGTGTAGTTAATATGGATCACGTAATCACTTAGAAGATTAAAGGGATGTCTATCTAAGTGGGAGTTCTTAAGTAATATGATTAATTGAACTTAAATTTATCATGAACTTAGTACCTGATAGTATTTTACTTGTCTATGTTTGTTGTAGATAGATGGCTCGTGCTGTTGTTCCTTTGAATTTTAATGCGTTCCTTGAGAAAGCAAAGTTGAAAGATGATGGTAGCAATTACACGGACTGGGTCCGTAACCTAAGGATTATCCTCATTGCTGCACAGAAGAATTACGTCCTGGAAGCACCACTGGGTGCCGGGCCTGCTGCTGATGCAACTGACGACGTTAAGAACGTCTGGCAGAGCAAAGCTGATGACTACTCAATAGTTTAGTGTGCCATGCTTTACGGCTTAGAACCGGGTCTTCAACGATGTTTTGAACGTCATGGAGCATATGAGATGTTCTAAGAGTTGAAGTTAATATTTCAAGCAAATGCCTGGATTGAGAGATATGAAGTCTCCAATAAGTTCTATAGCTGCAAGGTGGAGGAGAATAGTTATGTCAGTGAACACATACTAAAAATGTCTATGTATAATAATCACTTGATTCAACTGGGAGTTAATCTTCCTGATGATAGTGTCATTGATAGAATTCTTCAATCACTGCCACCAAGCTACAAGAGCTTCGTGATGAACTATAATATGCAAGGGATGGACAAGACTATTCCCGAGCTCTTCACAATGCTAAAAGCCGCGGAGGTAGAAATAAAAAAGGAGCATCAAGTGTTGATGGTTAACAAGACCACCAGTTTCAAGAAAAAGGGCAAAGGGAAGAAGAAGGGGAACTTCAAGAAGAACAACAAACAAGTTGATGCTCAAGAGAAGAAACCCAAGTCTGGACCTAAGCCTGAGACTGAGTGCTTCTACTGCAAGCAGACTGGACACTGGAAGCGGAACTGCCCCAAGTATTTGGCGGATAAGAAGGATGGCAAAGTGAACAAAGGTATATGTGATATACATGTTATTGATGTGTACCTTACTAATGCTCGCAGTAGTACCTGGTTATTTGATACTGGTTCTGTTGCTAATATTTGCAACTCGAAACAGGGACTACAGATTAAGCGAAGATTGGCAAAGGACGAGGTGACGATGCGTGTGGGAAATGGTTCCAAAGTCGATGTGATCGCGGTCGGCACGCTACCTCTACATCTACCATCGGGATTAGTTTTAGACCTAAATAATTGTTATTTGGTTCCAGCGTTGAGCATGAACATTATATCTGGATCTTGTTTGATGCGAGACGGTTATTCATTTAAGTCAGAGAATAATGGTTGTTCTATTTATATGAGTAATATCTTTTATGGTCACGCACCCTTGAAGAGTGGTCTATTTTTATTGAATCTCGATAGTAGTGATACACATATTCATAGTGTTGAAACCAAAAGATGCAGAGTTGATAATGATAGTGCAACTTATTTGTGGCAGTGCCGTTTAGGTCATATCGGTGTAAAGCACATGAAGAAACTCCATACGGATGGGCTTTTGGAATCACTTGATTATGAATCACTTGGTACTTGCGAACCGTGCCTCATGGGCAAGATGACTAAAACGCCATTCTCCAGAACTATGGAGCGAGCAACTTATTTGTTGGAAATCATACATACTGATGTTTGTGGTCCAATGAATGTTGAGGCTCGTGGTGGGTATCGTTATTTTCTCACTTTCACAGATGATTTGAGCAGATATGGGTATATCTACTTAATGAAACACAAGTCTGAAACATTTGAAAAGTTCAAAGAATTTCAGAGTGAAGTGGAAAATCATCGTAACAAGAAAATAAAACTTCTACGATCTGATCGTGGAGGAGAATATTTGAGTTACGAGTTTGGTTTACATTTGAAACACTGCAGAATAGTTTCACAACTCACGCCACCCGGGACACTACAACGAAATGGTGTGTTCGAACATCGTAATCGTACTTTACTAGATATGGTGCGATCTATGATGTCTCTTACTGATTTACCGCTATCATTTTGGGGTTATGCTTTAGAGACGGCCGCATTCACGTTAAATAGGGCACCATCAAAATCCGTTGAGACGACGCCTCATGAACTGTGGTTTGGCAAGAAACCAAAGTTGTCATTTCTTAAGGTTTGGGGCTGTGATGCTTATGTGAAGAAACTTCAACCAGATAAGCTCGAACCCTAATCGGAGAAATGTGTCTTCATATGATACCCAAAAGAGACTGTTGGGTACACCTTCTATCACAGATCTGAAGGCAAGATTTTCGTTGCTAAATTCGGATCCTTTCTAGAGAAGGAATTTTCTCGAAAGAAGTGAGTGGGAGGAAAGTAGAACTTGATGAGGTAACTGTACCTGCTCCCTTATTGGATAGTAGTTCATCACAAGAACCGGTTCCTGTGACAACTACACCAATCAGTGAGGAAGCTAATGATATTGATCATGAAACTTCAGATCAAGTTTCTACTGAACCTCGTAGGTCTACCAGAGTAAGATCCGCACCAGAGTGGTACGGTAATCCTATTCTGGAAGTCATCATACTTGACCATGATGAACCTACGAACTATGAGGAAGTGATGATTAGCCCAGATTCCGCAAAATGGCTAGAGGCCATGAAATCTGAGATGGGATCCATGTATGAGAACAAAGTATGGACTTTGGTTGACTTGCCCTATGATCGGCAAGCCATTGAGAATAAATGTATTTTTAAGAAGAAGACTGACGTTGATGGTAATGTAACTGTCTATAAAGCTCGACTTGTTGCAAAAGGTTTTCGACAAGTTCAAGGGGTTAACTACGATGAGACTTTCTCACCCGTAGCGATGCTTAAGTCTGTCCGAATCATGTTAGCAATTGCTGCATTTTGTGATTATGAAATTTGGCAAATGGATGTCAAAACTGCATTCTTGAATGGATTTCTGGAAGAAGAGTTGTATATGATGCAGCCAGAAGGTTTTGTTGATCCAAAAGGTGCTAACAAAGTGTGCAAGCTCCAGCGATCCATTTATGGACTGGCGTAAGCATCTCGGAGTTGGAATAAACGCTTTGATAGTGTGATCAAAGCATATGGTTTTATACAGACTTTTGGAGAAGCCTGTATTTACAAGAAAGTGAGTGGGAGCTCTGTAGCATTTCTGATATTATATGTAGATGACATAATATTAATTGGAAATGATATAGAATTTCTGGATAGCATAAAGGGATACTTGAATAAAAGTTTTTCTATGAAAGACCTCGGTGAAGCTGCTTATATATTGGGCATCAAGATTTATAGAGATAGATCAAGACGCTTAGTTGGACTTTCACAAAGCACATACCTTCATAAAGTTTTGAAAAAGTTCAAAATGGATCAGGCAAAGAAAGGGTTCTTGCCCGTACTACAAGGTGTGAAGTTCAGTCAAACTCAATGCCCGACCACAGCAGAAGATAGAGAGAAAATGAAAGATGTTCCCTATGCTTCAGCCATAGGCTCTATCATGTATGCAATGCTGTGTACCAGACCTGACGTGTGCTTAGCAATAATCTTGGCAGGAAGGTACCAAAGTAATCCAGGAGTGGATCACTGGACAGCGGTCAAGAACATCCTGAAATACCTGAAAAGGACTAAGGATATGTTTCTCGTATATGGAGGTGACAAAGAGCTAGTCATAAATGGTTACGTCGATGCAAGCTTTGACACTGATCCGGACAATTCTAAATCGCAAACCGGATACGTGTTTTTATTAAACGGTGGAGCTGTAAGTTGGTGCAGTTCTAAACAAAGCGTCGTGGTGGGATCTACATGTGAAGCGGAGTACATAGCTACTTCGGAAGCAGCAAATGAAGGAGTCTGGATGAAGGAGTTCATTTCTGATCTAGGTGTCATACCTAGTGCATCGGGACCAATGAAGATCTTCTGTGACAATACTGGTGCAGTTGCCTTGGCAAAGGAATCCAGATTTCACAAGAGGACCAAGCACATCAAAAGACGCTTCAATTCCATCCGGGATCAAGTCCAGGTGGGAGACATAGAGATTTGCAAGATACATACGGATCTAAATGTTGCAGACCCATTGACTAAGCCTCTTCCACGAGCAAAACATGATCAACACCAAGACTCCATGGGTGTTAGAATCATTACTGTGTAATCTAGATTATTAACTCTAGTGCAAGTGGGAGACTGAAGGAAATATGCCCTAGAGGCAATAATAAAGTTATTATTTATTTCCTCACATCATGATAAATGTTTATTATTCATGCTAGAATTGTATTAACCAGAAACATGATACATGTGTGAATACATAGACAAACATATAGTCACTAGTATGCCTCTACTTGACTAGCTCATTAATCAAAGATGGTTATGTTTCCTAACCATAGACATGTGTTGTCATTTGATTAATGGGATCACATCATTAGAAGAATGATGTGATTGACATGACCCATTCCGTTAGCCTAGCACTTGATCGTTTAGTATATTGCTATTGCTTTCTTCATGACTTATACATGTTCCTGTAACTATGAGATTATGCAACTCCCTTTTACCGGAGGAACACTTTGGGTGCTACCAAACGTCACAACGTAACCGGGTGATTATAAAGGAGTACTACAGGTGTCTCCAAAGGTACATGTTGGGTTGGCGTATTTCGAGATTAGGTTTTGTCACTCCGATTGTCGAAGAGGTATCTCTGGGCCCTCTCGGTAATGCACATCACTATAAGCCTTGCATGCAATGTAGCTAATGAGTTAGTTACGGAATGATGCATTACGTAACGAGTAAAGAGACTTGCCGGTAACGAGATTGAACTAGGTATTAGATACCGACGATCGAATCTCGGGCAAGTAACATACCGATGACAAAGGGAACAACGTATGTTGTTATGCGGTTTGACCGATAAAGATCTTCGTAGAATATGTAGGAGCCAATATGAGCATCTAGGTTCCACTATTGGTTATTGACCGAGAATAGTTCTAGGTCATGTCTAAATAGTTCTCTTACCCGTAGGGTCCGCACGCTTAACATTACGATGACAGTTTTATTATGAGTTTATATATTTTGATGTACCGATGGTTGTTCGGAGTCCCGGATGTGATCCAGGACATGACGAGGAGTCTCGAAATGGTCGAGACATAAAGATTGATATATTGGAAGCCTATATTTGGATATCGGAAACATTCCGGGAGAAACCGGGATTTTTCCGGAGTACCGGGGGGTTACCAGAACCCCCCCGGGGGTTATTGGGCCTACATGGGCCATGAGGGAGAAGAGGAGGACCGGCCAGGGCAGGCCGCGCGCCCCCTCCCCCCTAGTCCGAATAGGACAAGGAGGGGGGGCCTTTCCTCTTTCCCCTCCCCCCTTTCCTTCTCCACCAAGGCAAGAGGGGGGAGTCCTACTCCCGGTAACGAGATGATCAGCAAGCCATGTTAAATAAATTTTGAAATTACTAAGTTCCCCAACACTTGCCGGTAACGAGATTAAACGAGGTATTGGGATACCGACGATCGAATCTCGGGCAAGTAACGTACCGATTGACAAAGGGAATTGTATACAGGATTGATTGAATCCTCGACATCATGGTTCATCCAATGAGATCATCGAGGAGCATGTGGGAGACAACATGGGTATCCAGATCCCACAGTTGGTTATTGACCGGAGAGGCATCTCGGTCATGTCTGCATGTCTCCCGAACCCGTAGGGTCTACACACTTAAGGTTCGGTGACGCTAGGGTTGTAGAGATATTAGTATGCAGTAACCCAAAAGTTGTTCGGAGTCTCGGATGAGATCCCGGACATCACGAGGAGTTCCGTAATGGTCCGGAGGTAAAGAATTATATATAGGAAGTCAGGTTTCGGCTATCGGGAAAGTTTCGGGGGTCACCGGTATTGTACCGGGACCACCGAAAGGGTCCCGGGGGTCCACCGGGTGGATCCACCTATCCCGGAGGGCCCCATGGGCTGAAGTGGGAGGGGAACCAGCCCCTGGTGGGCTGGTGGACCCCCTTGGCCCCCCTGCGCCTAGGGTTGGAAACCCTAGGGGTGGGGGCGCCTCCACCTGGCTTGGGGGTCAAGTTTCCCCCCTGGCCGCCGCCCCCCTTGGAGATTGGATCTCCTAGGTCCGGCGCCCCCCTAGGGGGCCTATATAAAGAGGGGGGAGGGAGGGTAGCTGCGCCCATGCTCTTGGCGCTTCCCTCTCCCCCTGCTACACCTCTCCCTCTCGTAGAAGCTTGGCGAAGCCCTGCCGAGATCACTGCTGCATCCACCACCACGCCATCGTGCTGCTGGATCTTCATCAACCTCTCCTCCCCCTTGCTGGATCAAGAAGGAGGAGACGTCTTCCTCAATTGTACGTGTGTTGAACGCGGAGGTGATGTCCGTTCAGCACTAGGATCATCGGTGATTTGGATCACGACGAGTACGACTCCCTCAACCCCGTTCTCTTGAACGTTTCCACTCGCGATCTACAAGCGTATGTAGATGCACTCCTCTCTCTCGTTGCTAGATGAACTCATAGATTGATCTTGGTGAAAGCGTAGAATTTTTTTATTTTCTGCAACATACCCCAACAAAATCACCCCCCCTACGAAAATAGATCATACTAAAACTTTAATCTTCTAATTCAAGTAATAAATAAGGTTCAAACTAAGATAGGTAAAGATGCTAAAAGTGATGGTGATATGATACCGGGGCACCTCCCCCAAGCTTGAAACAAGCCTAGGGTGGTTCCCCTACCCGTGTACTCAAGTGTCTTTCTTCGGTGATGATGGTTATGTGGCGCTAGGCTTGTCCTTCAATTTCAACAAGTATTCCACATTGCCATTGATATTCTGAAGAGCAAGATTTTGCTCTTCCAACAAAATAACTTCGCGAGATAAGAGTTGGATTCTGAGCACAAATTGCTTCAAAAACCTTTAAAGTATCAATTTCATGTGGGGAGAGATGATTATAAAGGGGTTGCAGTATGTCTCCTTTTTCTACAATTTCTCCTGTAGGCACAACCAGGTCTCCTTCTCCTTGGATTTGGCTTCCCGCGACCTCCTCAGCTTTATCCTACTTGTCGATGTCCTCCTTTCCTGACGACCACTCATAATAAACCTCATTGTATGGGCACTTTGCCCGACGAAGGTTGCACGATCCGGTGCTAGGTACGGAGCCTTCGAAGAGATGCTTGACAAGTTTGCTCTCTCAACAGGTTTGCATGATAACTTTGGCAAATCTTCTCTGATCCCTTTAAACATGTCTGATGAGGAGGGAATTAGAATTGCTGGCTTGCTTGGATGTGAAGTTGGCTCTATGCCTTTCACTTACCTTGGTCTTCCGGATGGGCACTTCTCGGCCAACAATATATGATCTTATGCCTCTAGTGGATCGAATTGAGAGACGTTTATCAACAGCTTCTTGTCTATTAAATCAAGGTAGCAGGCTTCAATTTCTACATTTTGTTCTTGCATCCATGCCCATATATTTTTTTCTGTTCTTTATCTCTACCGCAAGGCATTCTCAAGCAAATCGAGTGGATCATGCGTCAGTGCCTTTGAAGAGGTAACACTAATACCCCACGGCAATCTTTAGCCGCGTGTGACCTGGTTTGTAGACCCAAAAAGTTTGGAGGCCTTGGGGTCACTCATCTTGGCTTTCAGAATGAGGCTTTGTTAATGAAGCACCTGTTCAAATTTTTCAACAAGATGGATGTTCCCTGGGTTTCTTTAATTTGGGACACGTATTATGGTTCTTCGGCCCCACAAGCAACCCAAAGTTGTGGATCTTTTTGGTGGCGTGATGTGATTGGTCTCTATGACAAATTCTGCCAATTAGCCATACCACATGTTCATCTAGGTGACTCTGTGGTCTTTTGGTTGGATAAGTGGAAAATTGATGAACGAGTTGTGTCGTTGAAGGAAAGATTCCCACGTCTACATTCCTTTGTCATTGATAACTTGATTATGGTTCGGGATTTCTTTGACCTATCGGCTGAGACTGACAACTTCCATCTTCCTATGTCGGCTGAGGCATATCATGAGTTTCATCAACTCCAATCTTTGCTTGATCCAATCAGCCTTGATCCTGAGAGTAAGGACTGTTGGAAATGGCCCTCAAAATTTGGAGGTTCTCAATCTAGGATCTATTATGAGTTCAATTTTTGCCATTTGGTGGTTGATCCTATATTCAAATGGATCTGGAAATGCTCATGCACTCTCAAGATCAAAGTCTTTGGTTGGCTTCTTTTGATGGATCAGTTGAATACCAGGGACATGATGCAACGCATGCACTGGATCGTGCAAGATGACACTTGTGTTTTGTGCCACATGTCTAATCATGAGGATCGTGTGCACCTTTTCTTCACTTGCAATTTCAGTCAGCGTGTATGGAACTACCTTGGCATCTCTTGGGTTTCCTATCCCAATCAGTCTACTTACATGATGGCTTCGGCGGCCAGGAGGGACTTTGGCTTCCCTTTCTTTTCTCAAGTTGTATTTACAGCCACTTGGAATATTTGGACACAGAGGAATGGCAAAATCTTCAGAAATGAAACATCTAGTTTTAGAGCTTGGAGGAGAAACTGTGTACATGATATTTCTTTGTTAGCACATAGGATCAAATGTAAATATAGAGATAGTCTTCTCTCTTGGATAGCCTCCCTCCCATAGGACTTTTTGGGTAAGTATGTTACCCGTATCCCAATGTATATTATATAGCTTTTGTCTTATTTTTAATAAAGAGCTGTGAGGCTATTGCCTTGCAGTACATAGTCAAAAAAAATCTGGCAAAAAAACATCCCGAAAAAAGAACAGAGGAGAAACTTGTGATATGGTGGTCAAAACATCCGAGAGTATATATAAAGAATTTTTATCTTGCAAAACAAGTATATGGGAAGAAAACGGAGTCAGGAAGGCACGCGAGGGGCCCATAAGGCAACCCGACGCACCTTGTTGCCTTGTGACCTCCTCGTGGGTCCTCTCAGTTGTTTCTTATTTTTGTATTTTTTTCTAATATTCCAAAACAGATAGGAATAATTCTATGGAATTTTTAGAGCCGGTTTACTTACCATATCACATACCTACTAATTTTTAGGGTTTTCGAGTGTTCCGAAGGTCTCCCTTATGTGTTCCTCTAGTGTCATAGTTTGAACAATACTAGTTTCAACATTAATTGATGTACTTGAGATATAATGTTTAATTCTTTGTCCATTGACCACTCTCAGGTTAGTGCCCTCGACATTGTTAATTTTGATAGCTCTGGAGCAATAAACCTCTTTGATGATATATGGTCCTTCCCATTTGGAGAGAAGTTTTCCTGCAAACAATTTGAAATGAGAACTGTACAACAGAACATGCTCACCAACTTTGAATTCCTGTTTTTGAATTCTTTTATCATGCCATCTTTTTAATTTAAACTACTTGGCATGTTCATATGCTTGGGTTCTCCACTCATCCATGGAACTAATATCAAATAACCTCTTTTCACCAGTAAGTTTAAAATCATAATTGAGTTCCTTAATTGCCCAATGTGCTTTATGTTCTAATTCTAGAGGTAAATGACATGCTTTTCCATAAACCATTTTATACAGAGACATACCCATAGGATTCTTATAAGTACTTCTATAAGCCCATGGTGCATCATCAAGTTTCTTAGACCAATTCTTTCTAGATTTATTAACGATCTTTTGCAAGATTAATTTGATTTCTCTTTATTCTCAATTCAACTTGACCACTAGATTGAGGATGATAAGGTGATGCAATTCTATGATTAACATTGAAAGGATTGGTATGGTTGACTAGAGGGGGAGGGTGAATAGGCAACTACCATTTTTTAGCTTTTCTTAAAAATTAGGTTTAGCAACAAATAGGTTGTGTAGATATGCAACTAGGTGAGCAACCTATATGATGCTAGAAACAACACAAACACAAGCAAGCAAGATATACAACACAAGGAAAACTTGCACAATGTAAAGGTAAGAGATAACGACAAGTTGAGTCGAAGGAGACGAGGATGTGTTACCGAAGTTCCTTCCCTTTGAGAGGTCGTTGGAGCGGTGTGGAGGCACAATGCTCCCCAAGAATCCACTAGGGCCACCGTATTCTCCTCACGCCCTCATACAAGGTGAGATGTTGTGATTCCACTGGTTGTGCCCTTGAAGGCGGCAACCGGACCTTTACAAACAAGGTTGGGGCTCTCTCCACAGCCGAATTGGAGGCTCCCAACAACACCATGAAGCTTCACCACAATGGAATGTGGCTCCGAGGTGACCTCAACCGTCTAGGGTGCTCAAACACCCAAGAGTAACATGATCTGCAAGGGATTAGTGGGGGGGATCAAATTTCTCTTATCTTCATTCTGTCATAAAATTGTCATGGATGTACATGCATGACAGAAAACGTGACCTACTGTGACAAACACGTATCATCATGGAAGTGTTCTTTGTAGTGATAGATGACTATGTCATCGCCCATTGTTTGATAGATGCTAGACTTGATTGTGCATGTTTGACACATATTTGATTTGCTATCTTATTGTGTGAGCATGTTGCTATGCATTTTTCTCATTCAAGGACATCCAATTTAGTTTGGTTGATCTGATTCTTATTTGGTCAACTGGATGTACAAGAATGCCTAAGAACTTTCTTTAGCTATATATTTTGAATTGTCTCAATTCCTTCTTGATATATCACAAAAACTTGAACAAGTTCCATTCGGATCCTCCTGCCGAGGAGCACTCGAAGCCACCGATCCGACTAGGGCCGAGGTGTGCTTTGTTATTTTTGAAGAAATGCACTCATTCTTCACTTAGATTTATTTGGGAGTTAGCAATTTTTTTAAGAAATTCTCTCTTGCTTCACTTAAATTATTTTTAGAGAAAGAAAAATTATGCTCATGTTCTTCACTTAAATTTGTTTGAGCTTATCAAAAGAAACATATAAAAGTAGTCCCAAAGTGATAGATATCCAAGGAGGATATAATAAAAACTTTCATGAAGATAATTGGACAAAATAAACTTGGTTCTTAGTAATGGTTTTGAGATATGACGATATGATATGTGAGTCATGTTGATGAGCAATTGTGCTTTAGTAAGAATATTGATGTTAAGGTTTGTGATTCCCTATGCAAGCACGAAAGTCAATAGTTATGCAATGAAATTTATATCCTACTTATGGTGAATTATTCAGTGTTACTTATGCTTAATGCTTGGGTACGAGATTTTTTGTTTCTTGGTTGGTCGCTTCTCAATCTTTTTGCTAGCCTTCATTTTGCACTAAGTATGATCACTACTTGCGCATCCAAAACCCTTTAAACCAGTTTTGCCATATGAGTCCACTATACCTACCTATATGCGGTATTTCCGGGCCGTTCTAAGCAAATTTGCATGTGCCATCTCTAATTTTCAAAATAAATTTCTCTTTTGTGTGCTCTACCACTCGCGAGGCGGTGAGCCACTACAAAAAAAAGACACATCCGTGACATTTTGGGCCGAACAAAAAAAATTCTGTCATACTTATGACACTTCTATGACGATAATTGTGACAAAACCCGGTATCATCATAGATGTGGTGGGCTCCTACTTCTATGAGAAAAAATCATGACAGAAAATGGGCTTTTCGTCCTAGTCGGACCGGAGACGCAGCTGCATGACATTCTTTGGGCCGCCCATGACGGAAAAAACCGTGATAGAAGCGAGGGCGAGGAAAATATCGGGGTGTTCCCGGTTACGGTGGGTGGCCGGGGCCGAGCGATGCGCGTTTCTCTCATACATGTACGCGCGTGTGTGCAAAGCGTTGGGCTCTAACTGAACCCGAGCGATTGCACTACAGGCTACGCGTTACTGAACCCGAGCGATCAATCGATGGCTGTTAACTGAACTCGATCGAGCGATTCCTTCGCTACTGTTGCTAACTGAAGTCAATCGATGCTGCCTCTGGATGAATAGTGAGTTTTGCTGGGGGGTTTGTATGAACAGTGAGCGGTGGAGGTGGATGAATAGGAACCCGTGGTGTTGCCTCTGGATGAACAGGACCCCGATCGATCGAGCTGGTTGGGGCTGGATGAACAGGACCCCGTGGAGGGCTGGATGAACAGGACGACCCCGTGGAGGGCTGGATGAACAGTAGACAGTGGAGGGGTGGATGAATAGTAGCCCGTGGAGGGGTGGTTGAACAGGAGCCCGTGGAGAGGGGTGGTTGAACAGTAGCCTGTGGAGTAGCGCGCGGTGGAGGCTGGATGAACAGGAGCCCGTGGATGAACAGTCGCAGGTGGAGGCTGGAGGAGGTCGACGGTGGATGAACAGTAGCCCGTGGAGGCTGGAGGAGGTCGACGGTGGAGCTGAATAGTATCCCGTGGAGTCCTGTTTTGCGATATGCCACACCCCTACTGATGAACAGGACCCCCGTTTCGATCATAGTGCTCCAACAGAAGTCCGTTTCGTCCGTTTTGTGGTGCGCCACACCCCTCCCGATCAACAGGACCCCATTTTGACCGTAGGAGGTCCAACACAAGTCCATTTCCTCCGTTTTGCGGTACGCCAGACCCCTCCCGATGAACAGGATCCCGTTTCGAACGTGGCCGGTCGAACACAAGGCCGTTTCCTCCATTCTGCGTACGCCAGGCCTCGTTTCCATCGGATGTTCTGTCCAAGCCCTCCCGATGAATACGACGATGCATTCGTTCCGACCCAGCCGGTTGGCTCCCCATGAACACGACGACAATGTTGTTTCTCTGTTCCGACCCAGCCATGTACACGAGCCCTGGCCGTACGTATGCGCGAGTAGGCGTTCGAGACCCCGCCCGTATGTACGTACGTGGCCATATTTTCTTTCTTGCACACTGGCCGTTGTACGTACGTGTACATGCTACGTGCGCGCCTCTACTAGGACATGTGCGTGCCTCTACATCGACCAGTATGTACGTACACGTTCACGACCAGAATGACAACACTGCGTACGCTTCGACCAGGTGGGTCCCGACTGTCAGGCACTTCCTTGCGTGCGAAGATGTAGCTGGTGGGTCCCAATAGTCAGGGGGTGAATCATTGTTTTTGCCCGGACGCACTTCCTTGCGTGCGAAGATGTAGCTGGTGGGTCCTAGCAGTCAGGGGGAAACATTTTGGGCGGCTGGAGCAAGAAGACCAGAGGTTGAAGAAGCACTACGGTCGTTGGATGGACATCGTACGGTCACTGGAGCTAGAATCGTTCATATTGACTAAGTTGACAAAGCCCTCCGTCCCCGTCAACTTAGTAGGCCCACAAGACAGCCTCCCACCAAGGTGGGTCCCAGCTAGCAGGGGGAGTATTCATTTTTTTTGTGCGTAATAAGGAGGCACTTCCGGTGGGTCCGAGCTGACAGCGGGGGGAACGTTTTTTTTCGCGAAATACGGTGGCCCGTCCAGTGGGTCCTAACAGTCAGGGAGAAACATTTTTTTCACAAAATACGGTGGCCCGTCCGGTGGGTCCATGCTGTCAGGTGGAGGAATAATTATTTTGCGCATAATAAGGAGGCACTTCCTTGCGACCGCCATGGACCCAGCTGTCAGCCTCTCCACGTACAGTACTCTTCTGATGGAAGTCGTTCCTTGACCACGTTGACCACGCTATGTGGAGAGCACCAGGGCGATGGACAACGGCGAGGCCCAGGAAGGGGACAACATGGAGCTGGGGAAGCCGTGACAGTGGAAGCCCGCGCAGAAAGGAGTACGAGGGTTCACTGGTTCGGCTGCGGTGTGAGGCTTCCGATGACTCTCGTTTGTTGACCACGTTGACCACGCCATGCCGAGCGCACCAAGGCCGGTGGACGGCTGAGAGGCCCCATACTGGAACGACCCAGAGATGGGGAAGACGCAGCAGTGGAATCATAGATGGAGAGGAGTGGGAAACTTGACTAGTTCGGGTGCGCGGCAGCACTGCCACCCACGGGAGGCAGGAGCAAGAACAGAGGTTGAAGAAGAAGCACGGCTGTTGGATTAACATCCAATGGTCCAGCTGCTAGAATCATTTGTTGATTAAGTTGACAAAGCCCTGCGTACACGTCTGCTTAGTAGGCCCACAAGTCAGCCACCAAATCTGTCGGGTCCCAGCTATCATCGGAAGGAATAGTTTTTTTCACATAACAAGGAGGCACTTCCTTCCGTGCGGAGATACAGCCGGTGGGTCCCAACTGTCAGGGGAAGGAAATAGCTTAATAAGGAGGAACTTTCCTTGCGTGCGACCATGGACCTCGTGGGTCCCAGTCGTCAGGCTCTCACGTACAGTCCTCTTCCGATGACTCTAGTTTGTTGACCACGCCGCGTTGAGCGCAGCGAGGCGGTGGACGACGGCGAGGCCCCAGACTGGAACGACCCGGAGATGGGGAACACGCGGTAGTGGAGTCACAGACAGAGAGGAGTGGGAAACGTGACTGGTTCAGGTGTGGGGTGGGCTGCCCATGTTAAAAAAATGAGACCAACCCAAGGGCTAACCCTCGTTGGCATTTTTTCTAGGAGAAACTCCGCGAGCACCACACGTCCAAGCCGGGACTTGAACACGTGTGGGCTGGGAGCAACCTCAGCTGCTCAGCCAAAGGGTCGACGACCTGTCCTTGTGGGCTGCCCATGTTAAACAACAAAACTTAGGCCATGGACCTGGTGGGCCCGAGACTGCCAGCATCTCAATGAACAGTTGTCTCCCGATTCCTCTTGTTTTGCTGACCATGTTGGGAACGATAGACGGGAGCGCCACGGCGACAGCACCAAGGTGGAGGACGACGTCAAGACTATGGACCGAACGAACCGGAGCGGGGGAAGACGCAGGCGGAGGGGAGTACAAGGGTTTACTTGTTCGGATGTAGGGTGGCCGGTGGAGCTCCTTGGTATCGTTGTATTCTTTCATGTTGGCATAGCAGGTGTTGATGATGGTCTCGGCGAGGTCAACCATGGAGTCCTTCTCCTGCCCGTTGCCGATGATCTTGTATTGCTTCTAGATGTCGCGTTCTTCCTTCTCTCCACCGTAGCGAAGGTGCAGTTGGTGCTGCCAATGAAACGAGCGAATGCTCCAGAACCTCTGATGGCCCTACAACAGTGGTAGACGAGAACCTTGTCCCGCATGCATACCTGGGCGACCGCGATCTGCTGGTCCCTGTTAGGAGATGAATGGATGGGCACAAGGTCTAGTCCTGCAACCTTGTGCTTTCTCGTCCTGTAGGTACTGCTTGAACTCGGTTAGGCAGAGCTTCACCGAGTCCAGATCGTTGGTGTACATCACATTCAACTTGGTGCCGCCATTGGACTGAACGGAGAACTCAAAGGTAAACTCCTTGCTGAAGTCCATATCCAGCAGGCTCACCCCTCGGATCGCCATTGGAGTCTCTTCAAGTGAACGAGTCAGTAGGCAGCAACAACATTTCATTTTTCAGCTCTTGCGGAACTGGATTCAACAGTAAACTGATTGTGTATAGGCGACAACAGTTACTACCCCTCCTCCGCTCGCTGCATGCCCGGCAGAATATGCATCCTTGGCGCATTCAAACGCCTCCATTAAGAAACCTATTCCCGCTACACACGTTGGTTCATGAGTGGGTCTGTATTGGTAATGTAATAACAAGTGTTAGTGGTCACTTTACTTAAATTTAATTAGCTTTAATTAAAATGTATTCTTAAAACAAGCAATGCATTGGCTCGTTCTATCAGTGCCACAGGATCAACATTGCACAACAATTAGAATTATTATTCTAAGGACGCACATGATCAACACATTTGCCGCACTTCCACACAGAAAATACTACCAACTTTGAACAATTTGTTATGGTTGCTGTCCTCTGCATCATCATGCCGTGTTTCCCAGCTTGCAAGATTCAGAACCAACAAATAAGATTTAAGTAATAAGTACAGCGAAGATGCCTACACATCTCATTCATCCCCAGCTTCCAAGATTCAGAACCAACAAATAAGATTCAAATAATAAGTACAACAAAGATGCCTACACATCTCATTGATTCCCAGCAAGCAAGATTCAGAACCAACCCATTAGAGCCTTTTGATAAAGTGAATATCGGGATTAAATCCATCTTGGCTAGTTCAGAACCAACCCATTAGAGCCTTTTGATAAAGTGAATAACGGGATTAAATCCATCTTGGCTAGCCGTGTCATACAACCCAAGAACTTGGTGAATGCTCTTGACCGTCACAACATCTATAGTAGAGTATTCCTATTTGCACAAATAAGAAGAGCATGATTACTATAATAGTGGCACTAGTTGAAGCAACCGGTGTGAGGGGCCCTATACCGCCACGACTCGATGTGGTGAACCTGCAACTCCACTCGGACGAGGCCAACCTGGAGTTCCATGATTCAATTCATGCACCTTTTTCTGCAGTTCACCTGAAATGAAGCAAAGATTGCATCATTCAGCTAGCAAGAAGTACTTGCTCTCGTGAGCTGGCAGGTTCTTCTTTAGCAATTGCACTAAAATTCAACAACATTGAGGTTGGCTGTCCTGCGCATGTGAGGTGCAACTATAATTTTCTTATCCTTTTGTGCAGTTCCACTAAAATAAAGTGCCATTGTGGTGATAGTGACGACTCATCTTGCAAAATCTAATAAAATGTTGTACGAGATTACCAGCAGAATTTGATGGAGATTTTGGAAACTCCAATCACCATTTTGTGCAGTTCCACCAAAATTGAGAGATGTTGCCCACGTGACATTTTAGTTGA
This sequence comes from Triticum dicoccoides, assembly GCF_002162155.2. NCBI lineage: Eukaryota > Viridiplantae > Streptophyta > Magnoliopsida > Poales > Poaceae > Triticum > Triticum dicoccoides. Next base: position 598,460,005 of record NC_041389.1, on the reverse strand, counting down.
ACTGCACAAGACCTTCATTCCAAAAGAAAGTGTTTTGTGCAGTTCACCAAAAGGTCACAATAGCAACAGGTGAAATGGATATCCCTATCTACACAAAAAGATAGAAAGTAAACAATTGCTAGTCAGTAAGAATATACGAAAACATACACGAAATGAAAAGAAGCATATTAATTATGTTCATGGCAATCACGCAAGGACAGTAGAAATTTTAAAACGTCAGCAATGCTTCATGTTACCGGAAGCATTACGATCAACTATGACATTCGTCAAATATGGGATTACTTTAATGGTGGCATTGCTTGTTTACCAGATACAGTAAATCAACAACAGCTAAAGAGTTGGTTTAAGGGCATGGGACCATGGGGACACTAGGTACTCAGCAGAGTAAAGAAGCAACTTACTTATCATACTTGGGAAAACAGTAGGAGTACCATTTGTTAACACAGTTTAATTGCATCATATCACTAGAGGCATTAGTAGGGCTGGAAAAAAAGCTCGAAGCTTGCGAGCTAAATGAGTAGCTCGTGACTCGGCTCGAATCGACTCGAACTCGAAGAATAACGAGTCGAGTCGAGCTTTAGTTTAAGATCGTTTATAGACCAAGTTAAACGAGCCAATCTCACGAGTACTCGTGTAACTCGTTAGGCTCGGTATAAAATATCAACCACTCCAAATCCAGAAAAAAAATCAGCCACTCAGTACCCTGCGTCCCAAGCGCACAACACAAGGCCCAACCGTTGAAGGCCCAGCCACCCACGAGACTCATGCGTTACAAGGAAACTACAGTTGGTTAGTGATATATGTGTTTAATATATATATAATCATTTTTATCATATTTGAGGGTTTTATGTTCATATCTTTAACGAGCTTAACAAGCTAAACGAGCCGGCTCACGAGTTATACGAGTCAAGCCAATCTTGGGTTTGATATTGTTATAGTAACGAGTCGAGTCAAGCTAGCTCGTTAACGAAATGAGCTCTAGCGAGTCGAGCCGAGCTGGCTCAGCTCGGCTCGAATTCTAGCCCTAGGCATTAGATTAACAATAACACTGGTTAGACATGTCCTTAAGGTAACAGTGTGATCGCTTCATTTTACATGCGCCCTTACATTAACAACAACAAAAGGTTGGTATAAGGACATGCGATAGTGGATGCATCAGCACAATGTACCTACAAAGAGGCATAAAGTGGTGATGTTGAGCTTGTTCATGCTCTGTGAGGGCAGCAAATCTAATCCTGGAGAACTTTTCCTATGTGAGGGCAGCAAATCTAATCCTGGAGACCTTTTACTATGTGAGGGCAGCAAATCTAATCCTGGAGACCTTTTACTATGTGAGGGCAGCAAATCTAATCCTGGACATACTCTGTTGACTTGTCCACCAGCCGCCACTTTCTATCCATTTTTCAACCAATAATAGATTTGTTCCTTATCCAGTTTGTACTGAGTTTTCCCATTATTTCCCTTTTCAACCAAGAGACCGGTTGGGTACCCGGTCTCTACTACTTTCCTCCTGTTATTTCCTCTTTGAATCAAGTCCTAGATTCATGCTATGATTTCCCCCCTTTCTTCGTTGTTTGAACCAAGTCCTAGATTCGAATGCATGAAGTAGCTTTACCTCTAATAATACTAAAAATTTAGGTGGATTTGAAAGAGCTGATGGAAGTAGAAAAAGATGCACATGCAGACATGTTGGGAGCTAGGGCAGTAGAGCAAGGCCACTTTCGAAGAACTTGTACCCGAGGTTCGTCGGGATGTCGGCAGCGGCAGGTCCGATCTATGCACAATACGGCAGGGAGGAAGAGGGGTTGGAGGACCTCCTGAGCCGGTGCTGTGTTCCAGAGAATGGCACGGGCAGAGGATCGGGCCCCGCCGGCAGCTGTGGGTTTCCTCCCTCGGCGGTGATGACCGCGTGAAGGATGCACCTTTTAGTCCTCTACACACACCGGCCGAAGGATCCGGGCGGATCTGTGACCAGCGGTGAGCAGACAGAAAATGTTGCTACCCCTGTCTTGTTTAGATCTGGAGAGGATGAGAGGATGAAGAGAGCAACCTGATAACCCGCAAGTATACGAGATAGTTGTAGCCTCCTTCGATAAGTAAGAGTGTCGAACCCAACGAGGAGCTAAAGGTAGAACAAATACTCTCTCAAGTCCTATCGGCCACTGATACGACTCTACGCACGCTTGACGTTCGCTTTACCTAGAACAAGTATGAAACTAGAAGTACTTTGTAGATGTGATAGGAAAGGTTTGCAAGATAATAAAGAGCATTTAAATATAAACTAGGGGCTGTTTAGATAAAGAAACAATAAAGTAAATATAGCGAGTGTGGAAAAGTGGTGGTAGGAGTTGTGAAATTGTCCCTAAGCAATTGACTATGTTACTAGACCGGTAATCACTATTGCAATTCTATTTGAGGGAGAGGCATAAACTAACATACTTTCTCTACTTGGATCATATGCACTTATGATTGGAACTCTAGCAAGCATCCACAACTACTAAAGATTCATTAAGGTAAAACCCAACCATAGCATTAAAGTATCAAGTCCCCTTTATCCCATACGCAACAATCTACTTACTCGGGTTTGTGTTTCAGTCACTCACGCAACCCACTATAAGCGAATCATGAACGCATTGCAACACCCTACAGCGGGAATCCCTCACGCTTGCGCGACACGGAGGGTACAATAGGACAACACCAATAATAAAACATGCAACTCAAACCAATAATAGCAATTCATCAATCACCGATAGGACAACAAAAATCTACTCAAACATCATAGGATGGCAACACATCATTGGAAAATAATATGAAGCATAAAGCACCATGTTCAAGTAGAGGGTACAGCGGGTTGCAGGAGAGTGGACCGCTTGATATAGATGGGGGAAGGTGATGGAGACCGTCGGTGTCAAAACCGGTGGATCTCAGGTAGGGGGTCCCGAACTGTGCGTCTAGGCGGATGGTAACAGGAGACAAGGGACACGATGTTTTTACCCAGGTTCAGGCCCTCTCGATGGAGGTAAAACCCTACTCCTGCTTGATTAATATTGATGATATGGGTAGTACAAGAGTAGATCTACCACGAGATCGGAGTGGCTAAACCCTAGAATCTAGCCTATGGTATGATTGTTGTTCTTCCTACGGACTAAAACCCTCCGGTTTATATAGACACCGGAGAGGGCTAGGGTTACACAGAGTCGGTTACAATGGGAGGAGATCTTCATATCGTATCGCCAAGCTTGCCTTCCACGCCAAGGAAAGTCCCATCCGGACACGGGACGGAGTCTTCAATCTTGTATCTTCATAGTCCGAGAGTCCGGCCATCCGGACACCCCCTAATCCAGGACTCCCTCAGTAGCCCCTGAACCAGGCTTCAATGACGACGAGTCCGGCGCGCAAGTTGTCTTCGGCATTGCAAGGTGGGTTCCTCCTCCGAATATTTCATAGAAGATGTTGAACACCAGGGTAGTGTCCGGCTCTGCAAAATAAGTTCCACATTCCTTCACAGAGAGAATAATATTTGCATCAATCGGATCTGCTGACGTATTCCGTGGCGTGCCATCATGCCACAGCCAGGCTCTTTATTCATTTTATTGTTCCACCTCAGCGCGTTTAGCGAGGCGGTTTCCCTGGCACGTCTTGTCAAAGCAGAGATCGTGTCCCCGTATTCCGGGATTCTCATCAATACGGGTGTAGGTAACCCAACCGCGCCATTAACCACGGCGCTTGGGGGATAAGCGAGTTTTATTAGGCCGGTGGGGAGCTCGTAGTTTTGGCTGCCCATATAAGGGGATAAGAATCCGCCTTTTCCATTCACGCCTTCTTCCTCCTTCGCTTATTCGTCCCTGCACGCTCGAGTTCCAATGCCCAAGCCTGCACTTCCCACCTCAACCTTCTCCAGTCATGTCCGGAGCGGGAGGTAGATGGATGGCTTCCTCCGTCACGGATGGGCAAATCAAAAAGCAGATTTGATTCTATGCGGATCTAAACTCCCATCTCCTTAACAGGACTGGCAGAAAAAGGCCGGACAGATCAACTGTCCGGCTCCCTTGCCCGAAGACCCAGCGGATGCCCACTTAACGAAGCTGCTAGTCCCGGCACCTCATGTGGTGCCGGAGAAGAAGGCCAAGAAGAAGGCCACGGGGACTCGAAAGAGTTCTCGGCGTCTGGTGGTGTCGGATTCATCGCCCGGCAGCCCCGAAGCACCCTTCGCCTCTAAGGACGAGGAGGAGGAAGAAGAAGAAGCCTCTCCCCCTCCAACGGGGGAAGGAAAGAAAAGGAAAGCCGCCCCAACTGGGGAGGCCGGAGGGTCCAAGAAAGGGAGAACCCGTCTTCCGGACTACACCTCCGGCGCCGAAGACGGCAGGGGGAATGGCCATCCAGGGTCAAGCCCCTGGCAAAATCATAAGTATCCGGTCATCCGAATAACTTATGACGCCCCTCCATTATTTGGCATTTTCTGACACTGAATTTGATCACGTAGTCCGCCCAAGGCCCAGCTCGACGATTCGACGAGCGGCTCCTTGGATTCGTCAGATGTGAATAGCACTTCACTTTCGACGGCCTCCTGCCCTCTCCCTACGGACGACGCCGAGGTGGAGTCCCAAAAGGGACTAAACCAGGAGGAGGTAGTCCTGGAGGCGCCACAAGGTGACCTTCCGGACTCCAGGCCCAAAGGGGGTAAAGCTCCGGAGGGATCTAAGTCCGGCCCCGGGCCGGACACTGTTCCGGAACCATCAGCAGTTCCGGAGTCCGACAGGAGGCGCCTTCATAAGAAGAGCAAGCCTGCAACGCTGGCTACTTCCGTCCACCCGGAGGCGCCGGACAATTTGCTGGAGGCGCTTAACGGCGCCTCCATCGACGAGGAACACCGCACTGTTATGAGTGCGGTGATTCAGAAAGTTCAGTCCGCCAAGGGCGGGCTGACGAAAGCCTGTACAAGCCTGTTAACGGGCTTTGAGGTATGTGTGCAAAAACATATATAAAAAATATTACCGCATAGACAGTAGCCCCTGATGCTCAGTTCGGTGTTCGGAAAGAAAAACCGAGCTGAGGATCTAAAAAGATATACGCAGGAGTCTAATAGAAATATGTCAATATGGGAATGCAGGCTGCACTGCCGACCTCTGCCGCACTGACTGCGGAGGTCAATGCCTTGAAGGAAAGCCTCGAGCGGTCCGAGAGCGAGCTCAGCCGTGCCAAGAAGCAGCTCGAGGATAAAGAGGGTACATAGTACCTCCTATAAATGTATATAGAAATACTTGGTTGCAAAATAATAACAGGACCAACGTTAATGTTGCAGGAGCCACGACCGAGGTGGCAACCCTGAAAGAGGCGGTCTCCAAGGCCGAAAAGAGTGCGTCCATGGAGCGCACCGAGCGAGAGAAGCAGGAGGCGCGGGTGGCGGAGGTGCGGCAAGAGCTCCAGGCTCTCGTGGAAAAACACGAGAGTTTGGAGCATGACTCGGAGACTCGAGAGTTCGAGCTTGCCTTGGCTCTTGAGAGTGCCAAGACCGCTAAGGCCAAAGCCCAGAAGGCCCTTTAAGAGATCGAGGCGATGAAGAAGATAGCGGCGGGTAAGGCATTCTTTATGCAAAGCAAAAATATAAAAGTTAATTATCTGCTACTTACCCGAATCCGGAGCTCTCCAGGAGCGTTCGCCGATCTGCCCCGTAGTGTGTCTGATGCCGCCGCATACTACCGAGCCGAAGAGGGGAGCTCGACGGAAAAAGTGTTCTGGTCTCAGTATGCTGAGGCCGAACAGCTGGTGCCCCTGAGCGACCAGCTGAAGCAGCTGGTCGAGCTCCACAAGATGGCCGAACAGGCCATGAAGGGCATCATAGCTCGGCTGTGGCCTGGAGAAGTCATGCCTGGGAGCTATTTTGGTCTGGTGCGGCGGCTGGTGGATGCGTGTCCATGGATTGAGGTCGTCAAGCGCTCCGTTTGTATTGAAGGTGCCCGTCGGGCCCTTGCCCGTGCTAAGGTGCACTGGGGCAAGCTAGACGCGGAGAAGCTGTTGACCGACGCGCCACCACCGGGCAAGGAGTATCGTACGCCCGACATGTATTATAATGGCGTTCTGAAGGGTGCCCGCCGCATAGCGGATGAGTGCTCCAAAGATGTAATTTTTGAGTAAACTCGCATTTGTTATCCTGTACGCTGAAGCTTTGCTCATATACGTTAAGCAACGCTTGTTAATTTAAAATATTACCTTCTGTGCGGCCGTTTATCAAATCTGAGAGATGCAAGTCGTCGGCTTCGACCCCCATGCCATGAGTGCTGGGGTGTTCGGGATAAACCTGAGCGCTCTTGTTCCCATTCTTGGGTCCATCTAGGGAGGCGTTCAGCACAGCGAACCAGACCGTCAGACTTATAATGCTTTATCACTCTCACTTAGCCATAGAATTCTATAATTTTAAATTTCGGCGAAGCCCCTAGTATTCGGAAGACCAAGTTCGGGGTGCTATCCATGCCTAGGCCGGATAAGTCCGGTTCATCGCTTGAAGCGGCATAAGTCTTTAAGGACTCGAAAAAACCTCGCGAACAGCGACCGGTCTCTCGCACTATCATGACAGTCAATTTTAGCTTTCTCTACTGAGGTGTTAACCCAGCTCAACTGGGGCACAATCGCAGTAGTTCTCCCAGCGCTACCTTAGCTAACAATGCGGAACGTAAGGTACCAAAACATGGGAGCCGGGCAAACCCAACTATTTACCAAAGACATGATTCAGAGCCGATGCATATAGTGCTATAAGTTCGGGGTGCCGCACTTGTTAGAGTGTTCGGTCTTCTCACACCGTGTTATGGGGTGTTGTAAGCCCCTGGTGTATTATCCGTGCCAAAGTGTACGGTTGCATAGTGTCATGACTGAACATGTTTGCATATAAAAATAGATAAGTACAATAATAGGTAAGAGTTATGTATTGTTTATTAAAAAAGGGCTGCTGCGAGAGCAGAACGATACAAAAAGTGCGGTAAGCAAGAGATGGGAGTATTTGACATATTCCCCTTCAGGGGCAAGCTGCAGGATTGTAAGAGAAACAGGTATTAAACCCGTTATAGAGACCACCTTGACTTTTGACGTAGCTTGCTTCCTCCCTAGCTATTGCATCATTTGTTCGGCGATAGTATTGCCGGACAGGCCTTCCGAATAGTTGGCTCCTAAAAGTGTGTAAAAAAGGAAAACGACGAAATAGGGAGCCCCCTAGTGTGGTTAAGCCGCATTCTGGGCGTGCCGTTGTTGTGCCCCTCCCCTTATGCCCAAGGTGTCTCTAAGGCGTAATTATGTACGCGTGGTACCAGCATTGCCGTTTGGCGGGGGCTGGGGTCGGGGCTGCACTGCTATGCTTGCTCGGAACGTGCCAGCCGGATTTGTTGTAGGTTACTTCGGGCTCGCTTGACGTTGTCCGGACGTTTGGCGCCTGGATTGGAGAACTGCCTTGAGAGGCTACTCTGTGCTTCCGCCGCCAGGGCCGCCGTGTGCTCCTCCATTCGGAGAGAGCGTTCTGTGTTTCCTTTTACCGTGATGACTCCGCGAGGTCCTGGCATCTTGAGCTTGAGATATGCGTAGTGCGACACCGCATTGAATTTTGCAAATGCGGTTCATCCGAGCAGGGCGTGATAGCCGCTGCGGAATGGGACTATGTCAAAGATTAAGTCCTCGCTCCGGAAGTTATCCGGTGATCCGAAGACCACCTCGAGTGTGACCGAGCCTATACAGCTGGCTTCGACCCCTGGTATGACACCTTTGAAGGTTGTCTTTGTGGGTTTAATCCTTCTAGGATCGATGCCCATTTTTCGCACTGTGTCCTGGTAAAGCAGGTTCAGGCTACTACTGCCGTCCATTAGGACTCTGGTAAGGTGAAATCCATCGATAATTGGGTCTAGGACCAGTGCGGCGAATCCGCCGTGACGGATGCTGGTGGGATGGTCCCGTCGATCGAAAGTGATCGGGCAGGAGGACCATGGGTTGAACTTTGGGGCGACTGTCTCCAATGCATAGACGTCCTTGAGAGCACGCTTCCGCTCCCTTTTGGGGATGTGGGTTGCGTATATCATATTCACCGTCCGAACTTGCGGGGGAAATCCCTTCTGTCATTTGTTGTTCGGCGGCCGGGGCCCCTCCTCGTCATTGCTATGTAGCCCCTTGTCTCTGGTCTCGGCACTTATCTTGCCTGCCTGCTTGAACAACCAGCAATCCCTGTTGGTGTGATTGGCTGGCTGTTCGGGGGTGCCGTGTATCTGGCACGAGCGATCAAGTATCCGGTCTAAGCTGGATGGGCCCTGAGGGTTTTGTTTGAATGGCTTCTTCCGCTAACCCGGTTTAGAGCCTCTAAATCCGGCATTGACTGTCGTATCTTCAGTATTGTCACCGTTAATGCGGCGCTTATGCTTGTTGCGGCATGACCTGCCGTTGTTATCCTTGTTATCCGAATTGCCGGGGCTCTTGCTTATGTTATTGCTACGAGCCAGCCAGCTGTCTTCTCCCGCGCAGAAGCGGGCCATGAGTGTCGTGAGGGCTGCCATAGACTTCGGCTTTTCCTGTCCTAGGTGCCGGGCAAGCCATTCATCTCGGATGTTGTGCCTGAAGGCTGCGAGGGCCTCGGCGTCCGGACAATTGACTATTTGGTTTTTCTTTGTCAGGAACCGTATCCAGAATTGTCTGGCCGATTCCTCTGGATGCTGGATTATGTGGCTTAGGTCATCGGTGTCTGGTGGTCGCACATACGTGCCCTGGAAGTTGTCAAGCAATGCGGATTCCAGGTCCTCCCAACAACTGATTGACTCTGCTGGCAGGCTATTAAGCCAATGTCGAGCTGGTCCTTTAAGCTTGAGTGGGAGGTATTTCATGGCGTGTAGATCATCGCCACGGGCCATGTGGATGTGAAGGATATAATCCTCGATCCATACCGCAGGATCTGTTGTGCCATCGTATGATTCGATGTTTACGGGTTTGAAGCCCTCGGGGATTTGATGATCCATTACTTCGTCTGTGAAGCATAGTGGGTGTGCGGCGCCCCTGTACTAAGCTATATCGCGACGCAGCTCGGACGAGCTTGGTCTGTTGTATTCGGCCGGGCCATACTTATTATTTCCGGTGTGACGGCTAGCGTCACGTGATGCGGGGCGCCCATGCGATCCATAGATCGATCTTGTTTGCCTTGCCTTATTCTCCAAGATGTCTCGCAGGTCTGTTGCGTCTCCCTGTACTCTAATATGTTTTGAGCGGTGTCGGGGTGCGGTTTGGGTCGAGGGCCTGAAGGCCTCTCTATCGCGGCCACGGGGTGGCCGATCGGGCGCATCGTACGCTGGTGATGTAGGTTTAATTGCTTCCTCCTCAAGTTGGGGAAGCAACCTGCGCTTCGGGTAGCTCTTGGGTGGGCGTTCTAGTTTATACTCTTCGGCCGCCAGGACTTCGGTCCATCTGTCGGCTAGCAAGTCTTGGTCAGCTCTAAGCTGCTGCTGTTTCTTCTTGAGGCTGCTTGCCGTGGCTACGAGTCTGCGTTTGAAACACTCTTGCTCGACGGGATCCTCTGGCACGACGAATTCATCGTTGTCGAGGCTTGCCTTGTCTTCGGAGGGAGGCATGTAATTGTCGTCCTCATCCTCTTTGTCGGCCGCTCTCTCACGAGGGCTGGCTCCTTCGTTCTCCTACACTGAATCCTGCTGGAGGAGGTTGTCTTCGGCACTGTCCGGCGTATTGTTATCTCCGGTGCCGGAATCGGCGTTTTTGCTTTGGCGGGACTTAGAGCGGCGCCGCTGACGTTGGCGCTTGGGTTGCTTCTTGGAGGGGCCATCCTCCGTTTTCTCCTCGCCATCCCCCGCTTTAGGGGTGTCCACCATGTATATGTCATATGACGAGGTGGCTTTCGAGTTCCCTATAGGCACTGGTTCTTGTTCGTCTCCTTCATCGGCGTCCATGCCGTTGATGTCTTCGGAGTCGAAGTCAAGCATGTCGGTTAAATCGTCGACAGTGGCTACAAAGTGGGTGGTGGGTGGGGTAAAATTTCTTCGTCGTCCGCGTCCCAACCGTGTTGGCCGTAGTCCAGCCAGGCCTCTCTTGACAAAGAGAGAGACTTTAACGAATTCAGGATGTTCCGAAAGGTGAGTGCTGAAAGACATCCGCGGCGGTGAACTCCATGACCGGAGCCCAATCGGGCTTAACCGAGAGAGGTGCGGGATTTATGGAGTCCGGATTGGAGTCCGGCACCTCGGAGCCACGGGCCTTGTGAGGGACTAGGCTAGTATCCGGCTCTATCACCGTAGAGATTGCAGTTTCTGGGGTGGCGTCTAACCGTCCGTCCCCCACAGGCGTAGTGGGCTCCGAGCTAATGGTCGGAGCGGACACCTGAGCGATGCTCTGGGCGTTGTCCGATGACAGAGCTAAATCATGCTCATCATGACAGTGCGGCGCGCCCGGTTATGGCTCAAATCCGTCGAAGATCAAGTCCCCGCGGATGTCGGCCGTGTAGTTCAAGCTTCCAAGCCTGACCTAATGGCCAGGGGCGTAGCTCTCAATCTACTCCAGATGGCCGAACATGTCAGCCCGCAGTGCGAAGCCGCCGAATACGAAGATCTGTCCGGGGAGAAAAGTCTCATCCCGGACCGCGTCACGGTTGACGAGCGAAGAAGCCATCGGGCCTAAAAGGCGACGACACAGAAGAACTCTCAATGAAAGCACCAATGTCGGTGTCAAAACCGGCGGATCTCGGGTAGGGGGTCCCGAACTGTGCATCTAGGCGGATGATAACAGGAGACAAGGGACACGATGTTTTTACCCAGGTTCGGGCCCTCTCGATGGAGGTAAAACCCTACTCCTGCTTGATTAATATTGATGATATGGGTAGTACAAGAGTAGATCTACCACGAGATCGGAGTGGCTAAACCCTAGAATCTAGCCTATGGTATGATTGTTGTTCGTCCTACGGACTAAAACTCTCCAGTTTATATAGACACCGGAGAGGGCTAGGGTTACATAGAGTCGGTTACAATGGGAGGAGATCTTCATATCGTATCGCCAAGCTTGCCTTCCACGCCAAGGAAAGTCCCATCCGGACACGGGACAGAGTCTTCAATCTTGTATCTTCATAGTCCGGGAGTCCGGCCATCCAGACACCCCCTAATCCAGGACTCCCTCAGAGATGTTGGTGAAGATGATGGAGGTGTTGGTGAAGATCGCGGTGATGATGATGGCCCCCCGGCAGCGTTCCGGCACCACCGGAAGCAAGGGGGAGAGGGGCCCCCTTCTTCTTCTTCCTTGACCTCCTCCCTAGATGGGAGAAGGGTTTCCCCTCTGGTCCTTGGCTCCCATGGCGTGGGAGGGGCGAGAGCCCCTCCGAGATTGGATCTATCTCTCTGTTTCTGCGTTCTCTGATTCTGCCCCTTCACCATTTCTTTTATATCTGGAGATCCGTAACTCCGATTGGGGTGAATCTTTTGCCCAGATTTTTCTCATAAAATTAGATTTCTTGCAGCAAAAGAAGAGCATCAACCGCCTTATGGGTGGCCCACGAGAGTCCAGGGCGCGCCCCCTGTGTCGTGGGCACCTCGGACACTGTTTCGCGTTGATTCGTTCTCCGGAAAATCCCAAATATTCCAAAATAATTCTCCGTCCGTTTTTATCTCATTTGGATTCCGTTTGATATTGGTTTTCTGCGAAACATAAAACATGCAACAGACAGGAACTGGCGCTGGTCACTCGATCAATATGTTAGTCCCAAAAATAGTATAAAAAGTTGCCAAAAGTATATAAAAGTTGAAGAATATTGGCATGGAACAATCAAAAATTATATATACGACGGAGACGTATCAACATCCCCAAGCTTAATTCCTGCTCGTCCTTGAGTAGGTAAATGATAAAAAAAGATAATTTTTGATGTGGAATGCTACCTAGCATAATCTTGATCATATGTCTAATCATGGCATGAATATTAAGATACGAGTGATTCAAAGCAATAGTCTATCATTTGACATAAAAACAATAATAGTTCAAGCATACCAACCAAGCAATTATCTCTTATCAAATAACATAGCCAAAGAAAGCTCATCCCTACAAAATCATATAGTCTGGCTATGCTCCATCTTCGTCACACAAAATGCTCCCATCATGCACAACCCCGATGACGAGCCGAGCAATTGGTTCATGCTTTTTCACGCGCTTCAGCTTTTTCAACTCTTACGCAATACATGAGCGCAAGCCATGGACATAGCACTATGGTGGTATATGGTGGTGGTTGTGAGGACAAAAAAGGAGAAGATAGTCTCACATCAACTAGGCGTATCAACGGGCTATGGAGATGCCCATCAATAGATATCAATGTGAGTGAGTAGGGATTGCCATGCAATGGATGCACTAGAGCTATAAATATATGAAAGTTCAACAAAAGAAACTAAGTGGGTGTGCATCCAACTTGCTTGCTCACGAAGACCTAGGGCATTTTGAGGAAGCCCATCATTGGAATATACAAGCCAAGTTCTATAATGAAAAATTCCCACTAGTATATGAAAGTGAAAGCATAGGAGACTCTCTCTATGAGGAACATGGTGCTACTCTGAAGCACAAGTGTGGTAAAAGGATAGTAACATTGCCCCTTCTCTCTTTTTCTCTCATTTTTATTTTCTTTATATATATATATATTGGGTGGGCTACTTTGGCCTCTCTTTTTTACTTGGGCTTCTTTGGCCTCTTTTATTTTTCATAAAGTCTGGAGTCTCATCCCGAATTGTGGGGGAATCATAGTCTCCTTCATCCTTTCCTCACTGGGGCGATGCTCTAATAATGATGATCATCACACTTTTATTTACTTACAACTCAATATTACAACTCGATATCTCGAACAAAGATATGACTCTATATGAATGCTTCTGGCGGTGTACCGGGGTATGCAATGATCTAGCATAGCAATGACATCAAAAACGGACAAGCCATGAAAACATCATGCTAGCTATCTTACGATCATGCAAAGCAATATGACAATGATGGAACATGTCATAATAATAGAATGGTGGAAAGTTGCATGGCAATATATCTCGGAATGGCTATGGATATGCCATAATAGGTAGGTATGGTGGCTGTTTTGAGAAAGGTAAATAATGGGTTCATGATACCGGCAAAAGTTGCGCGACACAATAGAGGCTAGCAAAGTGGAAGGGTGAGTGTGCGTATATCCATGGACTCACATTAGTCATAAAGAACTCATATACTTATTGCAAAAGTCTACTTAGCCCTCGAAGCAAAGTACTACTACGCATGCCCCTAGGGGGATAGATTGGTAGGAAAAGACCATCGCTCGTCCCCGACTGCCACTCATAAGGAAGACAATCAAAAAACACCTCATGCTCCAACTTCGTTACATAATGGTTCACCATACGTGCATGCTACGGGACTTGCAAACCTCAACACAAGTATTTCTAAATTTCACAATTACTCAACTAGCATGACTCTAATATCACCACCTTTATATCGCCAAAATATTGCAAGGAATCAAACATATCATATTTAGTGATCTACAAGTTTATGTAGGATTTTATGACTAACCATGTGAATGACCAATTCCTGTCATCTCTCTAAATTGATATAAGTGAAGCAAGAGAGTTTAATTCTTTCTACAAAAGATATACCCACGCTCTAACAATTATAAGTGAAGCAAAAGAGCATTCTACAAATGGCGGTTTTCTATGTGAAGAGAAACAGGCAATCCAAACTTCAAATGATATAAGTGAAGCACATGAAGCATTCTATAAAGCCATACTCAAAAGATATAAGTGAACTGCAATGAGCATTCTATAAATCAACCAAGGACTATCTCATACCAGCATGGTGCATAAAAGAAAAGTGAAAACTAAATGCAAAAGATGCTCCAAGACTTGCACATATCGCATGAACGAAACGAATACGAAAACATACCGATACTTGTTGAAGAAAGAGGGGATGCCTTCCGGGGCATCCCCAAACTTAGACGCTTGAGTCTCCTTGAATATTTACTTGGGGTGCCTCGGGCATCCCCAAGCTTGAGCTCTTGCCTCTCTTCCTTTTCCTCATATCAAGACATCCTCGCTTAGACACTTCATCCACACAAAACTTCAACAGAAAACTCGGTAAGATCTGTTAGTATAATAAAGCAAATCACCACTCTAAGTACTGTAGCAAACCAATTCATATCTTGTTTTTGCATTGTGTCTACTGTAATATAAATTTTCCATGGCTTAATCCACTGATATAAATTGATAGATTCATCAAAACAAGCAAACTATGCATCAAAAACAGAATCTGTCAAAAACAGAATAGTCTGTAGAAATCTGAACATCCACCATACTTCTGGTATCCCAAAAATTCTACCTAAATTAGGAAAAATAAACAAGTTGTATAGAAAGACAATGCAAAAGGACACAGAACCATTTGACGTTCCAGTTAGAAATGTAAAATCGCGCACTACAGCCAAAGTTTCTGTCCTGCACCGTACAAACCAGCAAGCATTGTAAACATCCTAAAGGCAAACCTTGGCACATTATTTTGATGAAAAGTTTCTGTAATCAAGATTCACAAAGTTTCCATGAGCATTGATGTCTACTGCACAACCTTATTCTTGTAGACGTTGTTGGTCCTGCAAGTGCACAGGTTTGTAGGACAGTAGCAAATTTTGCTCAAGTGGATGACCTAAGGTTTATCAATCCGTAGGAGGCGTAGAATGAATATGGTCTCTCTCAAACAACCCTGCAACCAAATAACAAAAAGTCTCTTGTGTCCCCAACACACCCAATACAATGGTAAATTGTATAGGTGCACTAGTTCGGCGAAGAGATGAAGATACAAGTGCAAAATAGATAGTAGATATAGGTATTTGTAATCTGAAATAATAAAAACAGCAAGGTAGCGAGCGATAAAAGTGAGCGTAAACGGTATTGCAATGATAGGAAACAAGTCCTAGGGTTCATACTTTCACTAGTGCAAGTTCTCTCAACAATAATAACATAGATAGATCATATAACAAGCCCTCAACATGCAACAAAGAGTCACTCCAAAGCCACTAATAGCGAAGAACAAACGTAGAGATTATGGTAGGGTACGAAACCACCTCAAAGTTATTCTTTCGGATCGGTCTATAAAAGAGTTCATACTAGAATAACACCTTAAGACACAAATCAACCAAAACCCTAATGTCACCTAGATACTCCATTGTCACCTCAAGTATCTATGGGCATGATTATACAGTGTGCGTCACACAATCTCAGATTCATCCAACCAACATAAAAGTACTTCAAAGAGTGCCCCAAAGCTACTACCGGAGAGTCAAGAACGTGTGTCAACCCCTATGCATAGGTTCCCAATGTCACGAAACCCTCAAGTTGATCACCAAGACATACATCAAGTGTTATCATAAAAGACTCAATCCGATAAGATAACTTCAAAGGGGAAACTCAATTCATCAGAAGAGAGTAGAGGGGGAGAAACATCATAAGATCCAACTACAACAGCAAAGGTCGGGATACAACAAGATCGTGCCATAGCGGGAACACGAGAGAGAACACGAGAGAGAGAGAGGGAGAGAGATCAAACACATAGCTACTGGCACATACCCTCAGCCCCGAGGGTGAACTACTCCCTCCTCGTCATGGATAGCGCCGGGATGATGAAGATGGCCACCGGTGATGGGTTCCCCCTCCAGCAGGGTGCCGGAACGGGCTCCCGAGAGGTTTTTGGTGGCTACAGAGGCTTGCGGCGGCGGAACTCCCGATCTATCTTTTGTTCTGGAAGTTTTAGCGTACGTGAGTATATATGGGTGCAAGGGGTACGTCGGTGGACCTCCGGGGTGCTCACGAGGCAGGGGGTGCGCCCTAGGGGGGTGGGTGCGCCCCCACCCTCGTGGGCAGCCCGGGACTCCCCTGACATGCACTCCAAGTCTATCAGGTTGCTTTACTTCCAAAAATAACTTCTCCAGTTGATTTCGTTCCGTTTCGACTCCGTCTGATATTCCTTTTCCTCGAAACACTGAAATAGGCATAAAACAGCAAATCTGGGTTGGGCCTCCGGTTAACAGGTTAGTCCCAAAAATAATATAAAAGTGGATAGTAAAGCCCAATATTGCCTAAAACAGTAGATAATATAGCATGGAGCAATCAAAAATTATAGATACGTTGGAGACGTATCAAGCATGAACAAAGTTCAATGCTAGCTCCCACTTCAACAATGCTTGTCTTTCTCACTTTCACTTTCCTTTTTGAAAAGTTTTTAGGTTCCCCTCTTTTTTTGTTTTTAGACTATATAAAAGCACTCAACAGAAATAAATGACTCTCTAAAACTTCCGGGTTGTCTCCCTGACAACGCTTTCTTTAAAGCCATTAAGCTAGGCATATAGTGCTCAAGTAATGAATCCACCCAGATCCCAAGGTATATCAAAGCCAATTTTAATTAACAATGATTTGTAATTTAGTAGTGAGCACAAAGTAATATATATATCATGCAACAACGAAGTCTAACTCTCTTCCTATGCATCGGCATGCCATAAAAGAAGAATTCATGCACACATAGTAAAGGCCAATGCATAGTATAGACAGTTTCTTGCAATTCTATAGTGTTGGAAACATAGAGAGGTAGAGATATAGTTCCTCACTCATAATAATTGCAAGTAGGAGCAGCAAGCACATGCATATTATATTCATCAAAATCATCATGTGCAACGGTAAAATGCAACCCATCAATATAATCCTTAATAAGCACAAACTTCTCCGATATAGTGTAGTTGGGAGAATTCAAAAAGATAATAGGACTATCATGCGTGGGTGCAATAGCAACAATTTCATGTTTAACAAAAGGAACTATAGCAAGTTCATCTCCATAATTATAATTCATATTGGCATCTTGGCCACAAGCATAGCAAGCATAATCAAAAAGGGATATTTCAAACAAATTCAAGCGATCATAGCAATCATCCTTCGGTAAGCACGAAGGGGAATTAAACAATGTATGAGTTGAAGAGTTACTCTCATTAGAAGGTGGGAACGGGTGATCAATCCGCTCTTCCTCCTTTTGTTCTTCGCTCTCCTCATCATCTTTTTCATCCAATGAGCTCACAGTTTCATCAATTTCTTCTTCCATAGCTTCCTGCAAAATATTAATCTCTTCTTGGACAGTGGAGGCTTTCTCAATAAATGCATTAATATAGTAATTGTATTCATAATTTTCATAGCAATATCTAAGTATAGCAAGATTTTCAGGCCTATAAACATCATCATCTAAAGCTTCATACTTTTCAAACAAAGATTCAATTTCATAAGCAGCCTTAAAAGCAACAAATTCTTCTATTTGTTCCACATCATAGTAATCATATATACCATTAGCATAAGAAGCTAAGGTTTCATCGTCATTAAATTTGCATGAAAAGGGAAGGTGTGGAGCCTTCATCCTAGAGCAACAAGTAATATCATATCTCAAGCATAGATCTCGGGCATACCAACACAACATAATAAATTGGTCCCATAATAGTTTCCCTTTTTGTGTCGAGCGATAATCCCTAAAGTATTCACGTTGATCCAACGTGTCTCCCATTATAAAGTTGGATGGGGGTTTCTCAGGATTATCAAAGTAGTACATAATATCTTGAACATAATGAGCATTGGGGGTTTTAGGAGTTACCCCATCTCTATGAGTAGCAAGTACACCTAATTTTTTTGGTATTTTGCGTTCCATATCCATAACTAAAGATAGAGAACAACTAAGAACAGCAAATAAAAATTACTTAGTGATAAAGCAAACAAGCACACACGAGAATATTCACCCCACGCTATGACTCCCCGGCAACGGCGCCAGAAAAAGGTCTTGATAACCCGCAAGTATACGGGATAGTTGTAGCCTCTTTCTATAAGTAAGAGTGTCGAACCCAACAAGGAGCTAAAGGTAGAACAAATACTCTCTCTAGTCCTATCAGCCACTAATACGACTCTACGCACGCTTGATGTTCGCTTTACCTAGAACAAGTATGAAACTAGAAGTACTTTGTAGGTGTGATAGCAAAGGTTTGCAAGATAATAAAGAGCACGTAAATATAAACTAGGGGCTGTTTAGATAAAGAAACAATAAAGTAAATATAGCGAGTGTGGAAAAGTGATGGTAGGAGTTGTGAAATTGTCCTTAAGCAATTGGCTATGTTACTAGACCGGTAATCACTATTGCAATTCTATTTGAGGGAGAGGCATAAGCTAACATACTTTCTCTACTTGGTTCATATGCACTTATGATTGGAACTCTAGCAAGCATCCGCAACTACTAAAGATTCATTAAGGTAAAACCCAACCATAGCATTAAAGTATCAAGTCCCCTTTATCCCATACGCAACAATCTACTTACTTGGGTTTGTGTTTCAGTCACTCACGCAACCCACTATAAGCGAATCATGAACGCATTGCAACACCCTACAGCGAGAATCCCTCACGCTTGCGCGACACGGAGGGCACAATAGGACATCACCAATAATAAAACATGCAAATCAAACCAATCATAGCAATTCATCAATCACCGATAGGACAACGAAAATCTACTCAGACATCATAGGATGGCAACACATCATTGGAAAATAATATGACGCATAAAGCACCATGTTCAAGTATAGGGTACAACAGGTTGTCGGCAAGTGGACCGCTGGATATAGATGGGGGAAGGTGATGGAGACTGTCGGTGCCAAAACCGGCGGATTTCGGGTAGGGGGTCCCGAACTGTGCGTCTAGGCGGATGGTAACATGAGACAAGGGACACGATGTTTTTACCCAGGTTTGGGCCCTCTCGATGGAGGTAAATCCCTACTCCTGCTTGATTAATATTGATGATATGAGTAGTACAAGAGTTGATCTACCACGAGATCAGAGAGGCTAAACCCTAGAAGCTAGCCTATGGTATGATTGTTGTTCGTCCTACTAAAACTCTCCGGTTTATATAGACACCAGAGAGGGCTAGGGTTACACAGAGTCGGTTACAATGGGAGGAGATCTTCATATCGTATCGCCAAGCTTGCCTTCCACGCCAAGGAAAGTCCTATCCGGACACGGGACAAAGTCTTCAATCTTGTATCTTCATAGTCCGGGAGCCCGGCCAAAGGTCATAGTCCGGCCATCCGGACACCCCCTCATCCAGGACTCCCTCAGTAGCCCCTGAACCAGGCTTCAATGACGACGAGTCCGGCGTGCAAATTGTCTTCGGCATTGCAAGGTGGGTTCCTCCTCCGAATACTTCATAGAAGATGTTGAACACAAGGATAGTGTCCGGCTCTACAAAATAAGTTCCACATACCACCATAGAGAGAATAATATCTGCACAAATCTAATCTGCTGACGTATTCCGCAGCGTGACATCACGCCATGGCCAAGCCTTTATTCGAATCATTTTACTGTTCCACCTCAGCGCGTTTAGCGAGGCGGTTTCCTTGGCACGTCTTGTCAAAGCAGAGATCGTGTCCCCTTATTCCGGGATTCTCATCAATACAGGCGTGGGTAATCCAACCACGCCATTAACCGCGGCGCTTGGGAGATAAGCAAGTTTTATTAGGTTGGTGGGGGCTTATAGTTTCGGCCGCCCATATAAGGGGATAAGGATCCACCCTTTCCATTTACGCCTTCTTCCTCCTTTGCTTATCCATCCCTGCGCACTTGAGCTCCAGTGCCCAAGTCCGCACTTCCCACCTCAACCTTCTCCAATCATGTCCGGAGCGGGAGGTAGATGGATGGCCTCCTCCGTCACAGAGGGGCAAATCAAAAAGTTGAGGAAGGCCGGATACTTGTCTGACAACATCGCGCACCGGCTTCCAGATGAGGGGCAACTCATCCCCACCCCTAGGCCCCATGAGAGGGTCATGTTTCTCCCCCATTTCCTCCGCGGACTGGGCTTTCCCCTTCACCCGTTCATCCGGGGGCGCATGTTCTACTACGGCCTGGACTTCCATGATCTGGCCCCGAACTTCATCCTCAACATCTCGGCGTTCATTGTCGTGTGTGAGGTCTTTCTCCGCATCCAGCCCCACTTCGGCTTATGGCTGAAGACCTTCAATGTCAAGCCGAAGGTTGTGGGCGGCCGCCAAGCGGAGTGCGGAGGCGCCATGGTGGGCAAGATAGCCAACGTTACATGGCTCGAGGGCGCCTTCGTAGAGACCATCAAAGGGTGGCAATCGGGGTGGTTCTATATGACCGAGCCGCGTGACCCTGAATGGGCAGCGGCCCCCGAATTCTGATCTGGCATCCCCACACGGTTCACATCTTGGAAAGAGACGGGCCTGTCGTGGGGTAATTCGGCAGAGGTGACCAGACTTCAAACCTGCGTCAAAGATCTGATAGACAGGAAGGTCAACTCGTCACCATAGTCCAGGTCATGCTTTTCCGCCGGATCCTCCTGTGTCAACGACGGGCCTTTAATCTGTGGGAATTCGACCCGGCTCAGCACCAAACTTTGTCCAGGCTCTTCGATACAACGCACGAAGATGCCTGGAAGGTGATTTTCAAGAGCTCTGAGGTCCACCCTCCCATCACCGAGGATCATGGATTCTGCGCGAAGCGCCAAGCCAGTGCGGTAAGCTTAATTTTCCCATTACGGGGCATTTGTTTTCCATAGTTTTGATTCTATGCGGGATCTAAACTCCCATCCCTTTAACAGGACTGGCAGAAGAAGGCCGGACAGATCAACTGTCCGGTTCCTTTGCCCGAAGACCCAGCGGATGCTCGTTTAACAAAGCTGCTGGTTCCGGCACCCCACGTGGTGCCGGAGAAGAAGGCCAAGAAGAAGGTCACGGGGACTCGAAAGAGTTCCCGGCGCCTGGTGGTGTCGGACTCATCGCCTGACAACCCCGAAGCACCCTCCGCCTCTGAGGACGAGGAGGAGGAAGAAGAAGAAGCCTCTCCCCCTCCAACAGGGGGAGGAAAGAAAAGGAAGGCCGCCCCAACTTGGGAGGCCGGAGGGTCCAAGAAAGGGAAGACCCTTCTACCGGACTACGCCTCCAATGTCGAAGACGGCGGGGAGGAATGGCCATCCAGGGTCAAGCCCTTGGTAAAATCGTAAGTATCCGGATACCCGAATAACTTATGGCGCTCCTCTATTATACGGTACCTTCTGACGCCGAATTAAATCATGCAGTCCGCCCAAGGCTCAGCTCGGCGATTCGTCGAGCAGCTCCCTAGATTCGGCGGATGTGAATAGCGCTTCGCTTCCGACGGCCTCCTCCCCGCTCCCTGCGGACGACGCCGAGGTGGAGTCCCAAAACGGACTAAACCAGGAGGAGGTGGTCCTGGAGGCGCCGCAAGGCGACCTCCCGGATTCCAGGCCCAAAGGGGGTAAAGCCCCAGAGGTGTCTAAGTCCGACCCTGGGCCGGACACTGCTCCGGAACCTTCAGTGGTTCCGGAGTCCGGCAGGCAGCGCCTTCGTAAGAAGGGCAAGCCTACGACGCCGGCGACCTCCGTCCAACCGGAGGCGCTGGACAATTTGCTGGAGGTGCTTAACGGCGCCTCCATCGACGAGGAACACCGCACTGTTATGAGTGCGGTGCTTCAGAAGGTTCGGTCCGCCAAGAGCGGGCTGACAGAAGCCTGTACGAGCCTATTAACAGGCTTTGAGGTATGTATTCAAAACATATAAAAATGTTACCGCATAGACAGTAACCCCTGATGCTCAGTGTGGTGTTCGGAAAGAAAAGCCGGACTAAGGATCTAAAAAAAAGATATACGCAGGAGTCTAACATAAATATGTCAATATGGGAATGCAGGCTGCGCTGCTGACCTCTGCCGCACTAACTGCGGAGGTCGACGCATTGAAGCAGAACCTCGAGCGGTCCGAGAACAAGCTCAGCCATGCCAGGAAGCAGCTCGAGGACAAGGAGGGTATGTAATACCGTATGTAAATGTATATAGAAATACCTGGTTGCAAATAATGACAGGACCAACGTGGATGTTGCAGGGGCCACAACTCAGGTGGCGACCCTGAAGGAAGCGGTGTCCAAGGCCGAAAATAGTGCGGCCTTCGAGCGCACCGAGTGAGAGAAGCAGGAGGCGCGGGTGGCGGAGGTGCAGCAAGAGCTCCAGGCTCTCGTGGAGAAACACGAGAATTTGGAGCGTGACTCAAAGACTCGAGAGTCCGAGCTCGCCTTGGCTCTTGAGAGTGCCAAAACCGCTAAGGCCGAAGCCCAGAAGGCCCTCCAGGAGATCGAGGCGATAAAGAAGATAGCGGTGGGTAAGGCATTCTTTATGCAAGGCAAGCATATAAAAGTGAATTATCTGTTACTTACCCAAATCCGGAGCTCGCCAGGAGCGTTCGCCGATCTGCCCCGTAGTGTGTCTGATGCTGCCGCGTTCTACCGAGCCGAGGAGGGGAGCTCGACGGAAAAGGTGTTCTGGTCTCAATATGTTGAGGCCGGACATCCGGTGCCCCTGAGCGACCAGCTGAAGCAGCTGGTCGAGCTCCACAAGGTGGCCGAACAGGCCATGAAGGGCCTCATAGTTCGGCTATGGCCTAGAGAAGCCATGCCTGGGAGCTACTTCGGTCTGGTGCGGCGGCTGGTGGACGCTTGTCCATGGATTGAAGTCATCAAGTGCTCCGTCTGTATTGAAGGTGCCCGTCGGGCCCTTGCCCGTGCTAAAGTGCACTGGGGCAAGATGGACGCCGAGAAGCTTGTGATGGACGCGCCACCGCCGGGCAAGGAGTATCACAAGCCCGAGATGTATTATAAGGGCGTCCTGAAGGGTGCCCGCCTTATAGCGGGTGAATGCTCCAAAGATGTAATTTTTGAGTAGACTCGTATCTGCTATCCTGTATGCTGAAAACTTTGTTCATATGCGCTAAGCAACGCTTGTTAATTTAAAATATTACCTTCTGTGCGGCCGTTTATCAAATCTGAGAGATGCAAGTCGTCGGCTTCTACCCCCATGCCACGAGTGATGGGGTGTTCGGGATAAACCTGAGCGCTCTTGTTCCCATTCTTGGGTCCATCTAGGGAGGCGCTCAACACAACAAACAAGGCCATCGGACTTATAATGCTTTATCACTCTCACTTAGCCATACCATTCTATAATTTTAAATTTCGGCGAGGCCCCTAGTATTCAGAAGATCGAGTTCGGGGCGCTATCCACGCCTAGGCCAGATAAATCCGGCTCCTCGCTCTAAGCGGCATAAGTCTTTAGGGACTCGAAAAACCTTGCGAACAGCGATCGGTCTCTCGCACTATCATGACGGTCAGTTTTAGCTTTCTCTACTGAGGTGTTAACCCAGCTCAACTGGGGCACAATCGCAGTAGTTCTCCCAGCGCTACCTTAGCCAACATTGCGGAACATAAGGTACCAAAACATGGGAGCCGGGCAAACCCCACTATTGACCCAAGACATGATTCAGAGCCGATGCATATAGTGCTATAAGTTCGGGCTGCCACACTCATGAGAGTGTTCGGTCTTCTCACACCGTGTTATGTGGTGCTTAAGCCCCTGGTGTATTGGCCGTACCAAATTGTACGGTTGCATAATGTCATGACTGAACATATTTGTATAAAAATAGATGAATACAATAATATATAAGAGCTATGTATTTTTTATTAAAAGGTCTGCTATGAAAGCAGAACGATACAAATAGTGCGATAAGCAAGAGATGGGATTATTTGACATGTCCCCCTCCAGGGGCAAGCTGCAAGACTTTAAGTAAAACATGTATTTAGCTTGTTATAGAGACCACTGGGACATTTGACGTGGCTTGTTCTCTCCCTGGCTGTTGCATCGTGTGTTCGGCGAGTGTATTGCCAGACAGGCCTTCCGGATAGTTGGGTCCTGAAAGTATATAAAAAAAGGAAACGACAAAATATGGATCCCCTAGTGCGGTTGAGCCGCATTCTGGGCATGTCGTGGTTGTTCCCCTCCCCTTATGCCCATGGTATTTCCAAAGCGTAATTATGTACGTGTGGTACCGCTATCGCCATCTGGCGAGGGCTGGGGTTGGGGCCGCACTGCTATGCTTGCTCGGAACGTGCCAGCCAGTTTTGTTGTAGGTTACTTCGGGCGCGCTTGACGTTGTCCGGATGTTTAACACCCGGATTGGAGAATTGCCTTGAGAGGCTACTTTGTACTTCCGCCGCCAGGGCCGCCGTGTGCTCCTCCGTTCGGAGAGAGTGTTCAGTGTTTCCATTTACCGTAATGACTCCGCGAGGGCTTGGCATCTTGAGCTTGAGATATGCGTAGTGCGGCACCGCATTGAATTTTGCGAATGCGGTTCGTCCGAGCAGGGCGTGATAGCCACTGCGGAATGAGACTATGTCGAAGATTAACTCTTCGCTTCGGAAATTATCCGGGGATCCGAAGACCACTTCGAGTGTAACCGAGCCTATACAGCTGGCTTCTACACCTGGTATGACGCCTTTAAAGGTTGTCTTTGTGGGTTTAATCCTTGAGGGATCTATACCCATTTTTCGCACTGTATCCTGATAAAGCAGGTTCAGGCTGCTGCCGCCATCCATGAGGACTCTAGTGAGGTGAAATCCGTCAATGATTGGGTCTAGGACCAATGCGGCGAATCCGCCGTGACGGATGCTAGTGGGGTGGTCCCTTCGATCAAAAGTGATCGGGCAGGAGGACCATGGGTTGAACTTTGGGGCGACTGGCTCCAACGCATAGACGTCCTTGAGAGCATGCTTCCGCTCCCTTTTGGGGATATGGGTTGCGTATATCATGTTCACCGTCCGCACTTGCGGGGGGAAGCCCTTCTGTCCTCTGTTATTTGGCGGCCGGGGCCCCTCCTCGTCATCGCTATGCAGCCCCTTGTCTCTGGTTTCGGCACTTAACTTGCCTGCCTGCTTGAACACCCAATAATCCCTGTTGGTGTGGTTGGCTGGTTGTTCGGGGGTGCCGTGTATCTGGCACGAGCGATCGAGTATCCGGTCTAAACTGGATGGGCCCAGAGGGTTTCTTTTGAATGGCTTCTTCCGCTGACCGGGTTTAGAGCCTCTGAATCCAGCATTAACTACCGTATCCTCAGTATTGTCGCCGTTAATGCGGCGCTTGTGCTTGTTGCGATGTGACCTGCCATTGTTGTCCTTGGTATCCGAATTGCCAGGGCTCTTGGTTATGTTATTGCTACGAGCTAGCCAGCTGTCTTCTCCCGCGCAAAAGCGGGTCATGAGTGTCGTGAGGGCTGCCATAGATTTCGGCTTTTCCTGTCCTAGGTGCTGGGCAAGCCATTCGTCTCGGATGTTGTGCCTGAAGGCTGCAAGGGCCACGGCGTCCGGATAGTCGACTATTTGATTTTTCTTGGTTAGGAACCGTGTCCAGAATTTTCTGGCCGATTCCTCTGGCTGCTGGATTATGTGGCTTAGGTCATCGGCGTCTGGTGGTCGCACATAAGTGCCCTGGAAGTTGTCAAGGAACACAGATTCGAGGTCCTCCCAGCAACTAATTGACTCTGCTGGCAGGCTGTTAAGCCAATGCCGAGCTAGTCCTTTAAGCTTGAGCGGGAGGTATTTGATGGTGTGTAGATCATCACCACGGGTCATGTGGATATGAAGAAGATAATCCTCGATCCATACCACAGGATCTGTTGTGCCATCGTATGATTCAATATTTACGGGTTTAAAACCCTCGGGGATTTGATGATCCATTACTTCGTATGTGAAGCATAGTGGGTGTGCGGCGCCCCTGTACTGGGCTATATCGCGACGTAGCTCGGATGAGCTTTGTCTGTTGTGTTCGGCCTGGCTGTATTTATTATATCCGACGTGACGGTTATCGTCACGTGACGTGGGGCGCCCACGCGATCCGTAGATCGATATTGTTTGCCTTGCCTTATCCTCCAATATGTCTCGCAGGTCTGTTGCGTTTCCCCGTGCTCTGGTATTTTTGGAGCGGCGCCGGGGTGCGGCTTGAGTTGAGGGCCGAAAGGCCTCTCTGTCGCGGCCACGGGTGGCCGATCGGGCGCATCGTACACTGGTGATGTAGGTTTAGTTGCTTCCTCCTCTAGTTGGGGTAGCAGCCTGCGCTTTGGGTAGCTCTTAGAGGGGCGTTCGAGTTTATACTCTTCGGCCGCCAGGACTTTAGTCCATCTGTCGGCTAGCAAGTCTTGGTCAGCTCTAAGCTGCTGCTGTTTTTTCTTGAGGCTGCTTGTCGTGGCGATAAGCCTGCGTTTGAAACGCTCTTGTTCGACGGGATCCTCTGGCACGACGAATTCGTCGTTGTCGAGGCTTGGCTCGTCTTCGGAGGGAGGCATATAATTGTCGTCCTCGACCTCCCTGTCTGGCGCTCTCTCATGAGGGCTGGCTCCTCCGTCCTCCTGCGCTGAATCCTGCTGGAGGGGGTTGTCTTCGGCACTATCCGGGGTGTTGTTGTCTCCAGTGCCGGACTCACCGTTTTTGCTTTGGCGTGATTTAGAGCGGCGCCGCTGACGTCGATGCTTGGGTTGCTTCTTGGAGGGGTCATCCTCCATTTTTTCGTCGCCATCCCCTGCTTTGGGGGTGTCCACCATGTATATGTCATCTGACGAGGTGGCTTTCCAGTGCCCTATAGGTGCTGGTTCTTGGTCGTCTCCTTCATCGTCGTCCATACCATCGATGTCTTCGGAGTCGGAGTCCAACATGTCGGTTAGATCGTCGACAGTGGCTACAAAGTGGGTGGTGGGTGGGTTTTGAATTTCTTCGTCGTCCGCATCCCAACCATGCTGACCATAGTCCGGCCAGGGCTCTCCTGACAAAGAGAGAGACTTTAGTGAATTCAGGATATCACCAAAGGGCAAGTGCTGAAAGACGTCCGCGGCGGTGAACTCCATGATTGGAGCCCAATCGGGTTCGATCGGAAGGGGTGCGGAAGATTCGGAGTCCGGAACGGAGTCCGGCACCTTGGAGTCACATGCCTTGCAAAGGACTAGGCTAGTATTCGGCTCTATTGCCATAGAGATTGCGGCTCCTAGGGCGGCATCCAACCGTCCGTCCCCGACTGGCGCAGTCGGCTCCGAGCTAATGGTTGGAGCGGGCACCTGAGCGGCGCTCTGAGTGCTGTCCGGCAGCAGAGCTAGATCATGCCCATCATGACAGTGCGGCGCGCTCGGCCGTGGCTCGATCCGTCGAAGATCAAGTCCCCGCGGATGTCGGCTGTGTAGTTTAAGCTTCCAAACCTGACCTGATGGCTAGGGGCATAGCTTTCGATCTACTCCAGATGGCCAAGCGAATTGGCCCGCAGTGCGAAGCCGCCGAATACGAAGATCTGTCCGGGGAGAAAAGTCTCACCCTGGACCGCGTCGTGGTTGATGATCGAAGAAGCCATCGGGCCTAAAGGTGACGACACAAAGGAACTCTCAATGAAAGCACCAATGTCGGTGTCAAAACCGGCGGATCTCGGGTAGGGGGTCCCGAACTGTGCGTCTAGGTGGATGGTAACAGGAGACAAGGGACACAATGTTTTTACCCAGGTTCGGGCCCTCTCGATGGAGGTAAAACTCTACTCCTGCTTGATTAATATTGATGATATGAGTAGTACAAGAGTTGATCTACCAGGAGATCAGAGAGGCTAAACCCTAGAAGCTAGCCTATGGTATGATTGTTGTTTGTCCTATGGACTAAAACTCTCCGGTTTATATAGACACCGGATAGGGCTAGGGTTACACAGAGTCGGTTACAATGGGAGGAGATCTTCATATCGTATCGCCAAGCTTGCCTTCCACGCCAAGGAAAGTCCTATCCGGACACGGGACGAAGTCTTCAATCTTGTATCTTCATAGTCCGGGAGTTCGGCCAAAGGTCATAGTCCGGCCAACCGGACACCCCCTAATCCAGGACTCCCTCAGACACGTTGGTGAAGATGATGGAGGTGCTGGTGAAGATCGCGGTGATGATGATGGCCCCTCGGCAGCGTTCCGGCGCCACCGGAAGCAAGGGGGAGAGGGGCCCCTTCTTATTCTTCTTACTTGACCTCCTCCCTAGATGGGAGAAGGGTTTCCCCTCTGGTCCTTGGCTCCCATGGCGTGGGAGGGGCGAGAGCCCCTCCGAGATTGGATCTATCTCTCTGTTTCTGCGTTCTCTGATTCTGCCCCTTCACCGTTTCCTTTATATCTGGAGATCCGTAACTCCGATTGGGGTGAATCTTTCGCCCAGATTTTTCTCATAAATTTATCTTTGTTGCGGAAAAATAAGAGCGCCAACCGCCTTACGAGTGGCCCACGAGAGTCCGGGTCACGCCCAGGGGGGAGGGCGCGCCCCCTGTCTCGTGGCCACCTCGGACACTGTTTCGCGTTGATTCTTCCTCTGGAAAATCCCAAATAATCCAAAATAATTCTCCGTCCATTTTATCCTGTTTGGATCCCGTTTGATATTGGTTTTCTGCGAAACATAAAACATGCAACAGACAGGAACTGGCGCTGGGCACTGGATCAATATGTTAGTCCCAAAAATAGTATAAAAAGTTGCCAAAAGTATATGAAAGTTGAAGAATATTGGCATGGAACAATCAAAAATTATAGATACGACGGAGACGTATCACAACCCTAGTAAAGCAAGCACTTAGGCCCCTGCGTACATATATAGTGGAGTGATTATCTTTTTCTCTCCACAACAAGCGTTTCAATCTGTGTACGTCGCATTAAAGAAAAGAAACTCTCTATTTAAGGTGACTAATTGTACGACTCCTACTTACTACTACAAGTAGTACTAGTATTGTTCACTTGTGCTCCCCGGTCCTCCATTCATTGAACAACCCCACAGGTGAATAAACATACAGTAAGTACTTATATAGAACAAACAAGCTCGAACTATTTTCGCGTAGTTAAAAGTTGAGGGCGGGGCTTTTCCCGGGAAGTACGCGCGGCAGTTTTCGGGTAGGCAGTTTGACAGAGAGGCAAGGAAGGTGAGCGAGTGGCGGATTCTCAAACTTACTGTTGGAAAGGTCGGGTTGTGCGATTTGACGGTGCGTTACTGCTGGAAAGACTTGTGATATGACTACTCACTATAGTCATGAATTACTGGCGCTCCCATCGGGGTGATGCCCCCCTTCCGTTCCGCACTCTAATCTGGTGCATGACACGTCGACCCGGATGCTGGCTCTCCCACATGTCGGCGAAGTACGTAGTAGTAAGAAGGAGCAAAGAATGATGCGGTATATGCTACTACTACTACTACTCAGGTCGGAGGAGTGCGAACCACGGCAGCCCAATGAACCAGCAGTGCGAACAACGGTAGCCTAGTGAACCTACAGTAGAAAACAATGTGGTGATATGGCCATAAAAAACAATGTGCTACGGTCCGCACTGTAGCATATACAATACTACTCCTCTTTGTTTGGATCCCTGAGTTAGAGCTAGTTTGGGTTGAAATAGCCTCAAATTATCGAAACCGGAGGGGTTAGTTTGAGCTAGTTTGCTCTAACCAAGCAAAAAAACTAGCCCGATGGAGATGTTCTAATTGGGTTAGTTATCCTCGGGCCCATTAAAAGAGAACTAAAAAAAATCTCCCCTGCCCGCACCGGATCGCTCCCCCCTCTCGCACGACTCCTCTCTGTTCCCCATAGGGCCGCCCGCCCAAGCGCCGCTCGCCCTCTCTCTATCCTCCGGCCTCCCTCTCCTTCCGGCCTCTGCCGCCCTACTCGGGCCGCCCTCTCCCTCCGGCCTTCGAAGGTCGCCCCGCCCCCCTTAACCGGTCGTTTTTCTCCCTCTGTCGTGCGCGACGGCGGCACGTCTACCAGGGAGGTGGCGAGAGGGGTGAGTTTGTTCGTTCCTTCTCTGTCTCACAGCCATATCATTGATCTTGCTCGCTCAAGCACTAATTATGATTTGGAAAAGTAGATCCTGATCAAACTTGGTATAGATTTGTGGTGCATGCATGGAATTGTTTGATGCTGCTTGAGGAGGTAATAAATCTTTCTAGAGGCCCAAAGATTCAGTTCACCTTTCTAGGTATTTCAGTTTTAGGCTTGCATTATTTCTAGAGGCCCAAAGATTCAGTTCACCTTTCTAGGTATTTCAGTTTCAGGCTTGCATTATTTCTAGAGGCCCAAAGATTCAGTTCACCTTTCTAGGTATTTTAGTTTTAGGCTTGCATTATTTCTAGAGGCCCAAAGATTAAGTTCCCAGTTGGTGGCAAGCGGCCCTGCTACCCATGCCGGTGTCGACCACAACTCGCAAGGGCCGGCGTCGGAGGGGTTCCCGGGGCTTGGGATCAAAAGAGCCTTCCTCCAGAGCGACGATGACGAGCTCCTCCCTCGGTGCGTGAGGCGCTCCGGGCTTCCTCCCTATCGTGAATGACTTCCGTGATGAGGTAGCTCATGCTTTGTTTCATGGAGTGTTTTTTTGTGAAGCTTGATTGACGAATTGTATGTTTAAGTGGGATAGCTCATTTGTATGGACAAAGTAAAAATTATCATATTTTGCATGCTTGATTTGTAAAGATGGTTCGTTTATGTCAATTGTGAGCGGGAGGCCACACAAGAGCCGGACACACCAAATCCGACAGGAAATAGGGTCCAAAGTAGTCAAATGATTGAGAAAGAGCATTTATTGTCAATCTAACCCTGCCATCCATACACCTCTTTGGTTTAGAGTTAGTTCAGGGTTAGTTCAGGGTTAGAATCTAACTCTAACCTCTATGTAAGTTAGAGTTCTCCTTGTCTCAGTTCATCGCCATCATACTTTCCCCATTCCTGTGTTTTCAGTATCCTGCGAATCAAAGAGGCCCTTTTTTTTGCGGGAAGAATCAAAGAGGCCCTTAGACTGGTTTAGGTCTGGTCATTTTTTATAAACGTGTTATGTCCAAAATTTAATGAACATGCTCCAGTTTCTACGAAAATAATTCGTTTTCATGTAGTAATTCATTTATTTATTTATTCTTCTGTGGGGGGTTTGCATGTAATTCATGAGGTCTGAAATGTAAAGTACCCCAGCATATGCTCCGAGTCGTGCATGCACTACGACCTAGATGCTCTATGTCCCACATGTCGGCGAATGGGAGCACGCGGAAATAGCTTAGGAGTACATATAGGAGGATAAATGCGTGAAAAAATATGTACTGTGAAGCATAGCTGCGGTTCGAAAAGGAGACCTAAAGTGATGACAGCTATAGGTCGCATGCACCCAACTAGTGGTACTAGACATACGACTAAGTTTTCCCTCAAAAAATAGGTATGAGTGCTCAGTACTCCTATTCTATCAACACGAGTCCCATCTGACAACATCGTTCGTGCTATAGCTAGCTCTCCTCCCTCGTTTCTCTCTTCTAATTCTAAACTCGGCCGACGCCCGGTAGGCATGGTGGGTTTGCTCAACTACAACCCCACCTCACAGTAAAAACGTTACGACTGGAATAAAAATGCCATATACTCCCTCCGTCCCTAAATACTCCCTCCGTTCGGAATTACTCGTCCAAGAAATGAATGTATCTAGATGTATTTTAGTTGTAGATACATCCTTTTTTGTGACAAGTAATTCCGAACAGAGGGAGTATAAGCCTTTTTAGATACTATTTCAAATGGAATACAACATACAGATGTATGTAGACATAATTTAGAGTGTAGATTCACTCATTTTTCTCCGTATGTAGTAGTCACTTGCTGGAATCTTTAGAAAGACTTATATTTGGGAACGGAGGGAATACTATACTAATAAAACATTAAGGCCACGAGGCAATGCAGTGCTGGTTACAGGAGGCAATAAGAAGATATGCATCCATCAATGACGTCCACCTCCTCGACTCAGGGCGCCGGCCCACCGAACGGCACCTAAGTAGCAGCGGCTTTCGTGGCCAGGTCGATGTGCTTCTGAACAATGGCATCCAAAGATTCCAGCCGCTAGAAGAAGGCCAACGTCTTTCTATCCTCGCTTGCCTTGTAGTGGCCTATATAGACGATTTCCTCGTAGACGTGGATGTGCAGGTCGACGGTTTCTTGCATGGCGAGGCGCTGCGCGGCGAGCACGACCTCGAGGTGCACATTTTTCATCGCGACCTCCGGCACCTACAGGGCCTCCAGGGCTTGAAAGAGTTCGTCACCATGGAGGCCGATGAGGGTGGCAGGCAATGAGGAGCCTGGGCGCGCGGGCTGGAGCAGTACGGCAAGGTCGTCCGCGCGCTTCTTGATGGCGGTGAACTTGCGGATGGAGTTGACCATCATGTCGTCCATGCGAGAGGCGAAGCCGGTGTCGGCAAGGGCTATGATGCCGGCGGTCGCCAGCACCATATGGAAATGTTGCACGGTGCGGGGCCGTAGGCCGGTGCCTTGGATGATTTGGCACAGCCGACTGCCGCTTGCGTCCATCGCCTCCATAGGTGCTTGTGGCTTCTGGTCACTTGGTCTTGGATTGGAGTGAGCAGTGTTGCACAGAGACTTAGGGGTAGATGAATTGGAGTGGTGGGGTGCCTTTATATGAGAGTCCAAACTCTGTTGCATTCACATCGTGCTGGCTCTATTCTGCTTCTCCAATTAATTCTCTCTGCATGTAATTGAGGATGCATCATTGACCGTTCAATGTCTCGAGAACCGCTACCATCTCCCTCCTTGGCATTCAAGCACCTATGAAGGCGACTGCGACTCACGTCTATCGCGTGTCAGGAGACGTTCCCGTCGATGACGAGGTGCCTATGGTGACTTCGTAAATTTCAAGACGATAGTGCCGTGCGTGTGTGCATTCTTAGGGGTGAGTCTATGCGCATGTATATGAGCACTTGCGTCTGTACTGTGTCAAAAAAAACGTAAATGCGTGTCAAAAAGTGACTAGTCAGTTGAAAGCACAAGTGCTCCCTAGGTGATTTTGGTAATTAATGTCAACATATCTCTTGTTGGACTAACACTTTTACCTAGTATATTTTCAGATAAGTTCAACAATGAAGTGGCATGAACTAAAGGATGTGGAACCCCTTCAAGATGCTAAGGACAAAGGATTGGCTCAAGCTTCAAGCTCAAGACTCTACATTTTATATTTTAGTGATCGAAGATCACATTGAGTCTATAGGAAAAGCCAATACTATCAAGGAGGGATGGGGTGTTGCTTAATGATCTTTCTTGCTTCATAGTGCTTAGTGATATGCTCGAAAACCCTCAACTACTTTCCCACATCCACATATGACCTAAACCTAAAGTACAACTTGGCCCCACCGATTCTTTCTATCCGGCGCCACCGAGTTCAGATGTCATAGCTACTGCCACAAACCCTAGGCAAATCGGTCTCACTGATAGGGATCTTGGTCTCATCGATATGGGATTGTAATCTCTCTGTGTATGTCCATTATCAAAATCGGTCTTACCGAGTTTGAGTAATCGATCCTACCGAGATTACAATGCAAACTCTCTGTTTCCTTTTTGTAACATTTCGGTCCCACCAAGATGAGCTAATCGGTCACACCGAGTTTCCTGACCAACTCTCTGGTTAGCTTATTACCAAAGTCGGTCTCACCGAGTTTGTGTAATCGGTCTCACCGAGATTACGTTATGCCCTAACCCTAACCACATCGGTCCTACCGAGTTGCATGTCGGTCCCACCAAAAACCCTAACGGTCACATTGTTTACTAAATCGGTCTGACCGAGTTTGTTGATTCGGTCCCACCGAGATTGGTAAATTGTGTGTTACAGTTAGATTTTGTGTGGAGGCTATATATACCCCTCCACCCCCTCTTCATTCGTGGAGAGAGCCATCAGAACGAACCTACACTTTCAACTTACCATTTCTGCGAGAGAACCACCTACTCATGTGTTGAGACCAAGATATTCCATTCCTACCATATGAATCTTAATCTCTAGCCTTCCCCAAGTTGCTTTCCACTCAAATCTTCTTTCCACCAAATCCAAATTCTGTGAGAGAGAGTTGAGTGTTTGGGAGACTATCATTTGAAGCACAAGAGCAAGGAGTTCATCATCAACACACCATTTGTTACTTCTTGGAGAGTGGTGTCTTCTAGATTGGCTAGGTGTCACTTGGGAGCCTCCGACAAGATTGTGGAGTTGAACCAAGGAGTTTGTAAGGGCAAGGAGATCACCTACTTCGTGAAGATCTACCGCTAGTGAGGCAAGTCCTTCGTGGGTGACGACCATGGTGGGATAGACAAGGTTGCTTCTTCGTGGACCCTTCTTGGGTGGAGCCCTCCATGGACTCGCGCGGCCGTTACCCTTCGTGGGTTGAATTCTCCATCAACGTGGATGTACGATAGCACCACCTATCGGAACCACGGCTCAAAAATCACCGTATCTCCAAATTGCGTTTTGAAATCTCCAAACCCTTCTCTTTACATTCTTGCAAGTTGTATGCTTTACTTTCCGCTGCTCATATACTCTTTGCGTGCTTGCTTGATATGTATTGTGATTGTTAAACTTGTGCCAAAACTCCACTTAAACTTAAAAGAATTTAAAAACTGCTACTTTTAGTACCTAGTGTCTAATCACCCCCCCTCTAGACACCTCTTCTCGATCCTTTAAATTGGTATTAGAGCTTTGGTCTCCATTGCTATGGTTTAATCACCATTGGAGGAAGATCGATGAGTCTACTTTGGGGAGTCTTAGACATAGAGTGCCTATACTTGATGGAGAATATTTTCATGAGTGAAAAAATGAGATGCTTGTGATTTGCAATCAATATCATTTGAACAAGTACATCTCTATCCCTTGTGAACCTCATGTTGATCCTATGCATCCTATCCTTGATGAGTCAATTGACATAATCAGGAATCTTAGAACCGTTAATCTTATCACTAGAGGCTTGCATAGAAACTTGATTAGAAACTTGCCTACTCTTGAGTGTGCCTACACTATATGGAAATTTCTTGAGGAATGATTTCCGGATTATTCCTTGAAAAATCTAGATGAAATTCTTCATAAGTCTATTGCCTTGAGTAAGATGAATTCCAGTGATCCTATGTTTGGTGATTGTCTATTTGAACTTACAAATCTTATACGTGCCAAAGGAAATGTTGGAATCATTAGCGATATTATTTCCGAAGCTATTAAAATTCATAAACAAGATCATTGTCAAACTCACTCTAACGAATCACCCTCTCTAGGATTTGATCCACCACATGACGATGATGAACATGGATACTATGATGAGGATGATGATAGTGACTTTGATCTTGATGATGAAATGAGACACTTTGGTATATGGCAAATCTTCGGGGATATATGGCAGGAGGAAAGGAATGGGTTCTTGATAGTGGGTGTACCGATCACATGACCGGAGATAAAGACATGTTTCATGAGCTTGCTGAAAATGATGGTCCTCGAAAGTATGTCACTTTCGGTGACAACTCAAAGGGTAAGGTGGTTGGCCTCGGTAAGATGACCATCTCACATGATAGCTCCATTCAAAATGTTATGCTCGTTGAATCTCTTGGCTACAACTTACTTTCAGTATCTAGACTTGCTGATTTCGGTTTCAATGTCCTATTCACTGAAGCAGATTGCCAAGTGTTTCATAGAGACAATCATAAAATGGTCTTTACCGGTATACGTACAGGTGATCTTTACATTGTTGATTTCACTAAAAAGGCTCAACCTAGAACTTGCTTCATTGCTAAATCCTCTAAAGGTTGGTTATGGCATAGACGGTTAGGTCATGTTGGTATGAGAAACCTTGACAAGCTTATTAAAGGAAATCATATCCTTGGTGTTAACGATGTCATAGTTGATAAGGATAGACTTTGCAGCGCTTGTCAGGCAGGTAAGCAGGTTGGAGGAAGGCATCCCGTGAAGAACATCATGACCACAAGGAGGCCACTCGAGCTACTTCACATGTATCTCTTTGGTCCCAACGCTTACAAGAGTCTCGGTGGAAATTCTTTTGGTCTAGTTATAGTTGATGATTTTTCAAGATTTACATGGGTGTTCTTTCTCGATGACAAACCGCAGGTCCAAAAGATCTTCAAAAACTTTGCCAGGAAGGCTCAAAATCAGTTTGAAGTGAAGATCAAGAAGGTTCGCAGCGACAACGGAACGGAGTTCAAGAACGCAAATGTGGACACCTTTCTTGACGAAGAAGGGATTTCACATGAGTTCTCGGCTACGTATACACCTCAACAAAATGGAGTTGTTGAGAGGAAGAACCGAACACTCATCGAAATGGCAAGAATGATGCTTGATTAGTACAAGACGCCGAAGCACTTTTGGGCAGAAGTGGTTGAGACAGCTTGTCATGCAACAAATCGCTTGTATCTTCACAAGCTACTCGGCAAGACAGCATACGAGCTCCTCACTGGTAACAAACCCCAAGTTGGATACTTTCGAGTATTCGGCTCAAAGTGCTACATTCTTGATAAGCATCGTCGTTCTAAATTTGCTCCTAAGTCTCATGAAGGTTTCCTACTTGGTTATGGCTCAAACTCTCACACTTACCGTGTCTACAACAATTTCACCCGAAAGGTTGAAGAAATGGTAGATGTGAAGTTTGATGAATCTAACGGCTCGCAAGTAGAGCAATTGCCAATTGATGTAGGAGACAAAGATCCCTCGAAAGCAATTCAAGACTTGTCTATAGGCAAGATTCGTCCAACGGAGGTGAAGCAGAGTACCTCGTCCGTCCAAGTGGAAGCTTCTACATCACGACAAGGTGAACCAAGAGTTGATACGGAAGCATCCACAAGTGGGACACATCAAGATGAAGAAAAGGAGGAAGTACATCAAGAACGCCAACAACCTCCTTCTCCACTACGACAAGAGAGCAACAACGCAAATAATGAAGAAGGCCAAGAAGAAGAACAAGATGAAGAAGATGTTCAACCAAGACCCAAGCAAAAGCTTTCACGAGTTCGAGCAAGGATTGCTAAAGACTATCCCGTCGAGCAAATCTACAATGATATCCAAACCGGGAGAATCACTCGCTCTAAAACTCTTTTAGCTAACTTTTGTGAACACTATTCATTCATCTCTAGCATTGAACCTATGAAGGTTGAAGAAGCATTGGAAGATCCAGATCGGATAAATGCTATGCATGAAGAGCTACACAACTTTGAGAGAAATCAAGTTTGGACATTGGTTGAGAAGCCCTACAACAACCACAATATCATCGGTACCAAATGGGTGTTCCGCAACAAGCAAGATGAAGATGGACAAGTAGTTCACAACAAAGCACGTCTCATCGCCCAAGGTTACACACAAGTCGAAGGTATGGACTATGGTGAGACTTATGCTCCCGTTGCTAGACTTGAATCCATTCACATCTTACTTGCCTATGCTAATCACCATGATATCACCTTGTACCAAATGGACATTAAAAGTGCTTTTCTAAATGGTGAAATACAGGAGGAAGTCTATGTAAAACAACCTCCCAGCTTTATCAATCCTAAGAAACCCAATCATGTCTACAAACTTCGCAAAGCTCTTTATGGTCTTAAACAAGCTCCTAGAGCTTGGTACAAATGCTTAACCAAGTTCCTTATTGAAAAAGGCTTTGAAATTGGAAAAAATGATTCTACACTTTTTACTAAGAGGGTCAATGGAGAATTATTTGTATGCCAAATTTATGTTGATGATATTATATTTGGATCAACTAACCCTCATTTTAGTGAGAAGTTTGGAAAGCTAATGTCGGAGAAGTTTGAGATGTCAATGATGAGTGAACTCAAATTCTTCCTTGGGTTGCAAATCAAGCAAACTAAGGAATGTACTTTTGTCTCTCAAACAAAGTACACTAAGGACTTATTCAAGAAGTTCAATATGCAAGAATGCAAAGGTATGTCTACACCCATGCCTACTAGTGGACATCTTGATTTGAACAAAGAGATGGTGAACCGGTTGATCAAAAGGTTTATCGCTCTATGATTGGTTCATTGTTATACCTATGTGCTTCACATCCCAATATTATGCTAAGTGTGTGCGTGTGTGCATGATATCAAGCTACACCTAAAGAATGTCACCTTAAGGCCGTGAAAAGGATAGTGAGATACTTAATTCATACACCAAATTTTGGCATTTGGTATCCTAAGAGGGCCTCTTTCGATCTTGTTGGCTACTTCGACTCGGACTATGCCGGAGACAAGGTTGATAGAAAGTCCACTTTAGGTACTTGTCAATTCCTTGGTAGATCTCTTGTGTCTTGGTCTTCCAAGAAACAAAACTCGGTATCCTTATCCACCGCCGAAGCGGAATACATTGCCGCTGGTTCATGTTGTGCTCAATTACTTTGGATGATCCAAACTCTTAAAGATTATGGGATATATGTGAAACATGTTCCATTACTTTTGTGACAATTAAAGTGCTATCAAGATTGCTCATAATCTCGTGCAACATTCTCGAACTAAGCATATTGAAGTTCGTCATCATTTCATTCGAGATCATGTTGCCAAAGGGGACATTGATCTTAAGCATGTTCGCACCTAAAAACAATTAGCGGACATTTTCACTAAACCTTTTGATGAGAAAGTGTTTTGCAGGTTGAGAGGAGAACTGAATATCATTGATGCTTCAAACTTGGAGTAGGAACTCCATTTGATACATGCAAGACATGTGCACATGACTAATCCTTGATATTTCTCTTATGATGGAAATCTTACATCTTGGATATATTTGCATCTTGCATGTCATCTAACATTTGTAGGAATTTGGAGGAATCTAAATCTATGAGATTGCAACACACTCACATATTGAGCAATCTCAACATCTCCAAAGTCTCTACATAATGGTGGTTGAAGACAAGGAAGCACAAAACCATAAACACATATCCTTTGACAAATTTTATGTTGAGTTTCATGATTGTCCTCTTGGATACACAAGTGCTCTTCCTTGCAACTAACCCATGTAGCAGGACGAACTCAAATTCCAAGTGGTGCTCCCAACTCTTGATGAGCTACATCAACCTTGAGCAACCCACACAAGTTCAACCACATGAACCATCAACACCACCACCCAAGGTATGTTTTTCCATCTTAGAGAGGCTTTACTCCAAGTCATGAGTTAAAGCAACTCGACAAGATGTGAATACATCAAGATGCTTAAACGAAAAGTGGAAACCCCATTTTGAGCTTAAACGATGAGTATGACCTATGATCAAGTGATCTCACTTGACTCCTAAGTCAATATACTCTAACATAGGTGACTTTGTCGCCGACCAATTCTAGATGAAGTTCTCTCTTGTGTTCCTTTCTGTGCTCTTGCATTTGTCTCTTGCATGTTTGTTTCCCCTTTCAAAAAAAACTTCATCTAGATGTGACACCCCAAAATTTTAACCTTGTTTTATTAATTAAAATTTTGCCAGGAAACTTAAACTTTTGTTTTCTGGATTTTCTTTTGATTTCAGAACCTTTCTTCCTTTTATTTTTATGGAGTTTTACCCCAAGTGAGATCTTTTCAATTATTGTTGGACTTATTTTTCTCTCTCAAATAAAACAATTCTTTATCAGTGGGATTAATTGCATAATTTTTCCCTCATGCCTTATTTCTTGAAAAAATGTTTTTTTCTAAGCTTTAGGGACTCTTTTGCACTACAGCCATTTGATAAATTCATTTAAAAATTCCACCAAAATTTGGAGATGTCATGTGATGTTTTTAAAACACTTTTATGCAAAAATATATTTCATTACTTGGATATTTTGAGTACTACATCAAGTTTTCAAATCTGGTCCAGAGGACAGTTTTGCACTACAACCTATTTAAATAATTCTTTAAAACTTCTACCAAAATTTTGGGATGTCAACAGGAGTATATTAATCAACTTTTTGCAAAAACCCAGTGAGGTCCTTTGAAAAATTTGAGTGAACCATCCTCATCTTCATTCTGGTCCAACTGGATGGATTGTACTACAGCTACATTATAACCTACTCCTTTTACTATGATTCCTTTTCCTACTTGTAGCCCTTCCTGCTAGAACCTTAAGTCCAAGAGGTAGGACTCATTGGAGCAATTCTAGTACATGCAATCATGCCCTGTTCTTTCTGTCCAGAACTGAAGTTTTGCAAAACTTGCACTAGCAAGTTTCTCCTTTTGGCAAACTAACCTCACCACCCTCTCTTTCATCTAAAGATACCCCACTCTGGGAGATTTGACCACCCCAAGAAACGCCTAGATGCATGTGGCATTCTGTCGAACACCTTATGGGCATGACCAGATTTGACATGAGTTTTAGTTTGCACAATGATCTTGCTTCCCTGGCCTAACCACCATGTCCAATAGACTCCTAGCTACTCGTAACCTAGGTCTGCTGATTTCTAGCCTCACCCGAGACCTCTAGCATGCCCTGGCATTTCGTCGAGCACGTCCCGTGTGTGCTCTGGGCGCGAGCAGAGCACGTGTTTTGCACATGCCGCGCCCGAGCCGACACGTCGCGCCCCTGGTTTTGCCCACGCCACAGAGCCGCGCCATGCACTCTCCCTCTCACCGCATCGCGCCAAGCAGCCCTGGTGCCCTGCAACACCGCCGTTAGAGCCTTGGTGGCACGCCGGCGTCCGCAGCGCGCCTCTGCCAGGTCGGTGCCGCCTAAGCCTCTCCAGCTCGCCACCTGCCCATGGAACAACTCAGCCTCATCCTCTCGAGTGTCCTCTAGCTCTCGTCGTCGCCACGACGCCCTGACGCTACAGGGAGGCGGTTCGCCGACGAACTTATCCGGCCGCCGCAAACCGACCTCGTTGCGCTATATAAGGAGGCCCCCGAACCCATTCGAGCACGGAGGCAACCTCAGGCCACCCCCATGGCACCCCCACAGCCTGCAATCGTCGGAGGGAGGCCTTCTTCCCCGTCTCCGGCAACTGCAGCCACCGCCACCGCCCCGGCCATTCCGGCACCACCAGAGCCTCCCCCTCTCCACTCTCTTCACCAGGAACTCCCTCTCCCCCTCATGAATCCATCCCCCTGCTCGATTTTGAGCGGGACTCATTGCGGGAGAAAAATCACTTTGCCCGACTACCACCGTCCGCCGTGAAGCTCACCACCGGCAGCTCCGTCCACCCCAGAGACCATATCAACCACCGAAGTGACCGTCTTGATCCCCTGAGCACGAGGATGGCCTCCGTTTTTCGAACGGTGCCGTCATTCGCCGGCGAGCCTCGCTGGAGCTCCGCCTCTGTTTCAGCCGGAGGAGGCAACGCGCGCGTGGACTGGTCAAACCTGACCAGTGGGCCAGGCAGGTCCACTGTCAGTGACCCAGTGTCGATCCACGCAGGCATAAGTGGAAACGTATTTTTAGAATACGCCTTCGACGTGGTCAGTCCGAATCATTTTTCTTTTTCTGTTTTATTTTCTTTTTAAAACAGATTTTGACCACAGCTTTGACTGCCTATAACTTTTTAATGACAACTCCAAATGAATTGATTCTTTTTCCTACCTCTCTCAAATTTAATCTAGTTTGTTTTAAGATTTATTTGAAAAAAAATTCAAAACAACTTTTTGTGCTGTTTTGAATTTGTGTGTTAATTCAAATTTATTTAAAATAGGACTTTGGAGAGAGAGAAGAAAACTTTCAAAAGTTTTGGAGTGCACCCTGCCTTTCCACATATTGAAGGCAAGCATTCTGAACCCTGGCATAATATTTTGCATGCATTGTTTGACACGATCATGACACCACCTCATTACATAGGACTCGTTATTTTATGTGGTGATATGATCATTTGCATGAATGCTTATTGGAATTTCCTTGCTGTTGGAAATGGACATGCTTGTGATAGTGATCATCCTCGTATGCCTTTCGTGCCTACCGGAAGGAAAACGGGAAAGTCTCTGTCTTGGGTAGACCCGAGCTTGTCCCTAGTTCCTCGTCGAGACGAGTGTGTCCGGCATGGCATGAGGGGTATGATGAGTGGTGACTCTGTCTGTTGGATGAAATATATTCGTTATACTAATCATGCAGGGAATACTTAAACCTCCTGAGTCGACCCTAGATCGAGTCTTGTTCCAGTAACCCCCATACTTGTTTCGTACTACCACTCGTCTCTACAACAAGTAGAGTACGGTTCAGTAAGTTGTCAACCTCTTTCTAGCACACATCGTACAGAGAGGCCATGGTGGAAGATACCGGTTGTAGCTGGTAGGCAGGCCACCTGGTCCGGGGGCATGGGTGTTTCCGGTTGAGACCGAGAGGGGAGGCCACCCCTTAGAGCGCTCGATATAAATTTGATCCCATGCTACGTGAGGTTGTAGCCTCCCCATTTAGAGCTTGCTTGACAGGTGTCCTGGGTGATTCCAGACACGTGTGAGTTAAGCTGGTGTGTGCAAGTTAGGTGTGTTTTCAACTAAAAGGCCGTAGACGGAATTAGTCCTGATGGACTAAAGGAATCCGTTACTCGTGGGTAAAGAGTACACCCTTTGTAGAGATTAAACCTATTCGAATAGCCGTGTCCATGGTTAAGGATTACAGTCTGGGATGGGTCAAGTGTCGGTCTTAGTGTCGGTCTTCGGAGGAGAAAACTGTTAAACCAGAACATGGATCGTGACTTGTGACTTATGATAATTATGATTATTATTATTATGGACTAACCCCTCGATATTATCTAAAG
This sequence comes from Triticum dicoccoides, assembly GCF_002162155.2. Classification (NCBI taxonomy): domain Eukaryota; kingdom Viridiplantae; phylum Streptophyta; class Magnoliopsida; order Poales; family Poaceae; genus Triticum; species Triticum dicoccoides. Next base: position 598,417,636 of record NC_041389.1, on the reverse strand, counting down.
TAATGAGTATCCCTGGGACGGTTTTACCTCCTGGATATTCACTATGATTATTTACTTTATAAGCCCTTTATGTGGTGTCGCTCAGACGCCCAACTGTGGCATGTTGTTATTTATTTTCTTTATAGGCCCTTTATGTGGTGTCGCTCAGATGCCCGACTGCGGCATGCGGTTACTTATTTTCTTTATAAGCCCTTTATGTGGTGTCGCTCAGACGCCCGACTGTGGCATGCTGTTATTTATTTTCTTTATAAGCCCTTTATGTGGTGTCGCTCAGATGCCCGACTGATGCATTTCTCCTTGTTTACTAACCTTTCGAGGCGTCGCTTCAGACACCCGATCGGTGCATTTTATTATTACTATGAGATTGCATATTCATAAATAACCTGCTTGCATGCATCCGAGTTTTTATTACCTTTTGTGACTGATGTCATGAGAAAAAAAATATTTCAGAACATTGTTGTTATATTATACCCGTGTTCATTATGTTTGCGAGTACATTCAAAGTACTCACTGGCTTGTCCCTGGCTATTATCTTGGCCAGATTTCTTGCGCGGAGAGGAGCGACCGTGATGACAGCCCCGGAACCTAAGCAACGGTGATAGCAGCCACGCGAAGATAGGAGTTAACCTGGTCAGCTGTTCCTGTGGGAAATGGAGTCCATAGACACTGATGATCCACAAACCGCTTCCGCCATAAACCACTAGAAACCATTTGTTGTACTCACAGACCAGAATGGTCTTGTACTACATATTATGTATTTGGCTTGGAGTTTTGTAACAAGTTGGTGCCTCATCAGCTAACAGTAATCCTGGGGCTGGTGAGCACAAAGGCCATTTTCTGGGAAATTAATAACCGAAAAATTGGTCGCCACAAACTTGGTATCAGAGCTAGGCTGACCATTGGCTAATCCTATCTTAGTCAGGTCGAAAAAAAACCTAGGTAAGCCAAACCACCAGACCTTAACCAGAACTCAGCCAAGCTTCTCGTGCAAGATAGCCACACAGTGACTCCGACACTTTTGACAGTCGACGCCCAACCTATCAACCTAGCCTGTCGATCACGCGCCAGTGACCGATGCCTATAGTGTCTCATTCGCAAGCGTGCGAAGGAAGACTCCGTTCCCTTTTTCTATAAAAAGGGCACGCTAGCGTCAACCCAGCACAGCACAGCCTCTACCCCAAACCGAGCCATAATGCCTGGTCCCATAGTGCACAACGAGACCACAGCAACCAACCTTGGAGGTTTTGTGACCATACTCGCAAACCTCACCCGTCGTGCCTATGCGTTAGAAGAGCCCCCAGAATATGTTGTGTACCAAGGACCCATGGGCGGTGAAAGCCGTCAATTATGGGCCACTGTGCACATCTACGGTAGGGGTCTATCTCCAGAACGCCCCTACAGGTTAACCAGAAGGACAACTTCCTTCGAGCCACAAGCCATCCAGCTAGCTGCTCGAAAGGCTATAGTTCAACTCCGGCAGTTGTCGCCCAGAGTTAACTGTCACTCGTTCTACTACTACCCCAGACGCGAATGGTATGGTAGACCACCCCAAGTTGCCAACGGAGATCACAAGATGGATCCTGCATTATTGCACCTAGTGCGCCATGTAGGTGCACTAGAGGCACTATTCGATCAAATCACCATTGATCTGATCGCAGCTCATGGAGAGCTGGTTCGTCGAGCCCCAGCGAGAGGAGAAGACGAGCCCGATGCCGACAACCCAGTCGTGCTGTTCGGACAACCAATCGAGACCTTGAGATCAACCCCATCCATCAACCGAGATGCCTTGATGACCCCAAAAGTGCTTCGTCACATTTTGGGAGCACACTCCAACGGGATTGTGGCCAACGATCCCCGCAATGGTCATCATCGCTACCCCGACCTTGCAGCCCCTCCACCATCTCTGACTTATTCCAACGGTGAGACCCGTGGAGAAACCTCGACATCCACAAGGCACGCCCGTTTGGATATAAACGAGGTAGACTAAGTCACTCGAGTAGTGCCAAGTCTTAGTGTACCCTCGCTTTGTAATCATGTGACCTTGTGAATTAACGCAGCTTGTTGTTGTGCCTCTGTTTTAGATAGTAACCTTGCATAATTATGTCAGCACGCAGTTGCATATTTTCCAAGCACAACTACCAAGACCACCCCGACAACCCCCACAGTGATACATCACTTTAGTGAGGTATGTATCTGTGGCTTTGACCTCGACCCTTGGAGCTAAGTTGGCAAATTTTATTACCTTTCACCATGGTAAAATGACCCAGCTCCAGTGCTATAAAAAGGCCACCTCGTGACCTTGCCAAGCACCCCTCACCTTGTGCACCATTTCCTGCCATGCCGAGTCCTAGTATTTATCTGAGAACCCCAGATGCAACCCCAGGTAGCTTTGTCAAAATATTGTGGGACTTTACCTGCAGTACCATGGGTTCTACCCAGCCACCCCAGTATGAGCTGTTCAAATCGAGAATCACCCGGTCCACCTCGAAATATTGGGCAGCAGTACACATCCCTCCCGTAGACTCCAACCAAGACCCAACGAAAGTCTCCTTCGTGGGGAAATCAATGCCAACCCCACATATGGCCATAGAAGCTGCTGCTTACGAAGCACTCGCTCGCCTTTGATTCGCGGTACCCTATTCTAGTGAACGAGGGTATTATTACTTTCCAAGCCGTGCAGCACCCGGAGAAGTAACATCTTTTCTCGGTGGACGGATTGAGAGAGATCCAGTACTGGCCAATCTGGTCCAGTACATCATCGCTCAAGAACGTTTGACTCGGCGAATAATGGGATACCTCCAAAGTCTCGCTGATTTGAATCCTCAGATTGCCATCGGCAGACCACTGAGGCCCAACCAGGAGGGACACATTCATCGGCTGATCAATCCGCTTTCCCCGATAGAAGAGGTGTGCATCCCAGTACCAAAGACATTTTCTCGGGACCCCGTCTAGTTGCCGTTTGCATTATAGACGTCACTGCTATGTTTATTCTTGCAACTTTTACTTATGTGTTGTAATTTATGCGTGGTACCCCGAGTTTGCGCGGCGAGTAAATTCTTTAGTTTCTATTAATGTGAGTAGTTCTGTTGCGGTTTGACTCTAATATATTACTATTGTTCTCTCGCGAAAAATCCTGGAGTGAGATTTCTTTTCCCTGAATTGCTGCATCGTATATCTTATCACGACGTGGATTATTTTAATTCACACAACACCACGGCAACAGACTCACCACCACTCGAACACATACCCTGCTAGCAAAGACACGTAACCGTGGGGTATTTGTTTTTCAAAACCGCTCTTAGCAAATCTCGAGGACGAGATTTTTCTTAAGGGGGGTAGTGTTGTGACACCCCAAAATTTAACCTTGTTTTATTAATTAAAATTTTGCCAGGAAACTTAAACTTTTGTTTTCTGGATTTTCTTTTGATTTCAGAACCTTTCTTCCTTTTATTTTTATGGAGTTTTACCCCAAGCGAGATCTTTTCAATTATTGTTGGACTTATTTTTCTCTCTCAAATAAAACAATTCTTTATCAGTGGGATTAATTGCATAATTTTTTCCCTGATGCCTTATTTCTTGAAAAAATGTTTTTTTCTAAGCTTCAGGGCCTCTTTTGCACTACAGCCATTTGATAAATTCATTTAAAAATTCCACCAAAATTTGGAGATGTCATGTGATGTTTTTAAAACACTTTTATGCAAAAATATATTTCATTACTTGGATATTTTGAGTTCTACACCAAGTTTTCAAATCTGGTCCAGAGGACAGTTTTGCACTACAACCTATTTAAACAATTCTTTAAAACTTCTACCAAAATTTTGGGTGTCAACAGGAGTATATTAATCAACTTTTTGCAAAAACCCAGTGAAGTCCTTTGAAAAATTTGAGTGAACCATCCTCATCTTCATTCTGGTCCAACTAGATGGATTGTACTACAGCTACATTATAACCTGCTCCTTTTACTATGATTACTTTTCCTACTTCTAGCCATTCCTGCTAGAACCTTAAGTCCAAGAGGTTGGACTCATTGGAGCAATTCTAGTACATGCAATCATGCCCTGTTCTTTCTGTCCAGAACTGAAGTTTTGCAAAACTTGCACTAGCAAGTTTCTCCTTTTGGCAAACTAACCTCACCACCCTCTCTTTCATCTAAAGAGACCCCAGTCTGGGAGATTTGACCACCCCAAGAAACGCCTAGATGCATGTGGCATTCTGTCGAACACCTTATGGGCATGACCAGATTTGACATGAGTTTTAGTTTGCACAATGATCTTGCTTCCCTGGCCTAACCACCATGTCCAATAGACTCCTAGCTACTCGTAACCTAGGTCTGCTGATTTCCAGCCTCACCCGAGACCTCTAGCACCCCCTGGCATTTCGTCGAGCATGTCCAGTGCGTGCTCTGGGCGCGAGCAGAGCATGCGTTTTGCACGTGCCGTGCCCGAGCCGACACGTCGCGCCCCTGGTTTTGCCCACGCCACAGAGCCGCGCCATGCACTCTCCCTCTCACCGCATCGCGCCAAGCAGCCCTGGTGCCCTACAGCACTGCCGTTAGAGCCTTGGCGGCACGCCGGCATCCGCAGCGCACCTCTGCCAGGTCGGTGCCGCCCAAGCCTCTCCAGCTCGCCACCTGCCCCTGGAACAGCTCAGCCTCATCCTCTCGAGTGTCCTCTAGCTCTCGTCGTCGCCACGACGCCCTGACGCTATAGGGAGGCGGTTCGCCGACGAACTTATCCGGCTGCCGCAAACCGACCTCGTTGTGCTATATAAGGAGGCCCCCAAACCCATTCGAGCATGGAGGCAACCTCAGGCCACCCCCATGGCACCCCCACAACCTGCAATCGTCGGAGGGAGGCCTTCTTCCCCGTCTCCGGCAACTGCAACCGCCGCCACCACCCCGGCCATTCCGGCACCACCAGAGCCTCCCCCTCTCCACTCTCTTCACCAGGAACTCCCTCTCCCCCTCGTGAATCCATCCCCCTGCTCAATTTTGATCGGGACTCATTGCGGGAGAAAAATCACTTTGCCGACGACCACCGTCCGCCGCGAAGCTCACCGACGGCAGCTCCGTCCACCCCAGAGACCATATCAACCACCGGAGTGACCGTCTTGATCCCTTGAGCACGCGGATGGCCTCCGTTTTCCGAACGGTGCCATCATTCGCCGGCGAGCCTCGCCGGACCTCCACCTCTGTTTCGGCCGGAGGAGGCGACGCGCGCGTGGACTGGTCAAACCTGACCAGTGGGCCAGGCGGGTCCACTGTCAGTGACCCAGTGCCAATCCATGCAGGCATAAGTGGAAACGTATTTTTAGAATACGCCTTCGACGTGGTCAGTCCGAATCGTTTTTCTTTTTCTGTTTTATTTTCTTTTTAAAACAGATTTTGACCACAGCTTTGACTGCCTATAACTTTTTAATGACAACTCCAAATGAATTGATTCTTTTTCCTACCTCTCTAAAATTTAATCTAGTTTATTTTAAGATTTATTTGAATTTTTTTTTTCAAAACAACTTTTTGTGCTGTTTTGAATTTGTATGTTAATTCAAATTTATTTAAAATAGGACTTTGGAGAGAGAGAAGAAAACTTTCAAAAGTTTTGGAGTGCACCCTGCCTTTCCACATATTGAAGGCAAGCATTCTGAACCCTGGCATAATATTTTGCATGCATTGTTTGACACGATCATGACACCACCTCATTACATAAGACTCGTTATTTTATGTGGTGATATGATCATTTGCATGAATGCTTATTGGAATTTCCTTGCTGTTGGAAATGGACATGCTTGTGATAGTGATCATCCTCGTATGCCTTTCGTGCCTACCAGAAGGAAAACGGGAAAGTATCTGTCTTAGGTAGACCCGAGCTTGTCCCTAGTTCCTCGTCGAGACGAGTGTGTCCGGCATGGCATGAGGGGTATGATGAGTGGTGACTCTGTCTGTTGGATGAAATATATTCGTTATGCTAATCATGCAGGGAATAATTAAACCTCCTGAGTCGACCCTAGATCGAATCTTGTTCTAGTAACCCCCATACTTGTTTCGTACTACCACTCGTCTCTACAACAAGTAGAGTATGGTTCAGTAAGTTGTCAACCTCTTTCTAGCACACATCGTACAGAGAGGCCATGGTGGAAGATACCGGTTTTAGCTGGTAGGCAGACCACCTGGTCCGAGGGCATGGGTGTTTCTGGTTGAGACCGAGAGGGGAGGCCACCCCTTAGAGCGCGCGATATAAATTTGATCCCATGCTACGCGAGGTTGTAGCCTCCCCACTTAGAGTTTGCTTGACAGGTGTCGTGGGTGATTCCAGACACGTGTGAGTTAAGCTGGTGTGTGCAAGTTAGGTGTGTTTTCAACTAAAAGGCCATAGACGGAATTAGTCTCGATGGACTAAAGGAATCTGTTACTCGTGGGTAAAGAGTACACCCTCTGCAGAGATTAAACCTATTCGAATAGCCGTGTCCATGGTTAAGGATTACAGTCTGGGATGGGTCAAGTGTCGGTCTTAGTGTCGGTCTTCGGAGGAGAAAACTGTTAAACCAGAACATGGATCCTGACTTGTGACTTATGATGATTATGATTATTATTATTGTGGGCTAACCCCTCGATATTATCTGAAGTATTGAGTATCCCTGGGACGGTTTTACCTCCTGGATATTCACTATGATTATTTACTTTATAAGCCCTTTATGTGGTGTCGCTCAGACGCCCGACTGTGGCATGTTGTTATTTATTTTCTTTATAAGCCCTTTATGTGGTGTCGCTCAGACGCCCGACTGCGGCATGCGGTTAGTTTTTTTTTATAAGCCCTTTATGTGGTGTCGCTTAGACGCCCGACTGTGGCATGCTGTTATTTATTTTCTTTATAAGCCCTTTATGTGGTGTCGCTCAGACGCCCGACTGAGGCATTTCTCCTTGTTTACTAACCTTTCGAGGCGTCGCTTCAGACACCCGATCGGTGCATTTTACTATTACTATGAGATTGCATATTCATAAATAACCTGCTTGCATGCATCAGAGTTTTTATTATCTTTTGTGGCTGACGTCATGAGAATATTTTTTTCAGAACATCGTTGTTATATTATACCCGTGTTCATTATGTTTGCGAGTACATTCAAAGTACTCACTAGCTTGTCCCTGGCTATTGTCTTGGCCAGATTTCTTGCGCGGAGAGGAGCGACCGTGATGACAGCCCCAGAACCTATGCAACAGTGATAGCAGCATCGCGAAGATAGGAGTTAACCTGGTCAGCTGTTCCGGTGGGAAATGGAGTCCATAGACACTGATGATCCACAAACCGCTTCCGCCATAAACCACTAGAAACCATTTGTTGTACTCACAGACCAGAATGGTCTTGTACTACATATTATGTATTTGGCTTGGAGTTCTGTAACAAGTTGGTGCCTCATCAGCTAACAGTAATCCTGGGGCTGGTGAGCACAAAGGCCATTTTCTGGGAAATTAATACCCGGAAAATCGGTCGCCACACTAGATTTCTTTTAAAGTTTCATCTCGTTTACTGTCTGTTCTGCATTTCCAGCATCCAATTCATTGCAAATCATTCACATAATTCCTTGCAAATCCTTGTGAGATCTTACTTGTCTAGCAAGCTGAGGTGACAAGTGTTTTCTCTGTGATGAAATCGGTTCCACCGGTTTTTCATTTTCGGTCCCACTGAAACATTTCGGTGCTACCAAAGAATACAACTCGGTGCTACCGATCTCACTATAGGAAAAACAACCTGCCACTTATTTCTGTGTTTTTTATCCAGCTCCACTCAATGAATCGTGTCCTCTACCAGCATCACATTTTTCTTGCTGCTTTGACTTGTGACTCAAGGACCAAACCCATGTGGCAACAAATCCGGAAGATCCTTCTTGGAAATTGATGTCAAAGGGGGAGAGAGAGATCACATCAAAAGCTTTATCTATAGAGAGAGTTCACATCTACCTTATCATATCTCTAGGGGAGAAAATACTCAAGGAAAGAGTAATCTTCAATGATCCCAGATGCTTGGTGTTCAAGAGGAGAGATGTTACATGTCTTCTAGAGGGGAAAGACATGTTCATATGTGCTAAATTGCTTTAGCTCTGTTCATTTACTTTCTTGAGCTCTAATTTTCTGTTCCCTATCTTCTCCCAGTATCCCATGCTAGATTCAGGGGGAGAAATATACTCAAAGGAAATAAATTCTTTAAATTCCTTGCATAACTTTATCTTTGGGGACATGTCTAATCCAATGTGGTACTTGGTACTCACTCTCTACATGTCATCCCAGTCTTGGTATTCTTGTGGTTTCTTCTTGTTTGCTCTAGCTAGTAGATGCATCTGTGTTATCTAACCTTATTTTCACAGGTTCACTCCATCCTAAGCCAACTCAAGACCACAAGGTAAGTATATGCATCACAATCATGTGTATGAGAAATTCTTGCTGATGTACATACTGTTTGCAAGAAGGACTCATGAGCATGAAGGTACATTTTCCAAATTCTTTGCTCTGATGCATATAGCCAAGAAACATGTAACACATTGCCTACTCTGTCATGATTATGCATTCACATGCTCCTATTCCATATTTACATGATTGCATACATGTAGGGGGAGCCTATGCGTGTTACATGTCTTTTCCAAAGCTTTTACTTATTATTCACTATATATATATATATATATATATATCCTCTATCCAAAGCTTTGATGTATGTTGTCATCAATTACCAAAAAGGGGGAGATTGAAAGTACAAGTGCTCCCTAGGTGATTTTGGTAATTAATGTCAACATATCTCTTGTTGGACTAACACTTTTACCTAGTATATTTTCAGATAAGTTCAACAATGAAGTGGCATGAACTAAAGGATGTGGAACCCCTTCAAGATGCTAAGGACAAAGGATTGGCTCCAGCTTCAAGCTCAAGACTCTACATTTTATATTTTAGTGATCCAAGATCACATTGAGTCTATAGGAAAAGCCAATACTATCAAGGAGGGATGAGGTGTTGCTTAATGAGTTTCTTGCTTCATAGTGCTTAGTGATATGCTCCAAAACCCTCACCTACTTTCCCACATCCACATATGACCTAAACCTAAAGTCCAACTCGCCCCCACCGATTCTTTCTATCCGGCGCCACCGAGTTCAGATGTCATAGCCACTGCCACAAACCCTAGGCAAATCGGTCTCACCGATAGGGATCTCGGTCTCACCGAGATGGGATTGTAATCTCTTTGTGTATGTCCATTATCAAAATCGGTCTTACCGAGTTTGAGTAATCGGTCCTACTGAGATTACAATGCGAACTCTCTGTTTCCTTTTTGTAACATTTTGGTCCCACCGAGATTAGCGAATCGGTCACACCGAGTTTCCCTGACCAACTCTCTGGTTAGCTTATTACCAAAGTCGGTATCACCGAGTTTGTGTAATCGGTCTCACCGAGATTACGTTATGCCCTAACCCTAACCACATCGGTCCTACCGAGTTGCATGTCGGTCCCACTGAAAACCCTAACGGTCACATTGTTTACTAAATCGGTCTGACCAAGTTTGTTGATTCGGTCCCACCGAGATTGGTAATATGTGTGTAACGGTTAGATTTTGTGTGGAGGCTATATATACCCATCCACCTCCTCTTCATTCGTGGAGAGAGCCATCAGAACGAACCTACACTTCTAACTTACCATTTCTGAGAGAGAACCACCTACTCATGTGTTGAGACCAAGATATTCCATTCCTACCATATGAATCTTAATCTCTAGCCTTCCCCAAGTTGCTTTCCACTCAAATCTTCTTTCCACCAAATCCAAATCCTGTGAGAGAGAGTTGAGTGTTGGGGAGACTATCATTTGAAGCACAAGAGCAAGGAGTTCATCATCAACACACCATTTGTTACTTCTTGGAGAGTGGCGTCTCCTAGATTGGCTAGGTGTCACTTGGGAGCCTCCGACAAGATTGTGCAGTTGAACCAAGGAGTTTGTAAGGGCAAGGAGATCGCCTACTTCGTGAAGATCTACCGCTAGTGAGGCAAGTCCTTTGTGGGCAACGGCCATGGTGGGATAGACAAGGTTGCTTCTTCGTGGACCCTTCTTGGGTGGAGCCCTCCGTGGACTCACGCAGCCGTTACCCTTTGTGGGTTGAAGTCTCCATCAACGTGGATGTATGATAGCACCACCTATCGGAACCACGGCTCAAAAATCACCGTGTCTCCAAATTGCATTTGAAATCTCCAAACCCTTCTCTTTACATTCTTGCAAGTTGCATGCTTTACTTTTCGCTGCTCATATACTCTTTGCATGCTTGCTTGATATGTATTGTGATTGTTAAACTTGTGCCAGAACTCCACTTAAACTTAAAGAATTTAAAAACTGCTACTTTAGTACCTAGTGTCTAATCACCCCCTCTCTAGACACCTCTTCTCGATCCTTTCATCAGTATACTCAATATTGTGCACCTCGGAGAGGAAAACGAGGGAACTACGTATTTATTTATGGTGCAGATTCACTCATTTTGCTCCATATGTACTCCGTCTCGGTGTAGTCTAGTAACTTGTTGAAATCTCTAGAAAGGCAAATACTCCTTTCTGGTTTACAGGACTATACTAGAAAGTAGTAGTATGTACTAGTACAATAGTGGGCTCACATAGCACTTTTGTCTCATGCAAGAGCCTGTCTATATGCGTGCTCCAATGTTTGCAACTGCCACGTTTGGGTTGTGCTTGGCTCTTCGCCTCTTCGAGAAGACGAACAATGATGTTACTACTACTGCTTCTACATTGTCGAACCCACTGTTGCATGTCCGTCCACCGCGAGCGGGAGGGATAGCTTGTTGTAGTACTATAAGCAAAAGCATGTCGTCGTTTGTGAGTGACCGCGCGCATGGGCGAGGGAGAAGGCGTGTAGTAGTAAAATCAAGCTTCTCCTCATTGTACGAGTTGACACAACACATCATAGCACTGGCCCCACATGCTTGCCTCTAAACTTGGCTGAAAGACCCGCAGTGTACAATATATTTGCTGCAACCTCTAACATTTACCCACCACAAATTAAAATATATATTCCTGTCTTGACTAGATGAGCGTGCGAACTACAATCACCAGGATGACAGGTAGGGCCAAAAGACTATTTTTCTTATTTTTTTAAACTTCGAGACGGCCACATAGCATGGAGCCGGCCCTGACGATTTTTTGAGAAGCCGACCCCAACGATTTTAAGCTTACAGGCATGGTACACGTTATCCTAGACTACTCTACACATGAAACTGCCACACGAGCATCCGGGCTGTGCTTGGCTCTTCACCTCTTCGGGAAGTCAAACAATGATGGAGTACTACTGCATTGGAGGAGTACTACAGTACGCTTCTGGCCATTTGACACCGATTGAACTGTTGCATGTCCACCGCGTGTGGGAGGGAGAGCGTGTAGAGAAAGCTTCTCCTAGTCTTGCCAGCCACCACGCTCATGGGCGAGGGAGGGTGTAGGATCGAAAGTATTTCTAGAGGGGGGGTGATTAGACTACTTGACCAAATAAAAATCTAGCCTTTTCCCAATTTTAGTTCTTGGCAGATTTTAGCAACTTAGCACGGTTCAAGCAATCTTAGCACAATTCAAGCAAGCATGCAAAGAGTATATGAGTAGCGGAAAGTAAAGCATGCAACTTGCAAGAATGTAAAGGGAAGGGTTTGGAGAGTGCAAACGCAATAGGAGACATGGATGTTTTTGTCGTGGTTCCGATAGGTGATGCTATCGTACATCCACGTTGATGGAGACTTCAACCCATGAAGGGTAACGGCTGCGCGAGCCCATGGAGGGCTCCACCCACGAAGGGTCCATGAAGAAGCAACCTTGTCTATCCCACCATGGCCTTCGCCCACGAAGGACTTGCCTCACTAGGGTAGATCTTCAAGAAGTAAGCGATCTCCTTGCCCTTACAAACTCCTTAGTTCAACTCCACAATCTTGTCGGAGGCTCCCAAGTGACACCTAGCCAATCTAGGAGACACCACTCTCCAAGAAGTAACAAATGGTGTGTTGATGATGAACTCCTTGCTCTTGTGCTTCAAATGATAGTCTCCCCAACACTCAACTCTCTCTCACAGGATTTGGATCTGGTGGAAAGAAGATTTGAGTTGAAAGCAACTTGGGGAAGGCTAGAGATCAAGATTCATATGGTAGGAATGGAATATCTTGGCCTCAACACATGAGTAGGTAGTTCTCTCTCATAAATGGTAAGCTGGAAGTGTAGGCATGTTCTGATGGCTCTCTCCACGAATTAAGAGTGGGTGGAGGGGTATATATAGCCTCCACACAAAATCTAACCGTTACACACAACTTACCAATCTCGGTGGGACCGAATTGAGAAACTCGGTCGGACCGATTCAGCAAATCATGTGACCGTTAGGGTTTTCGATGGGACCGACATGCAACTCGGCAGGACCGATATGATTAGGGTTAGGGCATAACGTAATCTCGGTGAGACCGATTACACAAACTCGGTGAGACCGATTTTGGTAATGGACACACAGAGGGTTGGTCACGCAAACTCGGTGGGACCAATTCGCTCATCTCAGTAAGACCGAAACGTTACGAAAAGGAAATAGATAGTTTGCATTGCATTCTCAGTGGGACCGATCGCTCATCTCGGTTTGACCGAAATGTTACAAAGGGAAACAGAGAGATTACAATCCCATCTCGGTGAGACCGATTTGCCTAGGGTTTGTGGCAGTGGCTATGACATCTGAACTCGGTGGCGCTGGATAGAATGAATCGGTGGGGCCGAGTTTGACTTTAGGTTTAGGTCATATGTGGATATCAGAAAGTAGTTGAGGATTTTTGGAGCATATCACTAAGCACTTGAAGCAAGAAACTCATCAAGCAACACCTCATCCCTCCTTGATAGTATTGGCTTTTCCTATAGACTCAATGTGATCTTGGATCACTAAAATAGAAAATGTAGAGTCTTGTGCTTTGAGCTTGAGCCAATCCTTTTGTCCTTAGCATTGAGATTTCTTGAGATTTCTTGAAATACTTATCTTGAAATAGCATTAGCTCAATGAGATATATGTTGTTAGGAATTACCAAAACCACCCAGAGATAGCTGCATTTTAAATCTCCCCCTTTTTGGTAATTGATGACAACATATAGATCAAAGCTTCGACAAATGATAATAAGATTGAAAAACATCGTCGCTTTGAGAAGTATGTGATAAGCAAGAGCTCCCCCTAAATTTGTGCATTATTTAAAATTTGCTTTGGACTGCAAATGCACAATGAGTTAGGATCATGGGTTACTCTTCCATGTCACAGACATCTTGGTGGAGCTCTCAAAATGATAATAATTAAATACATGCACTCATCACCAAGCAAAGTGAATGATCATATAGGGATATAAGAGATAATATCATCCAACAAGCATTTAATGTAGCATATGATCAACCACATGATCATCCAAGAATCTCACACAAGGCATAGAGTATCTCAAACAAGAAAATAACAAAGTTCAACCACCAAAAAAGACAAGAGAGACCAAAAGCAACACTCTCTCTCTCTCTCTCGAAGCCTATGATCTATACATTTTCTCCCCCTTTGGGAACAAGTTACCAAAAAAGTTCATAAAAACCGCATAGTGCTTAACGACTCTCAGGCTTGGTCTTCATGTGTTGGTGTAGAGATGACTCCAAGGATGAAGGCTTCTGTTGATGTAGTTGGAGCAGTAGAGTGGGTGCTGGAGCTGGAGGCACTGAAGCTGTAGCTGGTGCAGATGGTATAGCTCTAGTGTCTGGAATAGGCACTGCAGCAGATCTCTGTCCTCTAGGCACTCTAGCAAATGCATCAGTAGTTGACTTGCCCTTCTTCTCCTCCACATCCTCCTGAAGTTGCTCAACTGCAGTCTGAATCTCTGTCACTTTAACATCAAGAGCATAGAACTTCTGCTCTATGATTCTCTCCAAGCTCTCCTGGTTTTGAGTCAGGGTGGCCAAGCCCTTCTCAATCCTCAGAGTGGAGGCAATCAAGTAGCCAAGCTGATCTTGCTTGCTCTTCAGGAAAATCTGAGATGCCTCTTCAGCAGTTGGCATCTTATCAGCCTTCTCAGCCCTTGCCTTCTCCTTCTTCTCTTGTGCTTGCACAGAAGATGGTTCATTTTCATCCATCACAACAGTGTTGTCCTCAAAATCAGGGTAGATGGGCAGGTGTTCCTTGTCCAAAAGATACATGCCAGTGCCCATCTTGGGGTTTATAAGCTCCTGAATCTGTGGGGCATACCCACAACTTCTCTTCCGATCAGCAGCAGTCCTTTTGATTGTTTCCACAATCAGGCTCATGACTTTGAACTTCTGAGGCACATCAAATATGTGAAGTAAATTAATTGCATGGCCTCTGATCATCTTGTGATCACCTGACTTGGGCAGCAAAGCATGCCTTAATATCCAGTTGATAGTAGGCAGTCCTGACAATAGATAGTGTATAGATCCAAACTTGTGTGTCTCAAGTGCAGCATCTGGGATCTCTTTGTACATGTGAGCCATGGAGTTGTGATCTTTCTTCTTGTTGGCATAGACATCCAAGTCATCCTCATTTTCCTTTGGAGCATTGATCAATTCAGACCATTCCTCAATTGTTGACTGGAACCTTGTACCCTCAGACATCCAGACTATCCTCCCATCTGGGTAGAAATGAGTTGTGGAGTAGAACTACATAATGAGCTCATCATTCCACTTTGTGAGCTTCTGCCCAACAAAGTCTACTACTCCACAAGACTTGAAACTATCATAAACTCCTGGATAATGATCTTCATTTTTCCTGATGTACTCCCAATAAACCCATCTCATGTCACAGACTATGGGCTTCTTGTCAAGCAGCACTGTCTCATAGAAATCCTGCTGCTCCTTAGTATGGAACATGTAGTCCACGGCAGTCCTTATCCTGACAGCATAGGGGTCAGTCAATCTCCACTGTCTCAGTCCTGCATCCTTTCTAAGCTTCATGTCTTCTGCAACTGGGTGAGCATCATTATGATCTGGGATCTTAGGCTTTAGCTTTCTCAAGACAAGTGAGTCTTCATCTTCTTCTTCAGCAGCTTCAGGCACTAGGGCCTTGTTCTTCTCTGTAGCTGGAATACTCCTGGTGTTCCTCTTGGGTGCAAACTTGGGTTTTGGAGCAGCAGCTTTGGGAGCATCTTTGGGCTTAGATGGAGTAGCCCCTGACCTTATAGCATCTCCCATCAGCTTTTGAGCTTTAGATGCTGGTGCAGCAACCTCTTCCTCTTCATATTCCATTATTGAGGGCTTTCCAACAACTCTGGCCATGGTCTTCTTGACCCTTTCTTTCCTTTTCTTCTCTGCCACAACCTGTTCTTTGGGTTCAGATCCCAAAGTTTCTTGAGTGGATGCTCTGACCTTTGACATAGGAACTCTCTTGGCAGGAACCTTTGTCTTCATTCCTGGCTTAGTGGTGGAAGTTGTGCCATATTCCTTCTTCAACACCTTCTTTTTGGAGGTGGCTTCATCCTCAACAGCCACATAGTCCTCATCCTCAGATTCTGAGGTCTTGTTCTTTCTGTCCCTGGTGGCTGCCTTTGGCAAGTTGCTGGGTGTGCTCCTGCTGCCATCATAGCTGCTAGAGGGACTAGTGCCCTCACTCATGTGAACATGCTCCTCAGACTTATTCTGGCTATCACTTTGATCAGACATCTTCAAGCAAACTCACTGACAGCAGACCCTGTGAATAGATGTAGATGAGGTAGAGTGGATGAGCATCACAAAGCACAGAGGTTTTTGCAAAAAGATTGAGTCAAAAACTTAGTTTTAGTTTTCCACAGAAAGCATTTCGGAGCTATCGATTTGTAAACCCGGTGATACCGAAGCAGCTTTTGGAACCTAAACTAGTGAACTCGGTCAGACCGAGTCACAGTTTGGTGGCACCGAGACTACTAGGGTTTCACAAAGTCCTGAACTTGGGCACACCGATTTGCAATTCTCGGTCAGACCGAGAATAACATGTGCACTGGCCTAAGCCAAATCGGTGGGACCGATTTCTACAACTCGGTCGGTCCGAAATGAGTTCGGCGGAAACCTAACCCTAAATTTTCAATCCGAATCTAATCAACAGAGTGTTTTCGCTGGATAGGAAGTTCTCAATCGTGGCAAGATACATGGCAATGCAATGTGCTAGGAATCGGAGTGAGGAACAACACAAAGTTTCAAATCCATACCCGAGTTCGGCGATGGATTTGCTACGGAGGCAACGGCGGAGTTGAATCCCGTTGACGGCGGCGGAGACCAGCGGCTGGAGGTAGCTGGCGACGAGGAGGGCAATCCGGAGACCCGACGGGGAAGAACAGGTAGTGCGCGGATGAAGAGGTTCGGAAAAAATTCCAAATTTTGGCCTGGGGGTATAAATAGCGTGACCCTGTCGGTGTGACCGAGTGGAACAACTTGGTGGCACCGAGATGCATAACTGCAAGCAGTTACTGCAACTCGGTGTGACCGAAAAGTTCAAATCGGTTGCACCGAGATGGAAAACCTAGATCAACTTAGTGATCTCGGTGTGACCGAAATGGATGGATCGGTCAGACCGAAATGCACAAAGAGGTTTTGGAAGCTTAAGTCTATGATGAATCGGGGACTTCGAGTGCTCCTCACACAGAGTGATTCGAATCTGACTTGATCAAACTTTGTGATGTAACATGAATAGGGTTTGAGACAAGAAAATCATAGATAGCTAGAGAAGGTTCTTAGGCATTCTTGTCCATCCACTTGGCAAGAGAAAAGAAACCAAACAATTAAAACTACAAGTGGATGTCCTCGAATGAGTAAAATATGCAACCAACATGCTCACACAATAAAATGACAAATGAAATATGTGGGAAAGCATGCACAACCATTCTAGCATCTATCAAGCAATTGGCGATGAGTAGGTCATCTATATACGAGTATATTGTCTTAGGAGTCAAATGAGAACATTTGATCATAGGTCATACTCATCGTTTAAGCACAAGTGGGGTTACCACTTTTACATAAAGCATTGTTGTGTTCACACCATTAGAATTGCTTTAGCTCAATTCTTAGAATAAAGCTCCCCCTAGATGTGAGATCCCCCCTAAGAGGGACGAACTAACCTTGGGTTTTGTCGATGATGACTTCATGTAGGTGTTGAAGATGTGGATGCTCAATGTTGATGTAGATCATTTGGAGCAATCCTTTGGAGTGAGTTGCACTTTCAATACCTACATGCGTTAGTCACACAAGGAACAAACAAGGATATCCATAGACATAGAGTGATGCACACACAAGATGATGTCCATGAAAGCATTAGGTTACCTTGTCCCTTGACTTACCAACAAGAGGGTTTGTGACTCCTTGACTTGGTGCAAGATGTGGGAGTTGATTGCACTTGTCCTTGCCAAAATGATAAGAGTGAAATATGTTGGCGGAGTCACCCTCAAGAACTCTCTAGTTCTCCTTCTTCGGGATCCACATCATCTTGATGGGAATCCTTGGAGTTGTAGTTGTACTCGATGAAGTAGAACTTGACGTAGTCTTGGGAACCCACTTGACCAAGGCCTTAGGAGCTTCTTCAAATGCATCAATCTCCTCTTGAAGCTTGTCCTCGCCTTTTTGCTTGTGGCCTTATGGTGGAAGACCATCTTGAGCTTGTGTACCTTTGAAGGAAGTAGGATCATACTTCTCTTGTTGAGGAGCAAACTTCGTCTTGGGGTATTGATCTTCTTCCCACTCAACTCCATGGCATTGAACTTTCGTTCAAAACCAACACCTTGGTTCTTTCGGTGCCTTCCTTGCTTGCGTACAATTTCCTCGAAATACTTTCTCCTGGCAAGACTCTTGTAAACACCTTTCTCTATAATTCTGAAAGTGCAACTATCCCTAGGTGGTTTTGGTAATTCCTAACAACATATAGCTCATTGAGCTAATACTATTCCAAGACAAATATTTCAGGAAAACTCAATGAATGGAATGGCATGGATGAGGAAAGTGGATCCCTCAAAATACTAAGGATAAAAGGATTGGCTCAAGCTCAAAAGCTCAAGACTCTACATTTATATTTTAGTGATCCAAGATCACATTGAGTCTATAGGAAAAGCCAATACTATCAAGGAGGGATGAGGTGTTGCTTGATGAGTTTCTTGCTTCAAGTGCTTAGTGATATGCTCCAAAAATCCTCAACTACTTTCTCATATCCACATATGACCTAAACCTAAAGTCAAAGTCGGCCCCACCGATTCATTCTATCCGGCGCCACCGACTTCAGATGTCATAGCCACTGCCACAAACCCTAGGCAAATCGGTCTCGCCGATAGGGATCTCGGTCTCACCGAGATGGGATTTCAATCTCTCTGTTTCCCTTCGTAACGTTTGGTCTAACTGAAGTGAGCGATCGGTCCCACCGAGATTGCAATGTAAACTCTCTGTTTCCCTTTCGTAACATTTCGGTCCCACCGAAAAGAGCGAATCGGTCCCACCGAGTTTACCTGACCAACTCTCTGGTTAGCTAATTATTAAAATCGGTCTCACCGAGTTTGTGTAATCGGTCTCACCGAGATTACGTTATGCCCTAACCCTAACCATATCGGTCCTACCGAGTTGCATGTCGGTCCCACCGAAATCACTAATGGTCACTAGGTTTACTGAATCGGTCTGACCGAGTTTTTTGATTCGGTCCCACCGAGATTGGTAATATGTGGGTTACGGTTAGATTTTGTGTGGAGGCTATATATACCCCTCCACCTCCTCTTCATTTGTGGAGAGAGCCATCAGAACAAACCTACACTTCCAGCTTACCATTTATGAGAGAGAACTACCTACTCATGTGTTGAGGCCAAGATATTCCATTCCTACCATATGAATCTTGATCTCTAGCCTTCCCCAAGTTGCTTTCCACTCAAATCTTCTTTCCACCAGATCCAAATCCTGTGTGAGAGAGTTGAGTGTTGGGGAGACTAGCATTTGAAGCACAAGAGCAAGGAGTTCATCATCAACACACCATTTGTTACTTCTTGGAGAGTGGTGTCTCCTAGATTGGCTAGGTGTCACTTGGGAGCCTCCGACAAGATTGTGGAGTTGAACCAAGGAGTTTGTAAGGGCAAGGAGATCGCCTGCTTCGTGAAGATATACCGATAGTGAGGCAAGTCCTTCGTGGGCGACGACCATGGTGGGATAGACAAGGTTGCTTCTTCGTGGACCCTTTTGGGTGGAGCCCTCCATGGACTCGCGCAACCGTTACCCTTCGTGGGTTGAAGTCTCCATCAACGTGGATGTACGATAGCACCACCTATCAGAACCACGGCTCAAAAATTACCGTGTCTCCAAATTGCGTTTGAAATCTCCAAACCCTTCCCTTTACATTCTTGCAAGTTGCATGCTTTAATTTATGCTGCTCATATACTCTTTGCATGCTTGCTTGAATTGTGTGAAGATTGCTTGACTTGTGCTAAAATAGCTAAAATCTGCCAAAGACTAAAATTGGGAACAGCTTAAGTTTTTAACTGGTCAAGTAGTCTAATCCCCCCCCCCCTCTAGACATACTTAAAGGTCCTACAAGTGGTATCACAGCCTTGGTCTCCATTTGCTTTGATTTCCATAGCTTTTGGTGGTCATAGCCTTTGTTTCACAACCTAGGAGAGTGGCGTCTAGCGAGGGAAATTATCACCGTAGAGGTCCTTACTTTGATGGTACTAATTTTGCTATTTGGAAGCATAAGATGAAAATGCATATTCTCGGACATAACCCCGTCGTTTGGGCTATTGTGTGTATTGGCTTGCAAGGTGAATTCTTTGATGGGAGGGAACCAAACCGTGAAGCTAGTGCGGATGAATTGAAGATGCTGCAATACAACACTCAAGCTTGTGATATTCTCTTCAAAGGATTGTGCATCGAAGAATTCAACAAAATCAGCCGTCTTGAGAATGCAAAGGAAATTTGGGATACTTTGATTGATATGCATGAAGGTATCGACTCCGTAAAGGAATCCAAATTGGATGTGCTCCAAAGTCAACTTGACAAGTTCAAAATGAAGGATGGTGAAGGTGTCACTGAAATGTACTCTAGGCTTGCTCTTATCACAAATGAGATTGTGGGCTTAGGAAGTGAAGAGATGACCGACAAATTCATCATCAAGAATATCCTAAGAGCATTGGATGGAAAATATGATACCGTGTGCACATTGATCCAAATGATGCCCAATTACAAGAATCTCAAGCCAACGGAGGTCATTGGAAGAATTGTTGCTCATGAGATGTCACTCAAGGATAAGGAGGAACTTCACAACAAGTCAAGTGGTGCTTACAAAGCCTCATGTGAAGACCTTACATCATCAAGTGAGAAACAAACCTTCAATGAAGAATTGAGCTTAATGGTGAAGAACTTCAACAAGTTCTACAAGAGTAGAAGCAAAGAAAGAAGCTCCAAGTCAAGGTCATACAATGACAAAAGATCTTCCAGTCGAGAGTGCAATTGCTACAATTGTGGGAGACCCGGACACTATTCCAATGAGTGTACGGCACCCTACAAAAGAAGAGAAGATTCTCCCAAGAGAAGAAGTAGAAAAGAAGAATCACCGCAAAGAGAGAGAAGGAGTAGAGATGATCGTTATGAACGAAGAACATCCCGGAGAAGCAAGGATTCGGAAAGGAAGGACAAGTCATCAAAGAGCTACACAAAATGAAGACATCAAGCTCATGTTGGTGAATGGGTATCCGGTTCCGACTCTAAACATCACTCCGAGAGAAGCTATCATTCCGACTCCGAACATACTCAAGATGAAGGTGTTGCCGGTCTAGCACTTGGTCGACCAACTCCTACGACATATTTGATTCACCAAATGAAGGAATAGGAAGATTCTTCATGGCTAAAGGCCCTAAGGTAACTCACCCTGTCGGTGTACTAGAGTAGGGGTACCCTAGTATCCCGAACTTGTGCACGGGCAGTTGCAGCACCCCGCGGCAAGGCTTGCCGGGTAACCGCCAAGGTCCTCCGTGGTTCCTTTGGAGCCATTCAAGAACAAAGTATTCAAGCCAAGGAGACAAGGCCCCGGCAAGAGGAGCTTGCTGGGAAGGCCAACCAAGGCATCTCAAGGAACTTGCCGCGACGCGCCACGCGTCCCGGTGAGGCCCGGTGAGCGACAAGCTTCCGGACGCGACAAGACAACGACCGCGGCAAGGCGCTTGCCGCGGCAAACTTCCACTTTGTACCCGCGCTCCAGCACATCCACCAACGTGTCGCCCTGGGACCTTTCCAGGCGCGCGTGGCAAGAGGCTGTGCGGCCAGCGGTGCGCGGTGGTGAGCGACGCTGACAAGATTGCCATCGTGGCAAGCGGTGGCGTCCCTGACGGTCCCTTTTTGCACTATTTGGGCGACGTAGACGGGCATTTAATGCCTTTGTCCCCTGCCGTCAGGGTTAGGTATGATACACTGTACAGGTAGTTGTACCAACCGCAATTCCTTTTCCATTTTTACCCTTGTCTACGTTGCCACCTATCGGAGACCCCCTTTAGCATATAAAAGGAGTCCCATGCGCAACGTAGAGAGGGGAGGAAGGCAGAAAAACACTCACGTTCGGTCTCGTTAGCAGCTAGTGTGTACTGTAGCACTCAGCGCTCCCAAGCAAGAACTCAATACACTCAGACATGCAGCAGTAGGAGTGTTATCTCTCCGGAGAGCTCCGAAGCTGGGTAAACTGCTCGTGTGCTTCGCCTCGATCCGCTCTTCGTGCGATCTCCGCCCCCCGCCGAACCGAAAGGGGCTCGGTCCGCCGGTCCCATAGGTGTTCGTGGATCAGTTTCCCCGACACACCCCGAGTATGTTGATTTCAATAGTGATGAAGATGACTTGTTAGGTGATGATAATTTACTTATTGACAACTCTAGTGATGAATACTATGATGAAATGTCAATTAATCATGCTAAACAAGATAAAACGAATGACAATGATAAGGAGAAGATTGAGCTTCTAATTAAAGAACTAAACACTCCTAAGTTAGCTCATGAAACTATCTTAGGGGATCATCGAGAACTTTTGAGGACTCATGAGAAGTTACGCTTTGAAAAGCTCAATCTTGAGCAAGAGCATGAGTTCTTAAAAGTAATCAATGATGATCTTTGCAAGAAAAGTTCTTCTTACAGTGCCAAGCGTTTACTCTTATCTACTTACATGCCTCAAGTCAAGTCTAGTAACAAGAACAAGAAGGATTCTTCCTCTAGTAGTAACAATAATCATGCTAAATCCAATATTGATGCTTCTAGTAGTTCTCTTGATTCCACTAATGATTCTCTTAGCCAAGTTACACTTGAGCAAGAAAATAGCTTATTGAAGGGAATTATAGAGAAAGGTGTATACAAGAGCCTTGCCGGGAGTAAGCAATTCTAGGAAATTATACGCAAGCAAGGAAGGCACCGGAAGAACCAAGGTGTTGGTTTTGAACGAAAGTTCAATGCCAATGGAGTTGAGTGGGAAGAAGATCAATACCCCAAGATGAAGTTTGTTCCTCAACAAGAGAAGTATGATCCTACTTCCTTCAAGGGGACACAAGCTCAAGATGATCTTCCACCACAAGACCACAAGCACAAAGGCAAGGACAAGCTTCAAGAGGAGATTGATGCATTTTAAGAAGCTCCTAAGGCCTTGGTCAAATGGGTTCCCAAGACTACGTGAAGTTCTACTTCATCAAGCACGACTACAACTCCAAGGATTCCCATCAAGATGATGTGGATCCTAAAGAAGAAGAACTAGAGAGTTCTTGAGGGTGACTCCGCCAACATTCTTCCTTCATCTTTTGCTTTTTTATTCCTCAACTTGAGGATACCTTGCACTACCTTTGTTTTTCTTTGCATTAATAAAATGTTGTGGGGTGCAAGCCCTGCAGTCTCCAAGGTCAAAAAAAACATTCTTCCTTCATATCATTATGGCAAGGACAAGTGCAATCAACTTCCACATCTTGCACTAGTTCAAGGAGTCACAAACCCTCATGTTGGTAAGGCAAGGGACAAGATAAACTAATGCTTTCATGGACATCATCTTGTGTGTGCATCACTCTATGTCTATGGATATACTTGTTTGTTCCTTGTGGGACTAACCCGTGTAGGTATTGAAAGTGCAACTCACTCCAAAGGATTGCTCCAAATGATCTTCATCAACATTGAGCATCCACATCTTCAACACCTACATGAAGTCATCATCGACAAAACCCAAGGTTAGTTCATCCCTCTGAGGGGGGATCTCACATCTAGGGGGAGCTTAACTCTAAGAATTGAGTCAAAGCAACTCTAATGATGTGAACACATCAATGCATTATGTAAAAGTGGTAACCCCACTTGAGCTTAAACGATGAGTATGACCTATGATCAAATGTTCTCATTTGACTCCTAAGTCAATATACTCATATATAGATGACCTAGTCATCGCCAATTGTTTGATAGATGCTAGAATTGGTTGTGCATGCTTTGCCACATATTTCATTTGCCATTTTATTGTGTGAGCATGTTGGTTGCATATTTAACTCATTCGAGGACATCCACTTGTTGCTTTGATTGATTGGCTCCTTTTTCTTTTGCCAAGTGGATGAACAAGAATGCCTAAGAACCTTCTCTAGCTATCTATGCTTTTCTTGTCTCAAACTCTATTCATGCTACATCACAAAATTTGATCAAGTCAGATTCGAACCACTCTATGTGAGGAGCACTCGGAGTCCCCGATTCGTCATAGACTTAAACTTCCAAAACTTCTTTGTGTGTTTCGGTCTGACCGATTCTTCCATTTCGGTCATACCGAGATCACTAAGTCGATCTAGGTTTTCAATCTCGGTGCAACCGATTTGAACTTTTCGGTCTCACCGAGTTGCAGTAACTGCCAACAGTTATGCATCTCGGTGCCACCGAGTTGTTCCACTCGGTCACACCGACAGGGTCGGGCTATATATACTCACAGGAAAAAATTTGGAAAACTTCTCCAAACCCCTTTGCCCGCGCATAGCTCGCTCTGCCTCCAAGGTCTCCGGATCATCGACTTCATCGCCAGCCGCCTCCAGTTGCTGGTCTCCGCGGCTGTCAATGGAATTCATCCCCGCCATTGCGGCCGCAGCGAGTTCATCACCAAACTAGGGTATGGACTCGATCACTGTGCTATCCCCGTCCGATTCCTAGCACATTGTGTTCATTATGATTCTTGCCACGAGTGAAACGCATCTATCCAGTCAAAACAATCCTTAGATTAGATGTGGATTGAAAATTTAGGGTTAGGTTTCCGCCGAAACCATCTCGGACCCATCGAGTTGAAAAACTCGGTTCCACCAATTCGGCTAAGGCCATTGCACAAGTGATTCTCGGTCTGACCGAGAATTGCAAATCGGTGTGACCGATTTTAGAACTCTGTGAAACCCTAGCAGTCCCTCTAGTTCCTCAGATGAGGGCAGCAGGAGCACTCCTAGCAATTTGCCCAAAGTAGCCACAAGGGCCAGGAGGAAGAGAAACTCAGACTCTGAGGATGAAGACTATGTGGCAGCTGAAGATGAGGCTACTTCCAAGAAGATATTGCTCAAAAAGGAGTATGGCTCAGCTAAGACCACAAATCCTGGACTAAACAAGAAGGTCCTTGCCAAGAGGACACCTATGCTAAAAGTCAGAGGATCAACACAAGAACCTGAGAAACCTGATCCCAAAGAGCCTACTGCAGAAGGAAAGAAGAGGAAGGAAAGGGTCAGAAAGACCATGGCCAGAGTTGTTGGACAACCTTCCATGATGGAAGAGGAGGAGGAAGAAGAGGTTGCTGCACCAGCACCCAAGGCACAAAAGCTGATGGGTGATGCTATAAGGTTAGGGGCTGCATCATCAAAGCCCAAAGAAGCACCCAAAGCTGCCTCCAAGGCCAAGTCTGCACCTAAGAGGAATACCAGGAGTATACCAGCTGCTGAGAAGAACAAGGCCCCAGTGCCTGAAGTTGCTGCTGAAGAAGAAGATGAAGGACAAGTCCTGAGGAAGCTCAAGCCCAAGATTCCAGACCACAATGATGCTCATCCAGTGGCTGAAAACATGAAGCTGAGGAAGGATGCAGGGCTCAGGCAGTGGAGATTGTCTGATCCATATGAAATCAGAAGGAGGACTGCTATTGATTACAGGTTCCACACTAAGGAACATCGGGATTTCTATGAGACTGTGTTGTTGGACAAGAAGCCCATAGTTTGTGACATCAGGTGGGTAGATTGGAAATACATGAAGGCAAATGAGGATCACTACCCAGGAGTATTTGACAGCTTTAAGGCTTGTGGAGTTAATGAGTTTGTTGGACAAAAGTTCACAAACTGGAATGATGAGCTAGTGATGCAATTCTACTCCACAACTCACTTTTATCCTGATGGCAGAATAGTCTGGATGTCTGAAGGTACAAGGTACCAATCCACAATTGAAGAATGGGCTGAACTGATCAATGCACCAGAGGAGAGTGAAGATGACTTGGATGTCTACTCCAAGAAGAAGAAGGATCAAAACTCTATGTCACACATGTACAAGGAGATCCCAGACAAGCACTTGAGACTTTCAAGTTTGGGTCTGTCCATTTTCTTCTGTCAGGGCTGCCAACGATCAACTGGATCCTAAGGCACACTCTCTTGCCCAAGTCAGTTGACCACAACATGATCAGAGGGCATGCAATAAACTTGCTACACATATTTGATGTGCCAAAGAAATTCAAGGTCATGAGCCTCATAGTTGAGACTATCAAGAGGACAGTAGCAGACCAGAAGAGAAGTTGTGGGTATGCCCCACAAATCCAGGAGCTAATCAACTCCAAGATGGGCACATGCAAATACTTGTTGGATAAGGAACACTTTGCTATCTATCCAGATTTTGAGGACAATCAAGTTGTCATGAATGAGAATGAACCATCTTCAGTGCAAGCACAAGAGAAAAGGAGAAGGCACAGAAGGAGAAGGCTGCCAAGATGCCAACTTTAGAGGAGGCATCTGAGTACCTTTTGAAGAGCAAGCAGGACCAGCTTGGTTACTTAATAGCATCAACTCTAAGGATTGAGAAAGGGTTGGCCACCCTAACTCAAAACTAGGAGAGCCTGGAAAGAATCATGGAACAAAACTTCTATGACCTAGATGTTAAAGTAACTGAGATCCAGTCGGTTGTGGAACAGCTTCAGGATGACATGCAGGAGAGGAAGGGCAGGACAACCACCGATGCATTTGCCAGAGTGCCTCGAGATCAGAGATCAGTTGCAGAGCTTGTGACAGACACCAGAGCCACTTCATATGCACCAGCTACAGCTCCAGTGCAACCAACTCCAGCACCAACTCCTTCAGCTCCTTCCACATCAGCTGAAGTCTTCGTCCAAGGAGCCATCTCTACACCACCAACTGAAGACCAAGCCTGAGAGACGAAATAGTACTATGCATTTTCTAGGAACTTTTTGGTAACTTGTTGCCAAAGGGGGGGGGGGATGTATAGATCATAGGCTTCGAGAGAGAGAGAGAGAGAGTTTGCTTTTGTTCTCTCTTGTCTTCGTGGTTGAACTTTATTTGCTTTTGCTTGCTTGAGATACTACGCTATTTCTATGAGACATTGATGATCATGTATTTGATCATAAGCTACATTTATGCTTGTTAGATGACATTATCTCATTTATCTTTATATGATCATTCACTTTGCTTGGTGATGAGTGCATGTATTCAATATTTATTATTTTGAGCGCTCCACCAAGATGTATGTGACATGGAAGAGTAACCCATGAGCCTAACTCCTTGTGCATTTGCAGTCCAAAGCAAATCTTAAACTATGCACAAATTTAGGGGGAGCTCTTGCTTATCACATACTTCTCAAAGCGACGATGTTTTTCAATCTTATTATCATTTGTAGAAGCTTTGATCTATATGTTGTCATCAATTAACAAAAAGGGGGAGATTGAAAGTGCAACTATCCCTAGGTGGTTTTGGTAATTCCTAACAACATATAGCTCATTGAGCTAATACTATTCCAAGACAAATATTTCAGGAAAGCTCAATGAATGGCATGGCATGGATGAGGAAATTGGATCCCTCAAAATACTAAGGATAAAAGGATTGGATCAAGCTCAAAAGCTCAAGACTCTACATTTTATATTTTAGTGATCCAACATCACATTGAGTATATAGGAAAAGCCAATACAATCAAGGAGGGATGAGGTGTTGCTTGATGAGTTTCTTGCTTCAAGTGCTTAGTGATATGCTCCAAAAATCCTCAACTACTTTCTCATATCCACATATGAACTAAACCTAAAGTCTAACTCGGCCCCACCGATTCATTCTATTCGGCGCCACTGAGTTCAGATGTCATAGCCACTGCCACAAACCCTAGGCAAATCGATCTCACCGATAGGGATCTCGGTCTCACCGAGATGGGATTGTAATCTCTTTGTTTCCCTTCGTAACGTTTCGGTCTAACCGAAGTGAGTGAACGGTCCCACCGAGATTGCAATGTAAACTCTCTGTTTCCCTTTCGTAACATTTCGGTCCCACCAAAAAGAGCGAATCGGTCCCACCGAGTTTACCTGACCAACTCTCTAGTTAGCTAATTACCAAAATCGGTCTCACCGAGTTTGTGTAATCGGTCTCACCAAGATTACGTTATGCCCTAACCCTAACTATATCGGTCCTACCGAGTTGCATGTCAGTCCCATTGAAATCATTAACGGTCACTAGGTTTACTGAATCGGTCCAACCAAGTTTGTTGATTCGGTCCCACCGAGATTGGTAAATTGTGTGTAACGGTTAGATTTTGTGTGGAGGCTATATATACCCCTCCACCTCCTCTTCATTCGTGGAGAGAGCCATCAGAACAAACCTACACTTCCAACTTACCATTTCTGAGAGAGAACTACCTACTCATGTGTTGAGGCCAAGATATTCCATTCCTACCATATGAATCTTGATCTCTAGCCTTCCCCAAGTTGCTTTCCACTCAAATCTTCTTTCCACCAGATCCAAATCCTGTGAGAGAGAGTTGAGTGTTGGGGAGACTATCATTTGAAGCACAAGAGCAAGGAGTTCATCATCAACACACCATTTGTTACTTCTTGGAGAGTGGTGTCTCCTAGATTGGCTAGGTGTCACTTGGGAGCCTCCGACAAGATTGTGTAGTTGAACCAAGGAGTTTGTAAGGGCAAGGAGATCGCCTGCTTCGTGAAGATCTACCGCTAGTGAGGAAAGTCCTTCGCGGGTGACGGCCATGGTGGGATAGACAAGGTTGCTTCTTCGTGGAACCTTTTGGGTGGAGCCCTCCATGGACTCGCGCAACCGTTACCCTTCGTGGGTTGAAGTCTCCATCAACGTGGATGTACGATAGCACCACCTATCGGAACCACGGCTCAAAAATCACCATGTCTCCAAATTGCATTTGAAATCTCCAAACCCTTCCCTTTACATTCTTGCAAGTTGCATGCTTTAATTTCCGCTGCTGATATACTCTTGGCATGCTTGCTTGAATTGTGTGAAGATTGCTTGACTTGTGCTAAAATAGCTAAAATCTGCCAAAGACTAAAATTGGGAAAAGGTTAAGTTTTTAATTGGTCAAGTAGTCTAATCACCCCCCCTCTAGATATACTTCAAGGTCCTACAAATTCCCTTCAATAAGCTACTTTCTTGCTCAAGTGTAACTTGGCTTAGAGAATCATTAGTGGAATCAAGAGAACTACTAGAAGCAACAACATTGGATTTAGCATGATGATTGTTACTACTAGAGAAAGAATCCTTATTGTTCTTGTTACTAGACTTGACTTGAGGCATGTAAGTGGATAAGAGTAAACGCTTGGCAATGTAAGAAGAACTTTTCTTACGAAGATCATCATTGATTGCCTTTAAGAACTCATGCTCTTGCTCAAGATTGAGCTTTTCAAAGCGTAACTTCTCATGAGTCCTCAAAAGTTCTCGATGATCTTCTAAGATAGTTACATGAGCTAACTTAAGAATGTTTACTTCTTTAGTTAGGAGTTCAATCTTCTCCTTATCATTGTCATTCGTGATTAATTGACGTTTCATCATAGTATTCATCACTAGAGTTGTCAACAAGTAAATCATCATCACCTAACAAGTCATCTTCATCACTATTGAAATCAACATACTCGGGGTGTGATACCTTTGGACCTTTAGCCATGAAGCATCTTCCAAGTCCTCTATTTGGTGAATCAAATATGTCGTAGGAGTTGGTTGACACAAGTGCTAGACCGGCAACACCTTCATCTTGAGTATATTCGAAGTCAGAGTGATAGCTTGTCTCGAAGTGATTGTCGGAGTCGGAGCCGGATACCCATTCACCAACATGAGCTTGATGTCTTCGTTTTGTGTAGCTCCTTGATGACTTGTCCTTCCTTTCCGAATCCTTGCTTCTCCGGGATGTTCTTCGTTCATAACAATCATCTCTACTCCTTCTCTCTCTTGATGGTGATTCTTCTCTTCTACTTCTTCTTTTTGGAGAATCTTCTCTTCTTTTGTAGGGTGCCGTACACTCATTGGAATAGTGTCCGAATCTTCCACAATTGTAGCAATTACGCTCATGACTAGAAGATCTTTTGTCATTGTATCACCTGGACTTGGAACTTCTCTCCTTGCTTCTACTCTTGTAGAACTTGTTGAAGTTCTTCACCATTAGGCTCAATTCTTCATTGAAGGTTTGTTTCTCACTTGATGATGTGGGAGCTTCACATGAGGCTTTGTAAGCACCACTTGACTTGTTGTGGAGCTCCTCCTTATCCTTGAGTGACATCTCATGAGCAAAAATTCTTCCAATGACTTTCGTTGGCTTGAGATCTTTGTAATTTGGCATCAATTGGATCAATGTGCACACGGTATCATATTTTCCGTCCAAAGCTCTTAGGATCTTCTTGATGATGAATTTGTCGGTCATCTCTTCACTTCCTAAGCTGTCAATCTCATTTGTGAAGAGCAAGCCTAGAGTACATTTCAGCGACGCTCTGACCATCCTTCATTTTGAACTTGTGAAGCTGACTTTAAAGCACATCCAACTTAGATTCCTTGACGGAGTCGGTACCTTCATGCATATCAATCAAAGTATCCCAAATTTCCTTTGCATTCTCAAGACAGCTGATTTTGTTGAATTCTTCGGGGCACAATCCGTTGAAGAGGATATCACAAGCTTGACCGTTGTATTGCAGCATCTTCAAATCTTCTGTGATAGCTTCACGGTTCGGTTCTCTCCCATTAAAGAATTCACCTTGCAGGACAATGCACACAATAGCCCAAACGGCGGGGTTATGTCCAAGAATATGCATTTTCATCTTATGCTTCCAACTAGCAAAATTTGTACAATCAAAGTAAGGACCTCTACGGTGGAATTTCCCTCGCTAGATGCCATACTCTCCTAGGTTGTGAAACCAAGGCTATGACTACCAAAAGCTATGGAAATCAAAGCAAATGGAGACCAAAGCTCCGATACCACTTGTAGGATCCAAAGTATGTCTAGAGGGGGGGTGATTAGACTACTTGACCAAATAAAAATCTTGCCTTTTTCCAATTTTAGTTCTTGGCAGATTTTAGCAACTTAGCACGGTTCAAGCAAACTTAACACAATTCAAGCAAGCATGCAAAGAGTATATGAGCAGCGGAAAATAAAGCACGCAACTTGCAAGAATGTAAAGGGAAGGGTTTTTAGAGTGCAAACGCAATAGGAGACACGGATGTTTTTGTCATGGTTCTGATAGGTGGTGCTATCGTACATCCACGTTGATGGAGACTTCAACCCACAAAGGGTAACGGCTGCATGAGACCACGGAGGGCTCCACCCACTAAGGGTCCACGAAGAAGCAACCTTGTGTATCCCACCATGGCCGTTGCCCACGAAGGACTTGCCTCACTAGGGTAGATCTTCACGAAGTAGGCGATCTCCTTGCCCTTACAAACTCCTTGGTTCAACTCCACAATCTTGTCAGAGGCTCCCAAGTGACACCTAGCTAATCTAGGAGACACCACTCTCCAAGAAGTAACAAATGGTGTGTAGGTGGTTCTCTCTCGGAAAATGTCTGTTGGAAGTGTAGGCTTGTTCTGATGGCTCTCTCCACGAATGAAGAGTGGGTGGAGGGGTATATATAGCCTCCACACAAAATCTAACCGTTACACACAACTTACCAATCTCGGTGGGACCGAATTGAGAAACTTGGTCGGACCGATTCAGCAAATCATGTGACCGTTAGGGTTTTCGGTGGGACTGACATGCAACTCGGTAGGACCGATATGATTAGGGTTAGGGCATAACGTAATCTCGGTGAGACCGATTACACAAACTCGGTGAGACCTGTGACGCCCGGATAAGCAAGCTACAGTAACCTCTGCTAATGACGCCATGTCACCTCCGTTACTGTCGCTAATCTCGCGTTAGTTCAAAATGATTCGAATTCAAATTTGAATTTTTGGCAAACAAACAAAGTTTTCAAACTTTAAAACAAAATGTTCGGACCGTGTCAAATGTTGCATAGATAATTATGGTGAAGTAAACACATTTTTAGAAAATGCATAAATATTTTAAATTAAATAAAACAGAAAGGAAAATAAATAAAAAGAAACAAATGAAAGGAAAACAAAACAAAACAAAAACAACAGACCCCCCCCCCGCTGGGCCAACTGGCCCAGCTGGCCTCCTCCGCCCGAACGGGCCGGCCCAACCGGCCAAAGGCCCAATCGGCCAACCCCACTCCTCTCCTTATCCCCTCCCGCAACCCTAGCCGCCACCCCACTCGTCCACTCCCCTCCCACTCGCTCCTCCCACGTTCCCCTCTCTCCCTCGTCTGGATCGAGGCAGGGGAGCCAGATCCTGCGTCGCCGGCGTCGCCCGTCACCACCCCCCCTCGCCGGACGCCTCCTCGCCTCACCCCGAGTCGCCCCGGTGCCCGTCCACGCGCCGCCCTCGATCTAGAGTTGGGACTCGGTCCCGACGCCACCACCGCTTGGAGTCCCCCTCGCCGGAATCACGTCGCCACGCCGGACCGATCCGCCGCCGCCCGGAGCTCCACACGCCTCCTCCCCGTTGCCCGGTCATCCTGGATAAATAATTAAAATAATAAAAAATAATAAAAATAAATATAATAAATAATAATTAAAATAATTAGAATATTAATTAATTAATTAATTAAGTAATTAATTAAGTTAATTAATCCTGATTAGATTAACCTAATCACTAATTAAATTAACTAATCTGTAATTAAACTAAACAGAGAATGACAGGTGGGTCCCACTGGACCCACACGTCAGGTTGACCAGGTCAATGGTCAACGTTGACTGCTGACATCGCCCTGATGTCATGCTGACGTCAGCATTTACTATTCTGGATAATGTTGGATTAGATAATTAATTAAATTCCACAAATTAATAATATCTTTAGAAAATCATATCTTTTAATCCGTAACTCGGATTAAAATATTTTCAACATGAAAGTTGCTCAGAACGACGAGACGAATCCGGATACGCAATCCGTTCGTCCGCCACACCCCCCTGACCTATCGAACTCGCAACTTTCCCCCTCCGGCTCCTCTGCCCGAAAACGCGAAACACCGGGAATATTTTCCCGGATGTTTCCCCCCTTAACCGGCATCACCTCATACCACGTCAGGTCCCGCCTAGCATTGTTACTTGTCATGTCATGCATCGATATGCATCTGTTTACATGGTATTCATTGTTTCTTCCCCCTCTTCTCTCCGATAGACTACGAGACCGACGCTGCTGCTGCCCAGTTCGACTACGGAGTTGACGACCCCTCTCTCTTGCCAGAGCAACCAGGCAAGCCCCCCCCCTTGATCACCAGATATCGCCTATTCTACTCTATACTGCTTGCATTAGAGTAGTGTAGCATGTTACTACTTTCTGTTATACCTATTCTGATGCATAGCCTGGCCTTGTTACTACTGTTGTTACCTTTACCTGTAATCCTATATGCTTAGTATAGGATGCTAGTATATTCATTTGTGGCCCTACATTCTTGTCCATCTGCCGTGCTATACTATCGGGCTGTGATCACTCGGGAGGTGATCATGGGTATATGCTATATACTTTCTACATGATACATGTGGAGACTAAAGTCGGGTCGGCTGGTGGAGCACCCGCGAGTGGATCTTTGTGGCGGAGCAACAGGGCTGGTTGAGACCACCTAGGAGAGAGGTGGTCCTGGCCCTGTTCGGCGTTCGCGGATATTTAACACGCTTAATGAGATCTTGGTATTTGATCTGAGTTGGCTACGAGCCTATACGCACTAACCATCTACGTGGGAGTAGTTATGGGTATCCCGGCGTCGTGGTATCAGCCGAAGCACTTCAGACGTCAGTGACGGAGCGGCGCGCGCCGAATTGGACTGGAACGCCACTAGGGGCTAGGTCTGCTTTCAGCCGCCCACGCAACATGCAGGTGTGCTCAGGGCGATGGGCCCAGACCCCTGCACGCTTAGGTTTAGACCGGCGTGCTGGCCTCTCTGTTGTGCCTAGGTGGGGCTGCGACGTGTTGATCTTCCGAGGCCGGGCATGACCCAGGAAAGTGTGTCCGGCCAAATGGGATCAAGCGTGTTAGGTAAGTTGGTGCACCCCTGCAGGGAAGTTAATCTATTCGAATAGTCGTGATCTTCGGTAACAGGACGACTTGGAGTTGTACCTTGACCTTATGACAACTAGAATCAGCTACTTAATAAAACACACCCTTCCAAGTTCCACAGACAACCCGATGATCGCTTTTCCACAGGGCGACGAGGGGAGGATCGCCGGGTAGGATTATGCTATGTGATGCTACTTGGAGATGCTACTTGGAGATGCTACTTGGAGATGCTACTTGGAGGACTTCAATCTACTCTCTTCTACATGCTGCAAGACGGAGGCTGCCAGAAGCGTAGTCTTCGATAGGACTAGCTATCCCCCTCTTATTCTGGCATTCTGCAGTTCAGTCCACCGATATGGCCCTTTACACATATCCCCATGCATATGTAGTGTAGCTCCTTGCTTGCGAGTACTTTGGATGAGTACTCACGGTTGCTTTTCTCCCTCTTTTCCCCTTTCCCTTCTACCTGGTTGTCGCAACCAGATGCTGGAGCCCTGGAGCCAGACGCCACGTCGACGATGACTCCTACTACACCGGAGGTGCCTACTACTACGTGCTGCCCGCTGACGACGACCAGGAGTAGTTAGGAGGATCCCAGACAGGAGGCCTGCGCCTCTTTCGATCTGTGTCCCAGTTTGTGTTAGCCATCTATGGCTACTTGTTTACTTATGTCTGTTCTCAGATATTGTTGCTTCCGCTGACTCGTCTATGATCGAGCACTTGTATTCGAGCCCTCGAGGCCCCTGGCTTGTATTATGATGCTTGTATGACTTATTTATGTTTTAGAGTTGTGTTGTGATATCTTCCCGTGAGTCCCTGATCTTGATCGTACACATTTGCGTGCATGATTAGTGTACGATTGAATCGGGGGCGTCACAAGTTGGTATCAGAGCCGACTGCTTGTAGGAATCCCCCTTCCAAACTCCTTGGACGAAGTCGAGTCTAGACTTTACAAAACTTTTACTAACATGGCTGTGCGGCCCATGGGCCCACGTCGCCATTGGGTGGTAATAGGATCTTTTACTCCTCGCCTATACTCTGGGACTCTAAGCTCTCTTCTATTTGGGTTAAATGATTTTGCTAAAAACAAAACTAACTTTAGGTTCTCGATAATACTTGCTCACAGAGAGCCCCTCACTTCAGATGATCGCCTGCTGCACTAGAAGATTCCGAAGTTACTCTACGATGTTCTCTCGAGTCTTTGTGCCATCGCATTTGCGATTTCCTTCCACCGTCAACCCCTATGAAAAACTGCTTACACTTTCCATTCATACAATCATTCCCCGTTGATCTTGTTATTGCAAGATGTCCCGAAATACTCTTTGTTGTTCCGAAAATCCTTTAAGCTTACTGCCTTGCAGTTCTTTACCACATGAATATCCCTATTGAAAATTCCTCGCACTTGTCGAGTATCCGCTCATCCCCAGTTGTTCATGCGTTTCACAAAAGTCTTCAAAATACTATTCGATCTCCCGAAAATCTTATGGAGCCTTTGGCTCTTGAAATTCTTGCTTGCTCGCATTATGGTTAATCCCATTAGTCTCGTAATCTTAATGGCATACCTTGTCATTATCATTTTGAGTCCGTTGATTCAATACGTTGTGAATGTTCACAATCATCAGTCGAGTCCTAGGATTATCTTTCCGGCTCAGACGTCATTTTGAACATGAGCTGGTTCTCGACCAAACTATCTGTCGTCGATTGTGCCTCTGGTATATACAATTGATCCATCCTTGATCAGAACGTCTGCTTCTGATCCCTTGTTTTGGAAATCATAATTCCTTTGCATTTAAGCTTTGAATTATTCAGATGATTCCATAACTCGTTGCATTCGCATTCTTTCTTCCTCTGATTGAGTATCGATACTCACCTCAGCTCCATTGTGGATCGCCTTATCCACTATTGGATTATTATATCCGACGGTGTCCTTCATAATTAATCACCTTCTGAGTCCTTCTCCGATACATAATGCCTTTGTTAAATTGTATCCTTTCCTTTTGTCATCCATGCTCTGCTTTCGAGCTGGTGATACTTACTCTTGAAGCTTATGGTATATGTTCGCAAGAAGCCCCGATGGGATTGAACCTACGCCTTCCCTCATCGGCGTGAACCCAAAAGATTTCACAAGTCATACTTATCTGGTATTGCACCAGGTAAAACTTTCAACAACTAATGTCATCTTTGAAATACGAGAGGTGAATGAAAGATTATGCATTGAGGAAGTGGGAGTCGACCTTGAACCTTGTGTTCATGCCCATGGACGCGATGTATATCCTATCATGGAAGCTTCTTGTAATAATAACTATTTCCTTGATAACTAACATATGGTATCTGTGAATTGGTCCCTTGCAACCGTGGTTCCGACCATGATTGTTCTTCTTTGATTCCATTTCTCGGACAAGTTAAAACAATTGTCTTCTATGGATCAATACACTCGTCCAATCTTTACTTTGATCTTGTGTCGAGTATTACCCCCTGGTATCTCAAGATTATCATGGAACTGCATAACTTCTTATGAGTTCTTCATCAAGTGCTACCTTCCCACTGAATCCAATTTTTCACGGGCTCTGAGTTATTATACACTCAAAGACACCGATAACTGAATCGAGTTCGCATTGCGATTCAACAAGTATTTGAACCCATCACTGCTTACAAATTTATTAATCCTTCAAAGTCATTCCTAGCCTGATCGGCTATATCATTATCGAGCTAATTTTAACTGTGCTACCCGGTCCTTCTTCCCGGAGCACAATTTTCGACGATGAACTAACCTTACGTCGATCATCATCGTCATATCATTTCGCCTTGAACAACAAGCTTGGTTTCGAGTTTGTGTCGTACCCTTGGTTCCAATAACCTTTCGCTTTATCATTACTTTGACTTGATGTCGTCGCCGATCGATTACATCTTCATGAACTCTCGCGACAAATGTGTCGTGAATATCATCAACATTCTGAGCTCTTCCAAGAGATCTATTGAAATCATGATGAGAAATACCATCCTTGCCCTCGATGATTGGTGTTATCAGCGACCACTTTATTGCCTTCCGTTCAACACAAACTTGTTTGTGTTTTGTATTATACCTTGACTTCCTTGCTACCCAGCATTGTTCTTCTTTACCTTGGAGAATTACCGCCTTTTATGTCAAGAATGTCGTGGGAATTTCACCACCTCTTAAGAATTCTTGGTATAGTGATACTTCTCACCATCACCATTCTTTCCTGGTCCTCGCGTTGATCCCAACCGGGGTACCAACAAGTGAACGGTGCTATTTGGATTCTGCCTTTCTAGCAACCCTATTGCTTTGAAGTTAATGGTCGGCCGTTCATTCTTAGTCTATTGATTATTGAATCACCATTCCGACATTTGTCGTGCAACCCAACCCATATTTCGGGCGCACCTTTCAACCAATGTTTAATTATATATGTTTTCCTTGAGCATACCTCACTATATCATTTGATCTAAAAAGGGTTATCTCCTTGTTCAGATAATCGTGGAAATCCATCTTTTGAGATCTCAATGGAATGTCGCTGAGTCCATCAGCCACCTCCTCATTCTCTCCTTGACTTAATGATGAACTCTTGTTTCGGAACTCGCTT
This sequence comes from Triticum dicoccoides, assembly GCF_002162155.2. NCBI lineage: Eukaryota > Viridiplantae > Streptophyta > Magnoliopsida > Poales > Poaceae > Triticum > Triticum dicoccoides. The sequence goes on along the minus strand of NC_041389.1, from coordinate 598,380,489 downwards.
CCATAGTTCAGTTCCCAAGAATCTTACAATGTCATCTCGACAATTTGTGTTGCACCTTTTCTTCACAGACATCCTGAGTCTGAGTTATCCTGACACCAATCGGATCTGAATCTCGGTCAGATATGATGGTTGGGACAACTTTCCAAGAGTTATGACGTTGGACCTTTGATGACCCGGTAACATGATGTCATGCCTAGCACCCCCCCCCCCATGGGTGGAGGACCTATCGTTATAATTTCTTTTGCAAGGATAACCATTCTTCCTGGAGGAAATTGTAAGACCTATTTTATAAGCTGTTCCTGATGGATCCATTGAGTATCTAAAGTCCGACCTTTGTTTGAATACCATGCCAATGCTATCTCAAAAGTTTGTCTGTGGAACTTTGATTTTCAACAAGAACATTTGAAGCCCAATGCTAAATGTTTCCTGCTAAATTATCCAAACACCGCTGTATGGGTAATGTCATGAAATTTCTCTTCCCTTTCCTAAAGGGGTTTTCTACGTTATATCCCGTCATGAATATCATGCGTTGCTTGCCCTTGGGAAGGATATACCCCCTGATATATGTGTTTAAACACATTTTCCTTTTCATTGTTCTGTTTAATCTGATAATCTTATTTTCCTTTCCATTGGTTGGTTTAACCTTTCTTGAGGTCTATATAATCTAAGCAGTATTATTCTCCTGCTTATGTAAACACCTCGGTGTACAACTCTGTCAGTAAGACCCTGTTACTATTGTTGATGACATTTCAGTAACCACCGATGGACGAGAACTTTGCCTATTGGTCCGCCTCGTTTCAACGAGCAGGAAAATGGTTCTCCTTGTCCCTCGCCTTGGTACCGATGTATTTGCTGACATATAACTGACATGCTAACCTCTGGCATGCCTTACTTGCATGATCGTGCAAGACATCACCGCCTTCCTACTTTTAACCCACATGGTGGGCCCATAACCCACAGTTCCACAGGATCGAAACCTGACTCTCCTGTACAACCTGATGTCAAAGTTATTCCTCGTGCTTGACTTTGTATGTAATTCACGGGCCACTTGCCTGTTGATCTATTCTGGTATTGGACACAATACTTATTCCCGTTGCTCTGAACCCCTTTTGCACTCTGCTTCAGGCAATGAATGATTGCCTATCCGCTTGAAACTTCTTATTACACCGTCTTACTTTGCTCTCGATGTGTGTCATTTGTTCAACTCGAGAGATACTCATATGTTCATTCTTGGGATACCCCCAGATGAATTTCCCTTATAACATCCTATCATTGTAGAGCTGCCCGTACCTATTCGAAAGTACGGTGGAGTTCCCCGAAGAAAGGACGACAACTTCATCATGATGCTTTGGAATAAAGAATTGAAGACATCAACGAAAGGGATTAACTTCTTCGAGAAGATCCATTAGAATAACCAGAACTTTCCCCCTTACTCCCCTCTTAAATCTCGGGACGAGATTTCTTATAGTGGAGGAGAATTGTGACGCCCGGATAAGCAAGCTACAGTAACCTCTGCTAATGACGCCATGTCACCTCCGTTACTGTCGCTAATCTCGCGTTAGTTCAAAACGATTCGAATTCAAATTTGAATTTTTGGCAAACAAACAAAGTTTTCAAACTTTAAAACAAAATGTTCGGACCGTGTCAAATGTTGCATAGATAATTATGGTGAAGTAAACACATTTTTAGAAAATGCATAAATATTTTAAATTGAATAAAACAGAAAGGAAAATAAATAAAAAGAAACAAATGAAAGGAAAACAAAACAAAACAAAAACAACAGACCCCCCCCCCCGCTGGGCCAAGTGGCCCAGCTGGCCTCCTCCGCCCGAACGGGCCGGCCCAACCGGCCAAAGGCCCAATCGGCCAACCCCACTCCTCTCCTTATCTCCCCCGCAACCCTAGCCGCCACCCCACTCGTCCACTCCCCCCCCACTCGCCCCTCCCACGTTCCCCTCTCTCCC
>NC_041389.1:598364984-598377976 GCF_002162155.2 Triticum dicoccoides | reverse complement strand
CGAGTCGCCCCGGCGCCCGTCCACGCGCCGCCCTCGATCTGGAGTTGGGACTCGGTCCCGACGCCACCACCGCTTGGAGTCCCCCTCGCCGGAATCACGTCGCCACGCCGGACCGATCCGCCGCCGCCCGGAGCTCCACGCGCCTCCTCCCCGTCGCCCGGTCATCCCCGACTCCTCCTCGACCCCCACTGCCCCGGGCCCTACTCCCCGCAGTGAGCACCGCACCTCCCTCCTCTCTGTCTCCCCCGCGCTACCCCGCGTGCGCCCCCGCCCTCCTCCGCCCCAGCCGGCGCCGGGGACCAGTCGGGCTGCGCGTGCACCGTCTCCATGGTGGCCTCGCCCCACTACACCGCTCGAAGACACCCGCGCCCTGCCTAGTTCGCCGTGGCCATCGGCCTCCCCCGCTGCTCCCCCTCCCCTGAACCCACGACTGCCTCCCCGTGCCTTGTCCTCCTCGTTACGTGCCACCCTGGGCCCCCTATGCCCTGCTGCCGCTTGTGCGGTCGCCGGTGACGCCCCGCCAGCCTCGACCCGCTATGCGCCTCGCCGGCGCCCCCCTCGGGCGCCTTGTTGGGGGCCGGCCACCATGCCCGCGCCTGTTACCTGCAGCGCCCGTGCCCGCTAAGGGCCCCTATGGGCCACAGACATGTGGGGCCCGGCCCCCAGAACGTTTAAAAAGAAGAAGAAAAGAAAAAGGAAATAAAATAATAAAAATAAATAAATATAATAAATAAATAAATAAATAATTAAAATAATTAGAATATTAATTAATTAATTAAGTAAGTAAGTAATTAAGTTAATTAATCCTGATTAGATTAACCTAATCACTAATTAAATTAACTAATCTGTAATTAAACTAAACAGAGAATGACAGGTGGGTCCCACTGGACCCACACGTCAGGTTGACCAGGTCAATGGTCAATGTTGACTGCTGACATCACCCTGATGTCATGCTGACGTCAGCATTTACTATTCTGGATAATGTTGGATTAGATAATTAATTAAATTCCAGAAATTAATAATATCTTTAGAAAATCATATCTTTTAATCCGTAACTCGGATTAAAATATTTTCAACATGAAAGTTGCTCAGAACGACGAGATGAATCCGGATACGCACTCCGTTCGTCCGCCACACCCCCCTGACCTATCGAACTCGCAACTTTCCCCCTCCGGCTCCTCTGCCCGAAAACGCGAAACACCGGGAATATTTTCCCGGATGTTTCCCCCCTTAACCGGCATCACCTCATACCACGTCAGGTCCCGCCTAGCATCGTTACTTGTCATGTCATGCATCGATATGCATCTGTTTACATGGTATTCATTGTTTCTTCCCCCTCTTCTCTCCGGTAGACTACGAGACCGACGCTGCTGCTGCCCAGTTTGACTACGGAGTTGGCGACCCCTCTCTCTTGCCAGAGCAACCAGGCAAGCCCCCCCCTTGATCACCAGATATCGCCTATTCTACTCTATACTGCTTGCATTAGAGTAGTGTAGCATGTTACTGCTTTCTGTTATACCTATTCTGATGCATAGCCTGGCCTTGTTACTACTGTTGTTACCTTTACCTGTAATCCTATATGCTTAGTATAGGATGCTAGTATATTCATCTGTGGCCCTACATTCTTGTCCGTCTGCCGTGCTATACTATCGGGCCGTGATCACTCGGGAGGTGATCACGGGTATATGCTATATACTTTCTACATGATACATGTGGAGACTAAAGTCGGGTCGGCTGGTGGAGCACCCGCGAGTGGATCTTTGTGGCGGAGCGACAGGGCAGGTTGAGACCGCCTAGGAGAGAGGTGGGCCTGGCCCTGTTCGGCGTTCGCGGATATTTAACACGCTTAACGAGATCTTGGTATTTGATCTGAGTTGGCTACGAGCCTATATGCACTAACCATCTACGTGGGAGTAGTTATGGGTATCCCGGCGTCGTGGTATCAGCCGAAGCACTTCAGACGTCAGCGACGGAGCGGCGCGCGCCGAATTGGACTGGAACGCCACTAGGCTAGGTCTGCTTTCGGCCGCCCACGCAACGTGCAGGTGTGCTCAGGGTGATGGGCCCAGACCCCTGCGCGCTTAGGTTTAGACCGGCGTGCTGGCCTCTCTGTTGTGCCTAGGTGGGGCTGCGACGTGTTGATATTCCGAGGCCGGGCATGACCCAGGAAAGTGTGTCCGGCCAAATGGGATCAAGCGTGTTAGGTAAGTTGGTGCACCCCTGCAGGGAAGTTAATCTATTCGAATAGCCGTGATCTTCGGTAACAGGACGACTTGGAGTTGTACCTTGACCTTATGACAACTAGAATCAGCTACTTAATAAAACACACCCTTCCAAGTTCCACAGACAACCCGGTGATCGCTTTTCCACAGGGCGACGAGGGGAGGATCGCCGGGTAGGATTATGCTATGCGATGCTACATGGAGATGCTACTTGGAGATGCTACTTGGAGATGCTACTTGGAGGACTTCAATCTACTCTCTTCTACATGCTGCAAGACGGAGGCTGCCAGAAGCGTAGTCTTCGATAGGACTAGCTATCCCCCTCTTATTCTGGCATTTTGCAGTTCAGTCCACCGATATGGCCCTTTACACATATACTCATGCATATGCAGTGTAGCTCCTTGCTTGCGAGTACTTTGGATGAGTACTCACGGTTGCTTTTCTCCCTCTTTTCCCCTTTCCCTTCTACCTGGTTGTCGCAACCAGATGCTGGAGCCCTGGAGCCAGACGCCACGTCGACGATGACTCCTACTACACCGGAGGTGCCTACTACTACGTGCTGCCCGCTGACGACGACCAGGAGTAGTTAGGAGGATCCCAGACAGGAGGCCTGCGCCTCTTTCGATCTGTGTCCCAGTTTGTGTTAGCCATCTATGGCTACTTGTTTACTTATGTCTGTTCTCAGATATTGTTGCTTCCGCTGACTCGTCTATGATCGAGCACTTGTATTCGAGCCCTCGAGGCCCCTGGCTTGTATTATGATGCTTGTATGACTTATTTATGTTTTAGAGTTGTGTTGTGATATCTTCCCGTGAGTCCCTGATCTTGATCGTACACATTTGCGTGCATGATTAGTGTATGATTGAATCGGGGGCGTCACAAGACCGATTTTGGCAATGGACACACAGAGGGTTGGTCAGGCAAACTCGGTGGGACCGATTCGCTCATCTCGGTAAGACCGAAACGTTTCGAAAAGGAAACAGAGAGTTTGCATTGCATTCTCGGTGGTACCGATCGCTCATCTCGGTTTGACCGAAACATTACAAAGGGAAATAGAGAGATTACAATCCCATCATGGTGAGACCGAGATCCCTATTGGTGAGACCAATTTGCCTAGGGTTTGTGGCAGTGGCTATGACATCTGAACTCAGTGGTGTCAGATAGAAAGAATCGGTGGGGCCGAGTTCGATTTTTGGTTTAGGTCATATGTGGATGTGAGAAAGTAGTTGAGGGCTTTGGAGCATATCACTAAGCATTTTGAGCAAGAAATCCGTTAAGTAACACCTCATCCCTCCTTGATAGTATTGGCTTTTCCTATAGACTCAATGTGATCTTGGATCACTAAAATAGAAAATGTAGAGTCTTGTGCTTTGAGCTTGAGCCAATCCTTTTGTCCTTAGCATTTTGAGGGATCCACTTTTCTCATCCATGCCATGCCAATCATTGAGCTTTCCTGAAATACTTATCTTGAAATAGCATTAGCTCAATGAGATATATGTTGTTAGGAATTACCAAAACCACCCAGGGATAGTTGCACTTTCACAGGGACGCTCATGCCTTCGCGTGTATGACAGGTGGGCCTGACAGGTGGGTGGCCAACCTATCATACAGCCAAAGGCAGGTGCAGTTAAGTCCACGAGGGAGAGGATAATCAAACTTCTCGTTGATGTATGAGTTGACGCGACACATCAAAGCACCACTCGATATATTTCAATAATTTGCGTTTACCGATGAATTAATTACAACGCATGCACGCATGCCGTGACTCTCCTTTTGATACTTGCATGTGTTGATTTAATGCACCTTGAAGTAGTATAAATATGTGATAGTGAAGCTTTGTAATGCCCAGGCCCTAAAGCAAGAGATGCTTGTGCACGAGGAGGGCGAGATGATGCAGACGGAACAGGACCCGACGATGGAGTTCTCTAAGGTCTCAATGGACCTCACCATGCTCCACCGCCCCTTGTGCCTCCGCCCCTTGGCGCCTCCAGTGTATGAGGTTCGAATACACCTCGTCCGTTTGGGTGATCGAGCAAGGTGCAGGTTTCTTGATTGATGTGTTGTTCGATTGATTTCTGCAGTGCAAGGGAGGGCACATGGCCTGCGCGGACTGCCACGTCGAGTGCCCCGGGAACCAGCGGCAGTGCCAGAAGTGCGAGTGCGGAGGTGGCTTCGATGTGCGGAACACGGCGGTGGACGCCATCCTTTTGTCGGTGAGGGTGGAGTGCCCGCATGAAGGTTGTGGGCTCTACGTCACTTACCACAAGCTTGCCGATCACCAGAGCGTGTGTCTGCTTGCACCCTGCAAATGCCCCATGCCCGTCTGCGGCTACGAAGGCCTGCCGCCGGCGCTCTACCACCACATCAGCACCACGTATCCCATGCCCGTGCACAGGATCCAGTACGGCAAGGTGCTCCAGCTGCAAGTGCCACTGTCGGAGCCACGGCTCTTGCTGTTCGCGGAGGAGGACGGCCGCATGTTTTTCTTGGTTGGCGGCGTGCTCGACATCGGCGCGCCTATTGTCGTGTCGGTCATCTGCATCAGAGCGGGGGCGTCACCACTGCCGCACTACATGGCCAAGCTGTGGGCGAACGGCCCGCCAGGGGAGCCCAAAGGCATGATCGATGCTGTCAAGGTGGAAATGGAGGTGACAAGCAGCAAGGATCCCGACGACGTCACCGTTCAGGAGTTGACCTTCTTCACAATTCTTCCCAAGCTGCTGGCCGGGGCTAAGCTGGTGTCCCTCCACATTCAGATTGACAAGCTCACGTCCTAAATGTTTCTATAGTACCTTTTGTTTATCTTAGTAATATTCTAATATAGGGATTACCTCGATCTACTTTAGCTTAAGAAATGGTGGGTTATGGTGGCGATGCAGCAATTACTTCGACAACATATCAGTAATTTCCAACAGTCGAACGGATATTTTGTGTCTGTTGGATATAAAGTTCCTTTGGGTAAGAAGTACTACTTGTCATCAAAATGGATAAAAGGAGATGTATGTAGACGTATTTTAGTTCTAGATACATCCCTTTTTTATCCATTTTGATGACAAGCACTCCCTTCGTTCCACAATACATGCCTTCCATTTTTCAAAATATAGATGTATCTAGACATGTTTTAGTATATAGGTACATCCATTTTTGGACAAATGAAAGTCAAGTAGAGTAGTACTCCCTCCGTCCGGAAATACCTGTCATCAAAATGAATAAAAGGGGATGTATCTAGATGTATTTTAGTTCTAGATACATCCCTTTTTGTCCATTTTGTTGACAAGTATTTTCGGACGGAGGGAGTATTTTGGAACGGAGGGAGTATATGCTTGTTTGTTCACGAAGTGTTTCATACTTGTGCGAGTTGACACGACACATCAAAGTAGTACTACTACTAGTAGTACTCCCTCCGACCCTAATTTCTCTGCGCATAAGTCGAGACACATATCTGGTTGTGTTGGACAACTCACCGGACTGCGCACCAGGCAGACGAAGCTCCTGTCGTGTTGGTTCCGTGTGCAGCTCGCACATTAACCAACCTTGCGCCTCCAGCTTAGCCTTTGCGTTTTAAACTTCTCAATCTCAAGGCCAAGGAGTAACGTGAATCCTATGATAGAGCCAATCGGAAGGTTGAGAACACTACAATTCGTAGCTACAGATGCGTGTGTGACTCCCAGATGCAGAGGCCGGGGGTCATCATCCTCCTTTTCGAGAAAAAATAGATGCGTGTGTGACAGGACGAGCGTGTGTGTGCACCTCTTCCCTTCCTATATAATGTACTAAACTCAGAGTACAAGTTTTTGTGGGTGGCACGATGGTGCGTGCGAGAAGTCCCGAGAGATAGGTTTAATGCGTCTGGAAAAAAAGACTAGCCTATAGCTCGCCACGCGGCTATTCCTGTCGAACGCCCCATTAACCATAAGATATGTATACGACGGTGCCAGTTATTGCACGTACACAGCAGTAGAAAAAGGACTACCATGGCATATGCTACACCACGGCCGAGAACACGTGCCCACGTAACGCCATCCGGGAATAGTGCCGCACTTCGAAACTAGAACCGTCAATAAATTTTGAGCTTGCGTCTCGTCACATTCCAAATTACTACTACTACCATGCTATATTGTATTGCAAACCTGTTCACACCGATCACAACCTAAACGGTTTCCCACTTAGGAGCGTATTAATACTCGGTTATAAATACTACTATGCCAAGATGAGTGCACATTCCTCCTCAACTCGTCATCCACAAAAACAAACAAGTTATTCAGCATCCTTCCCTTGCGTCTGCCATGGCCAGCGTGAGTTCTGGGTCGAGAGATTACCACCAGGGAGAGGCGAGCATGGAAGCGGAAGCACGAGATGTCCCGCCTCGCTGTGAAAGCAGCCGACATGTCCTGCCATGTCGCGGAAGCAACAAAGATGTCCCGCGGCACCGCGAATGCAGCAGAGATGTCCAGCCGCGCCGCGACAGCCTGGGAAAATGTCTCGCGGGCAGGCGACGACTCTTACAGGCGCATGCATGCGATCGTCCATAGCCAGATGGATCAGATCTACGGCTGGGCGAGGTTGCATGATGACATGAAAGCCTCGTTTGAACAGGCTACCGGCGTCATCCGGCAACTAAGAGGGGGGGTGGGAAATGAGAGGCTCCGGACCGAGCATGACCTGCTGAGGGCGAAGATCGTCCGAAGTGCAGACAGCAGGAGGAGACCAGTGCCTTGTTGAAGAGGACCGACGTCATCGTTAAGAAACTTATGGAGGAGAATGACATGCTCCACATCGAGCGCCAAAGGCTGGTGGAGGAATCCGTGGATGCTCTCAAGCAGCATCTTGAGGACACGAAAGAGCTCATCGCTGCTCGCCGCGGAGACTAGTTCCCGCACCCTGCAGCAACGCATCAAGAAAGTAGAGATCAGCGAGCCAGATCCTTGTCTTGCTTCTTCTTTTACCCTTGTGTATTTTGAGCATAGCCGCATGTGGCTTTTTTAATTATCTTCCTAATTATGTAAGACAATTATTATCCACTATCATCGTCCTTATATATTCATCAGTCTTGCTATAAGTCACAGTAGATGGTATATAGGTCTATTAGATCTTACATCAAGATTCATGTTTTCATATTTTCTTTTCTCTCTCTTAAATATCAGCCGAGTGAGACATAGCCACGCCATTAAACAGAGGCTCAGGCGCCATTAATGGAGACCTTGGGAGAGAGGTGGACGGCAGATGGAGGTCAAAGGGCTCTCCTCCCGATAAGCACGCGCAGGGGTCTGATCGCACGCCTCTCGTACTCAAATAGCTACCCTGCATGGCACCTCCTAGCTAATAAAAAAGGGGATGCGTGGCGGCACGTAAATGGTAGTAAATAGAACGCCCACGGTTTCAATAATACTTGTGTTTCCAATTGTAACGTGACATCACTTGTTCCAAAATGACTTTGTTGATTGTTAATGTGTGCGCCTTCACAAATTAGACTACAAAATTACCACAGCATGTTGGTGCCATGTCATGGCACCAAGCCAAGTTTCATTATTTTCATGCGTTTTTTTGGATTTACAGGAATTAAAAAACTAAGTTTCTCAATGTTTCCAGCCTAGCCACGACGCCCAGAATTTTGAATTTCATTCCCATTTCTTGCATGGAACCTAGAAATTTACCCGAGGACACACATGTGATTTTTCAACCAACTTTGGTGCACTGGAGCATGTGCTTGTATTTCAAAATTGAATTATGCACACAAAGGTGACATGTTCCCTCTCAGAACCACGAGCCTTCTTGAGAGAAGCTCTGGTTTGCAAGAAGATTGTACCAAAATTTGTTCCTATTCGACCATTTTTTTACCACAGCATGGTACTACCATGATATGACACCATGCCAAGTTTCATGATTTTAAAACCAAGTTTCTCAATGTTCTTGACCGAGCCACGATGCCCAGATGTTTGAATTTTATTCTCATTTCTTGCATGGGACCTATAAATTCACCCAAGGACACAGATGTGATTTTTCAACCAACTTTGATGCACAGGAGCATGTGCTTGTAGTTCAAATTTGAATTATGCACATTAAATGACCAGAAACTCAATTAGTGTATAAAAAAGGCCAAACAAACACGGAATAATTCCAAAATTTAATAAGGCACTCATGTAGTCCTATGTTGCCTTTGTAAATAAGCTTAAGGGGGACGGCGTATATCGTTTCGCACTCAAAGGTGGCACGTTCCCTCTCAGAACCATGAGCCTTCTTGAGAGAAGCTTCGGTTTGCAAGAAGCTTATACCAAAATCTATTCCTATTCGGCCAATTTTTTTACCACGGCATGGTAGTACCATGACATGACACCATGCCAAGTTTCATGATTTTCAGACGTGTTTTGGATTTACAAGAATTTTAAAATCAAGTTTCTCAATGTTCTCGGCCGAGCCACGATGCCCAGATGTTTGAATTTTATTCTCATTTCTTACATGGGAACCTAGAAATTCACCCAAGGACACAAATGTAATTTTTCAACCAACTTTGGTGCACGAGAGCATGTGCTTGTAGTTCAAATTTGACTTATGCACATTAAATGACCAGAAACTCAATTAATGTATAAAAACAATAAATGAACCCGAAATAATTCCAAAATTTAACAGGGCACTCATGTAGTTCTATGTTGCCTTTGTAAAGGAATTCAAGGGGGGGGGGGGTAGCGTATATCGTTTCACACTCAAAGGTGGCACGTTCCCTCTTAGAATCACGAGCTTTTTTGAGAGAAGCTTCGGTTTGCAAGAAGCTTATAGGGCTGTTTGGATGGCAGCCCCAAGCTGCCCTTCCAAAATTTTGGTCGTTGACCACAGGTTGGGCCGGTGTTTGGATCACAGCCAAGTTTTTGGCTCACAACCAACTTTTTGGCCAGCCGTTGTGATTCCGCACTAGCGTGTGCGCGAGTTCCTAGCGGCTACTTCCTTCGCCAAAATTTTGGCATGCCATCATTTTGGTCGGGCTGGTGTGCGCATAATCCAAACGCCCCCTATACCAAAACTTGTTCCAAATCAGCCCAATTTTTTACCACAACATGTTAGTGCCATGACATGACACCATGCCAAGTTTCATGATTTCCAGGCGAGTTTTGGATTTACATGAATTTAAAATCTAAGTTTCTCGATGTTCTCGTCTGAGTCACGACGCCCAGATGTTTGAATTTCATTCTCATTTCTTTTATGGGACCTAGAAATTCAACCAAGGACGCACATGTGATTTTTCAACCAACTTTGGTGCACCAGAGCATGTGCCTGCAGTTCAAATTTGAATTATGCACATTAAAAATACAGAAACTCAATTAATGGAACATATAAAACGCGCTACGCTACCCGCCATCTTGGTTCAACTGTGTCGCCCGTGCGTTCTGGTTCACACGATTTCACCGCAACAAGATTTTTTACAGTGCTGTCAAAGCCTTAGCCGTTGGTTATTTGTGACTCCTTTCTTTCGTTTTATTGCATGACGGGTGGGTCTCAAATATTCCCGGGCCCAGCATTCTCGTGTTTCCTGTGTGCGTTCTGGGTGAGAGAAAGGGGAGACGTGGGATGGATCGTGCTGGGTGGTGAAAACCTAGCGTAGCCAGTCCCTCCGTTCCTCGAGCCCCGCTCCCCTTCCCTGCAACTCGAAGGCGCCGCCTCCTTCCCTCCCTCTCCCCTGCTCTCCACTGTGCCTCCTCCCCCTCCCCTTCGCTTCTTTATACGGCGGCGGCGGTGGCCTGCAGGCAAAGGGCGACGGCGGCGGCCCTCGATTTGATCTGCGTGAGAAAGAGAAGAAGATAGGGAGAGAGATAACGGAGGAGAGGAGGGAGAAAGAGAGAGGAAAGAGGAGATGGAGGTGCCGTGGCGGATGGGAGAGGGTCACCGGAAGGAGCACCGCTGGCTCGTCGTCATCGCGCTGGAGGAGAGATGCCTTTGCACATCCCTCGCGCCAGCAGGTTCCTCCTTCTTCCGTCCTGCTGCTCCCCTCTGGGGCCGCCGCCCTTCCCTTCCTCCATCTCCGCCCCTCCAGCGAGCACCTCCTCTTCCCTGCCTCGCTGGCTTCATTCTCTGCCGCTCTGCTCATTGGCCGTCGCTCCAGGTCGCGGAGGAGGATCTGCCACCGGATCCACGCAGTTGAGGGTGAGGAGGATGGAGGTGAAGGAAGCAGCAGCAAGGATGGTGGCTGGTGATGGGTTAGGGGCCAACAGAGGAGGGGGGAGGGGGCGACGTCGTGCTTCTTGCCACCTCCACGTCCTCGTCTCATCGACCAGTAGTCCGTTGCTCCTTGTCTTGCAACTCCAGCGACAACAGTTCGTCTCCGTGATCCTTCTGCTCCTCCCGCTTCTCTCCCTCCATACTAAATAGCTCACCAAATTAGTCTGAACATATAGCAAGGTAAAAAAAGGCCATACATTCTCATTTTTCTTCACTGTATTTTTTCTTGTTCATACCCGCAGAAAAAAACGGTGGCAGTGATGATTGATTAAAGTATCATGTTTGCTTATATGGAAATAGGGGATTTACATCCGACGATGTGGGTAGTGGTGGTCTTCTCTGCGCTCTCGTGTTTCATAAATTTTCCCCTTGGACACCCACTTATCTGAAATATGTGTCTTACCAATTTGATGCTGGTTCACCTGTAGGTTCAGTGAGTAGCGAACATGTATAATGACTACTGTTGATCTTTGTATTGCGAGACAATGCTTTCCAGCTTGATGAGATATGATCATTCTTAAAAGGTTGATCTATTACATATTGATTGGAAATGGTGTGCGTGTGCTCTTCTGTGACCACCTGATGTGATGTTTATTTTAGTTTATTTTTCATTGCAAAGTCATTGTATATTGGATAAGGAAGAACTTTTGGAGGCTCTAATGTTTATATTACTTCCCGTTGTGTTGTTTTTGTTTGAGGCTACTACATGCAGATGTAGTGAACTCGCTGGTTTTTGTTGAACTAAAAATTGTAAACAAGTACACTAAAATATGCTTGCATTGATAACTGTGTTTCCTATTAGATTTCTATTGCACAAAAGGAAGAAATGTGTTGTCAGATAAAATCATGGCTTGGCGTGGCGGTGACCATGTTAGTCTGCTTACTGTTCCTACTATCTACACTCCATGGAATACCAGCCCATTTTTAAACCGGTCCAGAAGTCACGACAAAATGTAGGCGCTGCAAATAATATCTTTGCATATTGCTCGACTCCTTTCTTTGAATTTTCTGACAGTCGCGTGTCACTGCACTTAATGTGCACACCTACTGCAAATTTTTATTATCTTATTCCTTTTATCTCCTTTTTATTAGATGAATTTAGGTCTGATAGGCTTCACTTTTCCTATGTTTGCATTTAGTTAACTTGTCATATAAAAATGCTGGAATTAGTTACAGAACTGCAGTATGAAAGAAGAAGGATAGCATGCTATCCAAGTTTTGTTGTCGAAGGGGATCATTGCTCATGACTCCACTGTAGCATAATTAATAATTACTCACCCTATATCTGCATGTAGTAGCCTCAAACATCAACTTTCTTCTTATGTTTTTTCTCTAGCATGTTGCTCGCTGGTTTCGATATTGATTTAGGTACAAGTTCTTTAGTTTAGGGCAGGGTCCAACTCTCAGTTACATATATGGACCTTCTGGATGGCAGTCGTGGTTGTTTGGATCCGCTTTTATGTAGGGAGACTGTATTCCGGTCCTAAAAAGAATAAAATTGAAGTAAAAAGGTATTCTTTGGCTTCTTGGGTTTCTCTTTCTATGTCTCTAGGGACGGATCAGAAGGCGTTTCTTTTTCTTTTGGTGTTGCGGATGCAGCAACCTATGCACAAAATGAGGGTACTAGACAACAATGCACCTTTAGATGGTACACTGGTGCTGATGAATCAATATTTTTTGTTATCTGCTTTATGCTTCTGAAAGTGTGTGCTAGCTTATCTATTATATTCAGAGAATACTATATCACACATGTAGTGCATATTGGATATTTTCACTTGATTTGTATAATTAAAGTACGACTATATTTTCTTAATTGTTCCTATTTTTTGACAATCTTCTGCTTCAGTTTTTTTGTCAGTGCAAATATATCTATGTAAATTCTCATAAAGATACCGTTCAGTTGTTTACAATATGACCCCTCCCAGAGCAAACAAAATAGCAACACCGGAGACGTTTTATTAATTGAAACAGACATATTGTATGAAGAAATCACCGATACTTCAACTTATCAAGAACTATCTATGCTTGACATGGTTTTTGTGGTGCCTGAAGCTGCTACGGCGCCCACGGGTATTCTTCTCCAGCCCCCTCGCTCCTTCCCCTATGTATGAATCCCATACATGGGTTTTGTCACTGCCACTCAACATAGGCACCGGGGCACATGAAAATGAAGAGAATAATGCATCAATAACAGGAGCCAAAACAAGCAGAGCAGATCATGAGCTAAAAGAAAAGAAGTAGAGGCAGCAGCCTAACAATTAGTCCTCATTCAAGGTAATTTACTTACCCCGCTCCCCCTTATGCATCATGAATGGGTAGATATGGTGGTTGCTTATAGCTTCATGTATGGGATTCTATTTTTGGCAAGAGCATGATAGTACCATATCAACTGGGGATAGTGAAAACAGAATTGTACCTGAACTGGCGAGAGTTGGCCTTTGTTTTTCTCGTAGTTAATCTGTTTTTCATAGCTATCCCATGTACATCGTACAATCACTGAACTATCTTGTGTCTTCAAAGTATGTGTGTCCTACAACATGCTGTGATGCTGACATGCAGTAA
>NC_041389.1:598325411-598364852 GCF_002162155.2 Triticum dicoccoides | reverse complement strand
GTATTTCTTTGCAATATTTGGTTCATTTGGTATTCATAAATTTATTAATGTCCAGTAGGAAGCTAGATGAATGCAATTTGTGTTTTCTTGGGTGACCTCAGTTTCCTAATAATATCTTCACAGCATCCAGATTGTCGTCGGTTAACTTGTATAAAAAGGCTCATAAACTTTTTGGGAGAACGGAATTAGTGAATATGAAGTTATATGATCGATTTATCTACTCCTATTTTTATGCTACATTTGTTGTTCACACGCTGTAACAAGTGCTACTTTTCGGCATTGTTTCAAAAAGATTGTGTGCTGCACGAACCATGAAATACCAATGTGTTCATATTGCCGCATGAGAGGAGTAAGTTTGCTGCCTTTGGATGCCTCTTTACTTTTGTTACTTTTGAAACTCAACGTGAAGATTTCAGAGGCTTTTTATGGATTTGACAGTGGTCAGTGCCATATTAGATATAACCTCAGGATCTTTGTTCTTAAGTGATGCTTCTTGTCAAGCGCAAGATTTTATTCTTTTCTAAACGACCTGCTTTAAAGACATTTTGAGGTGTTTGCCCAGGTATGATCATTAATATTCAATGACAGGTGAACCATATATTTCTTTCATTTCATTCCTGCTTTGTTATCTAGAAACTAAAAGGTCTTGTATGCAGATACTATCATGCCGTGAAAGTGTGATATGTTTACCCCTGTTTTGGAATGAGTTGTCAAATCATTTAAAATTCTGTATTACTCTACTGTTCAGCCAAACCTTTAATCACTAATGGATGACGCTTGATCTTACTTTTGTCTACTATGTTATTCTTGGTTCCAAGTACAAACCCTTACTTTCAGTTCAGTTCCAAGTAGTATGATAGATATATGGACGAGTTGGTGAAAAACTGAAAACCAAAAACTACTGTATGGGTTAATTAATCGTCACCAAATTACCTATGCCTTTTGAAACATCGTTTTTTTGTTTGCTTCCAGAATAAAATAGACTTACTTAATTTTAAATTTGAAAATTAGACATAGAGCTATGAGTCAATGTACTGGTTTCACAAGTTGCATTGTCATATACACCTGTTCTTTGGAAATAAAAAACAATTAGTTGGTTTCAGATTTGAATGTCAGGCAAAAATCGAATGGGGGAAGGGAGCCTGCAGTTCAGATTCTAATTGTTATTTGGTGATGTTATTCTTATTTCTCCTCTTCTAATATCCTTTATAAGGTATTACTGAAGATATATGGTTTGCCCTAAACAAGCATATACATTAGAATACACTGGGGGAATTACGTCCCTGTTTTATGTTATTTTTTCTGCTTGCTATTGTTTGTGATCGGTAATAGTTTTCCTTGGCAGTACTTAATTGTCCCTGTTTCTTCTATTGTTTCCATACATGTTAATCGGGAGGAACATATACAAAGGTTGTGTAGGTAATGGCTGCAACAGATTTAATTGCATGATCTTACTGATGTACACCTAACACATATGTACTGTCTACCAAGTGATTGCTCATGTGTTGGTTAGGAAGCATACGTAGGTTTAGTAGAGAAGAAACTTCCAGAGAAGAATTTCAGTCATTTATAGGGTAGGCATTTTCATGAGACAAATATTGATTTTAATGACAGCTAATAATTACACTGCTGCCTTTGTTTCAAATGTAAAACTTTGCTATCTTTGGCCTTGCCTCTAGGAAAAAAGACATCAACTCGAAACTGAAATACTCCAGATTTACTTGCTATCTTTTAGAAGTAATATTGTGTTGTTTGTCAAGGTTCACTTGGAATTGGTTGAGGAAGCCTGACCTGGTGAGGATCCACCCGAGGAACTGACCTAGTGACGCGATGCGTATAGGGGAGGAAACATATCTTGTATGTGAGGGAGTAGGTCTTGCAACTGAAGTCATCTCTCCGATGCAGAGGAGTAGAGGCGACGGGGGTGGAACTATGGAAACTACAGGGTGAGTCTGAGAGTGGAGGAGGGTATGGATAAGGTCAAGTCATCAGCAAGTGAGTAAGTGGATCAACATCGTCTGGTCAAGTAACTAAGGCCGGCCGAGTAAACTGAATTTATCATTTGTCTTTTGTAAGCCGACAACACGGTTTAAATATGTATTGGGACAGCTAAATCCGATAAATGAAAGAATTATACCGCTTATAATGGTTTATAAAATGAATTAGCAAAGAGCATGGCCAAGTTTAGTAAATTTTAGAATGTGGTTGTTTGTTATTCATTGTTAGGGGTTGGCATTTGAATCTTTGTTAGATTTGAATCTTTGTTAGGGGTTAGCGTGAATATTGATCAACAAGTATTTGTTGCCAAAGTTGCGGCGGTTTGAAAAAATTGTTGGTAGTGCATTGTTGCGGATCTCAAGATGGCTATGTTTTTATATTTTGCATAATCACTTTGAAGACCTTGACAGCACCGTGGGTTAGTAATTTGCTTGAAAAGGAAGCTGAATTCCAGAAATTAAATAATGAAGATCATGTGTTTTACACGGTTTAATCCATGTGTGTGTCTTTAGGTGAATTTGTATTGTTATGTGTGTGGTCGTAGTTATTATCTATGTTTGCCAATGTCATGACTATTATGAGCAGTGCAACAATGTTAAAAAGCTTGAAAGCTTGAGTGCATCCTTTAAGGTTACTATGAGATTAAAGATAACATTCACGCATCTCTTTTCACTACAAACAAATATGCATTTCTTTTTGGATCTTTAGGTGCTTCCCTTTCTATGTTATTAAGAATATTGCCCTAAGTGGCTGCTTTCAGTTCTATAACAGAATCAGTTGTGAAAACAGAGAGAAAAGATGTCGGTCTTCTCTGGAAGACCACAACGTTGATGTCTTTTGTTGATCATCGGTCTCTAAATATTCTTGCTTGCATGGTTAGTTGTCGCCCTTTGCGCCATTGGCGCAACGGGTCATCTAGTGTATAAAAAGGCCAAACGAATCCGAAATAATTCCAAAATTTAACAGGACACTCGTATAGTTCTATGTTGCCTCTGTAAAGAAAATCAGGGGGGAGGCAGCGTATATCATTTCGCACACAAACGTGACACATTCCCTATCGGAACCATGAGGCTTGTTGAGAGAATCTCCGGTTTTGCAAGAAGCTTATACCAAAACTTGTCCCAATTCAACCAAAAATTATACATATGAAAACAGGGTTTAGATTATCCCAAACATCTCGATACCTAGACCAATGTACTATGATTTGAATTCAACATAAAATGGATACAAATATTTGAATTGGAGATCGTATGGTACATGTAGTGCATAGTGAAATATGATTACTACTATATGCATGTTTTTTGTTATCAAGATAATATTTAAATTATTGTATAAATTGTCAACAATCGTATTCAAAGAAGGAAAATTGATTCAAATTTAGTCCATATGGTAGATGACAATATATATGTTCACATGGTGGAGTAAAATGTTCATATATGATGAAAGATCAAAATGTACGACTACATCAATTATAAACCACAAGGTCGCCTAACGATATATTCGAATTCAACATAATGTGGATTCAAAAATTGAAATTCAAGATCTTGGCATTTGTAATCATATAAAAAGGGACATTACTCTTTCTTTTGGTGGGAATTGATTTGTTTTTTGTTGTTGTTGAGGGAAGTGCAAATCGATTTGGTACTATACAGGGTAATCTTGTTCTCCCGATTTTTTTACATTTTTTTTGTAGTTTTTCCAATGACATCTATAGCAATATAGTAAAAGGGGACATGACTCTCTTGTGTCTTGCATGAATTGCTTCTTTTACACGTTAAGTTTGTTCTGACGAACAAGGAATCCGCACCTTATTATCCTGAAATTTTCAAGCTCAAGTATCTTTTGTCTCACCTGCTTTGAAACTCCCGCCTCTTCAACCCGCGCCACGCCTTGTTATCCTGAAATTTCGATGCGCACGAAAACTCCCTCCTCATCCGAAATTGGTCCTGCTGCCCAGACACGCAAAATCCCCCTTCTACGCCTCAGCCGGAAATGAAGCTCCACGTCGCGGTGTCAAAACCTGTGGGGGTGCGGACAAGCGCGTCCCTAAGCTTGCCCCCCTCCCTTCCCCTTCGCCCCCCCATTCGTACACCGAGGCCGCCAAAACGCGCGAAACCCCACGCTCCTACGTCGGCCTCCCGACCGCCCCCAGCCGGAGACTCTTCCCCGACTACGTTGTCTGATACGTCTCCAACGTATCTATAATTTTTTATTACTCCATGCTACTTTGTCTACTGTTTTCGACTATATTGGGCTTTATTTTCCACTTTTATATTACTTTTGGGACTAACCTATTAACCGGAGGCCCAACCCAGAATTGTTGTTTTTTGCCTATTTCAGTGTTTCGAAGAAATAGAATATCAAACGGAGTCCAAACGGAATAAAACTTTTGGGAACGTGATTTTCCAACCGAACGTGATCCAGGAGACTTGGACCCTACTCCAAGAAGTTTCCAAGGAGGCCACGAGGGTGGAGGGGCCCCCTGGGCGCGCCCCCTACCTCGTGGGCCCCTCGGAGCTCCACCAACGTACTCCTTCCTCCTATATATACCTACGTACCCCCGTCAGATCAGATACGGAGCCAAAAACCTAATTCCACCACCGCAACCTTCTGTATCCGCGAGATCCCATCTTGGGGCCTGTTCCGGAGCTCCGCCGGAGAGGGCATCCACCATGGAGGGCTTCTACATCAACACCATAGCCTCTCCGATGAAGTGTGAGTAGTTTACTTCAGACCTTCGGGTCCACAGTTATTAGCTAGATGACTTCTTCTCTCTTTTTGGATCTCAGTACAATGTTCTCCCCCTCTCTTGTGGAGATCTATTCGATGTAATCTTCTTTTTGCGGTGTGTTTGTTGAGACCGATGAATTGTGGGTTTATGATCCAGCTTATCTATGAACAATATTTGATTCTTCTCTGAATTCTTTTATTTATGATTGAGTTATCTTTGCAAGTCTCTTCGAATTATCTTTATGGTTTGGCCAACTAGATTGGTAGTTCTTGCAATGGGAGAAGTGTTTAGCTTTGGGTTCAATCTTGCAGTGTCCTTACTCAGTGACAGAAAGAGTTGCAAGGCACGTATTGTATTGTTGCCATCGAGGATAACAAGATGGGTTTTTTTTATCATATTGCATGAATTTATCCCTCTACATCATGTCATCTTGCTTACATCGTTACTCTGTTTTACTTAATACTCTAGATGCATGCTGGATAGCGGTCGATGAGTGGAGTAATAGTAGTAGATGGAGGATCGTTTCGATCTACTTGTTTTGGACGTGATGCCTATATACATGATCATACCTAGATAATCTCATAATTATTCGCTTTTCTATCAATTGCTCAATAGTAATTTGTTCACCCACCGTAGAATACTTATGCTCTTGAGAGAAGCCACTAGTGAAACCTATGGCCCCCGGGTCTATTCTCATTATATCAATCTCCATTACTTTATTTACTTGCTTTGTTTTACTTTGCCTTTTACTTTTTTTACTTTGCATCTATCTATGAAAAATACCAAAAATATTATCTCTATCAGATCTCACTCTCGTAAGTGACCGTGAAGGGATTGACAACCCCTAAGCGTTGGTTGCGAGTTGCTATCGTTTTGTGTAGGTACGAGGGACTTGTGTGTGATCTCCTACTGGATTGATACCTTGGTTCTCAAAAACTGAGGGAAATACTTACGCTACTTTACTGCATCATCCTCTCCTCTTCGGGGAAATCCAACGCAGTGCTCAAGAGGTAGCAAGAAGAATTTCTGGCACCGTTGCCGGGGAGTTCACGCAAAAGTCAACTATACCAAGTACCCATCACAATCCCTATCTCTCGCATTACATTATTTGCCTCTCGTTTTCCTCTCCCCCACTTCACCCTTGCCGTTTTATTCGCCCTCTCTTTCCCAATCTCCTCCTCTCTTTCTCTTTTGGCTTTTTCTCGTTTGTCTTTGCTTGTGTGTTGGATTACTTGTTGCCATGGCACAAGATAATACCAAATTGTGTGATTTCTTGAATACCAATAATAATGATTTCCTTAGTACTCTGATTGCTCCTCTTAATAATGATGAGTCTTGTGAAATTAATACCGCTTTGCTGAATCTTGTTATGAAAGATCAATTCGCCGGCCTTCCTAGTGAAGATGCCGCTACTCATCTAAACAATTTTGTTGATTTATGTGATGCAAAAGAAGAAAGATATGGATAACAATATTGTCAAATTAAAGTTATTTCCGTTTTCACTTAGAGATCATGCTAAAGTTTGGTTTTCATCTTTGCCTAAAAATAGTATTGATTCTTGGAACAAGTGCAAAGATGCTTTTATCTCTAAGTATTTTCCTCCCGCTAAGATTATCACTCTTAGGAACGATATCATGAATTTTAAACAACTTGATCATGAGCATGTTGCCCAATCTTGGGAAAGAATGAAATTAATGCTTCGCAATTGCCCTACTCATGGTTTGAATTTATGGATGATCATACAAAATTTTTATGCCAGATTGAATTTTGCTTCTAGAAATCTTTTAGATTCGGCCACGGGAGGCACTTTTATGGAAATTACGTTAGGAGATGCTACAAAATTGCTTGATAACATTATGGCTAATTATTCTCAATGGCATACCGAAAGAACTTCTAGTAAAAAAGTGCATGCTATAGAAGAAATCAATGTTTTGAGTGAAAAGATGGATGAACTTATGAAGATGTTTGCTACTAAAATACTTCTCTTGATCCCAATGATATGCCTTTATCTACTTTGATTGATAATAATAATGAATCTATGGATGTGAATTTTGTTGGAAGGAATAGTTTTGGAAATAACCCGTATAGAGGGAATTTTAATCCTAGGCCTTATCCTAGTAATCCTTCTAATAATTATGGAAATTCCTACAGCAACTCTTATGGAAATTTTAATAAGATGCCCTCTGAATTTGAGAGTAGTGTTAAAGAGTTTATGAATTCACAAAAGAATTTTAATGCCTTGCTTGAAGAAAAATTGCTTAAAGTTGATGATTTGGCTAGGAACATTGATAGAATTTCTCTTGAAATTGATTCTTTAAAGCTTAGATCTATTCCTCCTAAGCATGATATTAATGAGTCTCTCAAAGCTATGAGAATTTCCATTGATGAGTGCAAGGAAAGAACCGCTAGGATGCGTGCTTCCAAAGATGCCTTTATTAAAGCATGTTCTTCCGATTCCTATGAAAATCAAGATGAAAATCTAAAAGTTATTGATGTATCCCCTATTAAATCCTTGTTTTGCAATATGAATCTTGATGAATCTGAATATGATCTTCCTTTACCTAGAAGGCGTCCTAAGAATTCTGAGTTTCTAGATCTTGATGATGAAATTGATGAAAGTGGGATTGAAATAAATAAAAACCGTGATGTTGCTAAACCCACTATTTTGGATCTCAATGGGTTTAATTATGAAAATTGCTCTTTGATTGGTTGTATTTCCTTGTTGCAATCCGTGCTAGATTCTCCTCATGCTTATAGTCAAAATAAGGCCTTTACCGAACATATTGTTGATGCTTTGATGCAATCTTATGAAGAAAAGCTTGAGTTGAAAGTTTCTATCCCTAGAAAACTCTATGATGAGTGGGAACCTACTATCAAAATTAAAATTAAAGATTATGAGTTTCATGCCTTGTGTGATTTGGGTGCTAGTGTCTCCACTATTCCCAAAACTTTGTGTGATTTGCTAGATTTCCGTGACTTTGAAGATTGCTCTCTAAATTTGCATCTTGTGGATTCCACTATTAAAAAGCCTATGGGAAGAATTAATGATGTTCTTATTGTTGCCAATAGGAATTATGTGCCCGTAGATTTTATCGTTCTTGATATAGATTGCAATCCTTCATGTCCTATTATTCTTGGTAGACCTTTCCTTAGAACAATTGGTGCGATTTTTGATATGAAGGAAGGGAATATTAGATTCCAATTTCCCTTGATAAAGGGTATGGAACACTTCCCTAGAAAGAAAATAAAACTACCATATGAATCTATCATGAGAGCCACCTATTGATTGCCTACCAAAGATGGCAAAACTTAGATCTACCTTCGCTTTTATGCCTAGCTAGGGGCGTTAAACGATAGCGCTTGTTGGGAGGCAACCCAATTTTATTTTTTGTTCTTTGTTTTTGTTCCTGTTTAGTGTTAAATTTTGTTTTTATTTTCTGTTTATATGTGTTTTTGTGTTTTAATTAGTGTTTGTGCCAAATACAACCTATAGGATAAGCTATGATGATAGTTGATTTGATTCTGCTGAAAAACAGAAACTTTGCGCTCACGAGAAAAAATTAAATAAATCACAGGAACGAGATTTTGCATTGATTCTTTTTGCTGCTGTTAAATAAACAAATTGTCTAGTGCTTAATATTTTGGTAAAAATTTTTAGAGCTCCGTAAGTTTGCGTTAGTTACAGATTGCTACAGACTGTTCTGTTTTTGACAGATTCTGTTTTTCGTGTGTTGTTTGCTTATTTCAATGCATCTATGGTTAATAAATTAGTTTATAAACCATAAGGAAGTTGGAATGCAGTAGGTTTAACACCAATATAAATAAATAATGAGTTCATTACAGTACCTTGAAGTAGTCTTTTGTTTTCTTTCACTAACGGAGCTCACGAGATTTCTATTGAGTTTTGTGTTGTGAAGTTTTCAAGTTTTGGGTGAATTCTTTTGATGGATTATGGAACAAAGAGTGGCAAGAGCCTAAGATTGGGGATGCCCATGGCACCCCCAAGATAATCCAAGGACACCAAAAAGTCAAAGCTTGGGGATGCCCTGGAAGGCATCCCCTCTTTCGTCTACTTCCATCGGTAATTTACTTGGAGCTATATCTTTATTCACTACATGTCATGTGTTTTGCTTGGAGCGTCTTGTATTATTTGTGTCTTTTCTTGTTAGTTTGTCACAATCATCCTTGCTGTACACACCTTTTGAGAGAGCCATACATTATATGGAATTTGCTAGAATACTCTACGTGCTTCACTTATATCTTTTGAGCTTGATAGTTTTGCTCATAGTGCTTCACTGATATCTTTTGAGCTTGATAGTTTTGCTCATAGTGCTTCACTTATATCTTTTGAGCTTGATAGTTTTGCTCATAGTGCTTCAGTTATATCTTTTGAGCGTAATAATTTTTGCTCTAGTGCTTCACTTAGATCTTTTAGAGCACGGTGGTGGATTTGTTTTAAAGAAACTATTGATCTCTCATGCTTCACTTAGATTATTTTGAGAGTTGTTAATAGCATGGTAATTTCCTTAAAGTTAACATACTTGGTATTCAAGATTTGTGAAACTTTCTTTTGAGTGCATTGAATACTAAGATAAGT
This sequence comes from Triticum dicoccoides, assembly GCF_002162155.2. Taxonomy (NCBI): domain Eukaryota; kingdom Viridiplantae; phylum Streptophyta; class Magnoliopsida; order Poales; family Poaceae; genus Triticum; species Triticum dicoccoides. Next base: position 598,355,526 of record NC_041389.1, on the reverse strand, counting down.
TTGATGCTTGATAATTGTTTTGAGATATGAAGGTTATAATATTAAAGCAATGCTAGTAGGGGTAATTATGAATTTAAAGAATGCTTGCGTTGAAGTTTGTGATTCCCGTAGCATGCACGTATGGTGAACCGCTTGTGATGAAGTTGGAGCACAATTTTATTTATTGATTGTCTTCCTTATGAGTGGCAGTCGGGGACGAGCGATGGTCTTTTCCTACCAATCTATCCCCCTAGGAGTATGCGTTTAATGCTTTGGTTTTTGATGACTTCTAAATATTTGCAATAAGTGCATGAGTTCTTCTGATTAATGTTGAGTCCATGGATTATACGCACTCTCATCCTTCCGCCATTGCTAGCCTCCCTAATACCGCGCACTTCTCGCCGGTATCATACACCCACCATATACCTTCCTCAAAACAGCCACCATACCTACCTATCATGGCATTTCCATAGCCATTCCGAGATATATTGCCATGCAACTCTCCACCGTTCCGCTCATATGACACACATTACTTTTGTCATATTGCTTTTTGCATGAACATGTAGTTGACATTGTATTTGTGGCAAAGCCACCATTCATAATTCTTTCATACATGTCACTCTTGATTCATTGCATATCCCAGTACACTGCCGGAGGCATTCATATAGAGTCATATCTTGTTCTAAGTATCGAGTTGTAATTGTTGAGTTGTAAGAAAAATAAAAGTGTGATGATCATCATTATTAGAGTATTGTCCTAGTGAGGAAAGAATGATGGAGACTATGATTCCCCCATAAGTCGGGATGAGACTCCGGACTTTATGAAAAATAAAAGAGGCCAAAGAAGCCAAAAAAAAAGAGGCCAGAGAAGCCCACCAAAATAAAAAAATATATATAAAAAAATGAGAGAAAAAGAGAGAAGGGACAATGCTACTATACTTTTTCCACACTTGTGCTTCAAAATAAGCACCATGATCTTCATCATAGAGAGTCTCATATGTTGTCACTTTCATATACTAGTGGGAATTTTTCATTATAGAACTTGGCTTGTATATTCCAATGATGGGCTTCCTCAAAAGTGCCCTAGGTCTTCGTGAGCAAGCAAGTTGGATGCACACGCACTTAGTTTCTTTTGTTGAGCTTTCATATATTTATAGCTCTAGTGCATCCGTTGCATGGCAATCCCTACTCACTCACATTGATATCTATTGATGGGCATCTCCATAGCCCGTTGATACGCCTAGTTGATGTGAGACTATCTTCTCCTTTTTTGTCTTCTCCACAACCACCGTTCTATTCCACCTATAGTGCTATGTCCATGGCTCACGCTCATGTATTGCGTGAAAGTTCAAAAAGTTTGAGATTTCTAAAGTATGAAACAATTGCTTGGCTCATCATCGGGGTTGTGCATGATTAAATACTTTGTGTGATGAAGATAGAGCATAGCCAGACTATATGATTTTGTACGGATAACTTTCTTTAACCATGCTATTTTGAGAAGACATGATTGCTTTGATTAGTATGCTTGAAGTATTATTACTTTTATGTTAATATGAACTTTTGTCTTGAACCTTTCGGATCTGAATATTCATGTCACAATTAAGAAGATTTACATTGAAATTATGCCAAAGTATCACTCCGCATCAAAAATTCTTTTTTATCATTTACCTACTCGAGGATGAGCGGGAATTAAGCTTGGGGATGCTTGATACGTCTCCAACGTATCTATAATTTTTGATTACTCCATGCTACTTTGTCTACTGTTTTGGACTATATTGGACTTTATTTTCCACTTTTATATTTTTTTGGGACTAACCTATTAACCGGAGGCCCAGCCCAGAATTGTTGTTTTTTGCCTATTTCAGTGTTTCGAAGAAACAGAATATCAAACGGAGTCCAAACGGAATAAAACCTTCGGGAACGTGATTTTCCAACCGAATGTGATCCAGGAGACTTGGACCCTACTCCAAGAAGTTTCCGAGGAGGCCACGAGGGTGGAGGGCGCCCCCTGGGCCCGCCCCCTACCTCGTGGGCCCCTCAGAGCTCCACTGACGTACTCCTTCCTCCTATATATACCTACGTACCCCCGTCAGATCAAATACGGAGCCAAAAACCTAATTCCACTGCTACAACCTTCTGTATCCGCGAGATCCCATCTTGGGGCCTGTTCCGGAGCTCCGCCGGAGAGGGCATCCACCATGGAGGGCTTCTACATCAACACCATAGCCTCTCCGATGAAGTGTGAGTAGTTTACTTCAGACCTTCGGGTCCACAGTTATTAGCTAGATGGCTTCTTCTCTCTTTTTGGATCTCAATAGAATGTTCTCTCCCTCTCTTGTGGAGATCTATTCGATGTAATCTTCTTTTTGCGGTGTGTTTGTTGAGACCGATGAATTGTGGGTTTATGATCCAGCTTATCTATGAACAATATTTGATTCTTCTATGAATTCTTTTATGTATGATTGAGTTATTTTTGCAAGTCTCTTCGAATTATCTTTATGGTTTGGCCAACTAGATTGGTAGTTCTTGCAATGGGAGAAGTGTTTAGCTTTGGGTTCAATCTTGCGGTGTCCTTACTCAGTGACAGAAAGAGTTGCAAGGCACGTATTGTATTGTTGCCATCGAGGATAACAAGATGTTTTTTTTATCATATTGCATGAATTTATCCCTCTACATCATGTCATCTTGCTTATAGCGTTACTCAGTTTTACTTAATACTCTAGATGCATGTTGGATAGCGGTCGATGAGTGGAGTAATAGTAGTAGATGCAGAATCGTTTCGATCTACTTGTTTTGGACGTGATGCCTATATACATGATCATACCTAGATAATCTCATAATTATTCGCTTTTCTATCAATTGCTCAACAGTAATTTGTTCACCCACCGTAGAATACTTATGCTCTTGAGAGAAGCCACTAGTGAAACCTATGGCCCCCGGGTCTATTCTCATTATATCAATCTCCATTACTTTATTTACTTGCTTTGTTTTACTTTGCCTTTTACTTTTTACTTTGCATCTATCTATCAAAAATACCAAAAATATTATCTCCATCAGATCTCACTCTCGTAAGTGACCGTGAAGGGATTGACAACCCCTAAGCGTTGGTTGCGAGTTGCTATCGTTTTGTGTAGGTACGAGGGACTTGTGTGTGATCTCCTACTGGATTGATACCTTGGTTCTCAAAAACTAAGGGAAATACTTACGCTATTTTACTGCATCATCCTCTCCTCTTCAGGGAAATCCAACGCAGTGCTCAAGAGGTAGCATTGTCCACCACAACAGTTCGCCGTCCCTCATCCACCGCACCGAATGAGGATCCGTTGTCAATCTCGTCATCCCACCGGATCAGCCGCCTCGTCCTCCACCTCCAAGGAGCTGCCCCGATGTTCGCCTCGTCTATCGCGCCACCTCAATCCCCACAGCGCCGTTGAAAGTGCAATCATGCCCTTAATCATATTTTGTTATTGATGACAACATGTATGTTTGGGACTAATCATGTTTATCAAGTATATCTTAGGATTATGTCTCAAAGACCGTGTGTATGGATCATGACTAGGGACAAAATGCATATAACTCAAGAATTGAGATACAAGACATTGGCGTTGTTTACGGTTTGTTCTTAAGTATAGGGATCCCGCTCTATTAAGAGGGGATTGTTGGATCTAGTGAAAGACTTGCTCAAAACCCACAACTCCTACTTTTTCTCTTCGACGTCCGGTACACTACGGACGTCCGATCCCTCTCAGCTGTCCGGACGTCCGGCTCCCTCCGGTCGTCCGGTGTTCCCGTTACAGAATAATATTTATGGATTTCCGGAACTCTCCGGACATCCGACATCCGGTCGTCCGACAGGTCTCGGACGTCCGATACTTTCACCACAGAACCGTATTTACGGATTTCCAGGCTTCTCCGGTCGTCCGGGCTCCGGACGACCGGCACGTCTCGGACGTCCGTATCGTGTGTACTAAGTTGTGGCTCACATATTCCCGACCGATGATTGTCGGACGTCCGGACTTATTTGTGCCACCGGACGTCCGGTGTTGTCCGGACGTCCGACCTATCCTGTGCACTTAAGTGTCCCAAACGGTCACTTTTCCATACCTACTATATATACACCTCTCCCTTCCACAGGATGAGGTTGACCATTCACTTTGAGCTTGCCAAGAACACTCTTCACCCTCTCTCTCAATCACCTACATCAAATCCTAGATCCCCAAGTGATTTAGGAGCCTTTGAGAGAAGTTCTCCGATCAAGTGATAGATCCACTCCTTCCCCTTCTTTGCACCAAAGGAATTTGTGATTTGAGCAAGTCTTGAGATTTTCCCCAACAATCGTATTACTCTTGGAGGTTGGAGACTCCTAGGCGGTAGGAGTCTTTCGGAGAGGAATCAACCTTTGTGATTACCCCCGGAAAGTTTGTGAGGGTTTGGAGATCACCCCAAGGTCTACCACTAGTGGTTGAGAAACGCCTCCGTGGTGTTGTCTCAAAGGGAGAATAGGGTGAGCCTTCGTGGCGTTGGTGTTCCTTCGTGGTAACATCCACCTCTCTAACGGTGACTAGCTTCCCTCCAAGGAAGTGAACATCGGCATACATCCTCGTCTCCCGGAGTTGCGGTTATTCCTAACCCTAACTCTCTACTTGTGGTTACTTGTCTCTTTGCACTTACTTACATCATATTGGGGTTGCTTACTTATGTGCTTGTGTTACTTGCTTAGTACTTAGTACTCACTTGCAATTGTTAGGCTCACCTTCATATTCCGCATTATTGCCTAAAATTGCTAAGGAATAATTAAAATTTGTAATTGTACCTATTCACCCCCCCTCTAGGTCCATCTCGATCCTTTCAATTGGTATCAGAGCCTCGTGCTCTATTCTTGTGGCTTAACCGCCCTAGAGCGAGATGAACCCGGATGGGACTCCCCTAGTTGCAGATCTGATGGATAAAGGCGAGGCTTCTTCCGAAGTCAAGTCCTTTACGTTTGAGGATCTGGAACATACCCTTGCTAAGCAAAAAGAGGAGCATGATGCTTCTCTTGAGGCCTTGGTCCAACTGAGATTAGCCACGTTGTCCATGGTGCTTGCACCACTCTTGGTTGGTGCAGCTTCAAGGCCAACTGTGCCTACTCCGTCACTTGGTCAACAACCTCCTAGCAATGAACACGCCAGTGTTCCTTGGCTTTATGCAAGACCTTAGGTTGAGAAACCGAGATATAAACCTCAAGGCAAACCCCTTTACTTAATGCCACTTCCGATTTTGCCTTGTGGAGAGTTGCTATGCAGGATCATCTTCGATATGGAAACGATGAGATGCTGGAGATCATCGAATATGGTTACCATGTGATTGATCCAAAGAATCCTACACCAAGAGAAATTTATGACAAGAATCTCAATGACACTGCAATCATGTGTATAAGGAGAGGTATGGATGAAAAGCAAAGGAGACCGTCCATACACATCACAAGTGCCAAGGAACTATGGGAAAGTATTATAAGATCCAAGACTGGCACCTCTACCCTCCGGAGTGCTCAATATGAAATTGCCAAGGGGCAATTACAAAACTTTTGTATGGAGAAAGGTGAAACCCCCAATCAACTCCTTGAGCGTCTCATGACTCTCACTGCCGACATTGAGTCATGTGAGTGTGACAAGACACAAGATGGATTCAACATGACTAAGCGATTCCTTGTGGATAAGTTGCTTCATGTTCTTGCTCCATATCACCATCAAATGGTGTGGGACATAAGACAACACCATGCCTTCAAGGAAATGACTACAGATGACATCATATCCACCTTTCAACTATTTGAAGAGTCAAAGGCTAATGCCACAAAACATCTTGCCATGCATGGTACTCCATCATCAAAGATCAATCTTGCATTGAAGGCCAAGCATGTATGTGAAGATGAGCAAAGTGAAGAAGAAGATGATGATGATGATGATGAATATGGTGATGAGATTGAATCCGATGAGGGTCCTTCATATGAAGACATGGCTCTCTTTGTCAAGAAGTTTAGCGTGGGAAAATTAAAGGGAAGATTTCAAAAGAAGAAAGTAAGAAAATGCTACAACTGTGAACAAACCAACCAATTCTCAAACGAGTGCCCTTATGAGAAGAGAGAAGATAAACCAAGGTTTCCCAAGACCTTTCCCAAGAAGAAATTGCTAAATCCTTTGAACTCCAAGCTCAAGAAGAGAGATGGGAAAGCAATGTTTGCTCAAGAAGAATCCAGTCCGGATGATGTTAGTGGTGTTGCCGGAGTTGCTCAAGACTCTCAAAACACTTTGAGGTTAGTAAACAAGAGTGGTGATGTGGTCACCTACACATGAAAGACTACAAGGGCAACACTCACAAGTGCCTAATGGCAAAGGCAGTGGTAGAAGATGGAGAGGACCAAAGCTCTCCTGACAAGGTCAAGGTAACTCCACGATCAAATCCTCCTCTTTTCACCCCTTCCACTCCTAGTGATGAGTATCTTGATGCGGAGGATAGTTATGAGGATGATGATCTAGATGATCCTATGCTTGCTAAACTTAATAAGTTCATGTGCTCCCTCAAAGGAAAGAAGATCACTATGTTTCGCATGCTTATGGAGATGGTGAGTAAGCACACCATCACCATTAAGGAACTCGAAACCCTCGTCACCGAGGAAAAGGAAAAATGTGAAATCCTTGAGCAGAAAGTCCAATATGAGGAAGCACGAAATGATGAACTATGCTTAAAAATTGGTGCAAATATTGATGTTCATACTAATGATCTTGCCTCCTTAAAAAAGGCTATTAACTCTTGTGAAGAGTTGATGAATGATAAAAGTAAGCTTGTAAAGTCTCATGCTTCTCTCTCTAAGGATTGTGAGCTTCTATCCGTGTCTCTCAAGACTAAGGAAGAAGAGCTCACCCTTCTTACAAAGAGTTTTGAGACGCTCAAACTTACTTATCTTGAAACTCTAGCCAAGGCTTACTCTTCTCCTATTATCAATGTTGATGCTTGTACTACTAACTCTAGTAGTGATATAGCATCTATTCTTGAGGAAAATCACTTTCTCAAGGCTCAAATCGAGAAAGGTCTCATGACATGTGCTCAAGGGCAAAAGAACCTTAAGGAGATATTGAGCCAACACAATGAGATGTTTGCCAAAGAGGGACTTGGGTTTGACCCAAACACAAGCAAGAAGAAGATGTCCTCTCAAAAGTGTACGACTCCTCTAAAGGAAGCATTTGTGCGAGAAGGGAACAAGGATAAAGGTAAGGTTGGTAGTGGGAAGGCCACAAGGGGCATGCCCACTCTCAACAAGCCAAAAGTATCCATGCCTCCATCCTATGTACTTCGTAAGACTAAGGATGGAGAGGTTTATGCAAAATTTATTGGTCCTCGAAATGCATCCCGGTTCTATGCTATTTGGGTCCCTAAGACCCTTGTGACTAACTTGAGAGGTCCCATTGAAAAATGTGTGCCTCTAACCAAGTCATAATTGTGTGTAGGATGCCTTCTCTGGTGGAGTAAAATGGGTGATTGATACTGGATGTACCAATCATATGACCGGAGATAGCAAATTGCTCTACGATTTCATGGAAGTCATTCAACCATTCATGAGCATTATGTTTGGTGGAGGTTCAAAAGGACAAGTACTTGGGTTGGGCAAGGTGGCTATCACAAATGACATGTCTCTTGCAAATGTCATGCTTGTCCAATCCCTTAAATATCATTTGCTTTCTGTTCGCCAATTGGCTTCTGTTGGTTATGATACACTCTTTGGACTAACGGATGTGAAAGTCTTTAAGAGAGATACTCTCGAAGTGGCCTTTATTGGAGAGTTGGATGACAACCTTTACACGGTTGATTTCTCGAAAGAGAGCACATTCCATGCAACTTGTCTAATGGCCAAGGCCGACAAGGGGTGGCTATGGCATCTCCGGCTAGCCCATGTCGGCATGAGAAATCTTCAAGATCTCTTAAAGGGTAATCACATCCTTGGACTAACCAATGTCTCTTTTGAGAAAGATCGTGTGTGTAGTGCATGCATAGCCGAGAAGCAACATCAATCAAAGCACCCACCCAAGAACATTGTGTCTACTTCAAGGCCCCTGGAGCTCCTTCATGTGGATCTTTTTGGGCCTCCTTCATGGGATAGTCTTGGTGGAAAAAGTTATGGACTTGTCATTGTTGATGATTACTCAAGATATACATGGGTGTTCTTCCTCAAGTCCAAGGACGAGACGAAGATCACCTTCATTGATTTTGCCAAGCAAGCACAATGCAAGTTTGACAAAGAAATCTTGGCAATAAGAAGTGACAATGGCTCTGAGTTCAAGAACTATACCTTGGAAGAATTCCTTAGTGATGAAGGGATTGAGCATCAATATTCAACTCCATACACTCCTCAGCAAAATGGTGTAACCGAAAGGAAGAACCGTGCACTTGTAGAGATGGCAAGGTCCATGTTGGATGAATACAAGTCACCACATAGTTTTTGGGCCGAAGCGGTCAACACTGCATGCCATGCATCAAACCGGCTCTTCCTCCGCACCATATTGGGAAAGACTCCATATGAGCTCCTAACTAGGAACAAGCCAAATGTCAAGTACTTTCGTGTATTTGGGTGCAAATGTTTCATCCTCAACAAAAGAGAACGGTTAGGAAAATTTCAATCCAAAACGATTGAGGGCATATTTGTTGGCTATGGATCAAACTCTCACGCCTATAGAGTCTACAACAAATCCAATGGATGTGTTGTAGAAACTTGTGACTTGGTGTTTGATGAATTTAATGGCTCCCATGGGGAGCAAGTTGATCTAAGTGATGCAGGTGAAGAAGATTCCTCTCAAGATATTTTGACTATGGGAGTTGGTGCTCTTCTTCCAATGGAACAAGAACCTCATGATGATGAAGAAGAAGATGGAGGTTTCACACATCATCAAACTCCTTCAACACCCATACCACCACAAACTCCTATTGTTCAACCGATGCCCTTAGTTCAAGGTCAAAAAGATGATCAAGTTCCTCTTCATGATAATCTTCAAGAACAAGATCATCATCAAGGGCAAGAACAAGAAAGTCAAAGCATTGATGATGAACCTCAACAAATGCAATATGAACAAGAAGATCTTCCACCACACATTAATGATCCATATGTTGAGGATGTGGATGATGGACATGAAGTTGAACCTCGTGAAACCCTTACCTCCATCATGCCTCGAGTGGCCGGTCGTGTTGATGTTGACAAAATTCTCACCGACATATCAGAAGGTAGAGTCACTCGTAAACATTTGACAAACTTTTGTGCTCACTTCTCGTTTGTGTCTAGTGTTGAGCCCCTCAAGGTACAAGATGCATTGATGGACAATGATTGGCTCGTTGCTATGCACGAAGAGTTGAACAGTTTTGAACGCAACCAAGTGTGGTCATTAGTCAAGAGGCCACCTACCGAACACAACGTCATTGGAACAAAATGGATTTTCAAGAACAAACAAGATGAGAATGGTGTAATCATCCGCAACAAGGCAAGGTTAGTGGCACAAGGGTACTCACAAGTTGAAGGTTTGGACTTTGGTGAGACCTTTGCCCCCGTTGCTCGTCTTGAATCCATTCGCATCTTACTTGCTTATGCCGCTTTAAATGGCTTTACATTACGTCAAATGGATATGAAGAGTGCTTTCCTTAATGGTCCTCTACAAGAAGAAGTATATGTGTCACAACCACCTGGGTTCGTTGATCCCGATCACAAAGACTATGTGTACAAACTTCATAAGGCTTTGTATGGCCTCAAACAAGCACCTCATGCTTGGTATGATCATTTAAAGAAGTTTCTATTCGATGATGGTTTTGTGAGAGGGGTGATCGATCCCACTCTTTTTACTAAGAGGGATAAGGGTGATTTGATCTTATGCCAAATCTATGTAGATGATATCATTTTTGGTTCTCCTAACATTCATTTGTACAAGAAGTTTGCGGCTTCAATGACCAAGAATTTTGAAATGTCACTCAATGCGGATTTGAAGTTCTTCCTCGGATTTCAAATTCAACAATTTCAAGAAGGAATTTTCTTGTCTCAAGCAAAATACCTCAAGGATATCCTAGAGAAGTTTGGTATGTCCGATGCTAGTCCATGTAAGACACCCATGCCAACCAAAATTACACTCACTGAAGACACAAACGGTATACCCCTCGACCCATCTAAATACTGCTCTATGATTGGTTCATTGCTTTATCTTTGTGCATCTAGACCAGACATCATGTTTAGTGTATGCATGTGTGCTAGATTTCAAGCTTCCCCTAGGGAAAGTCATCATAAGGCGGTTAAGCATATTCTTAGATACCTTGTTCACAAGCCCAAAGTTGGGTCTATGGTACCCCAAGGATGCTAAGTTTGATCTCATTGGGTACACGGATGCGGATTGGGCTGGAGACAAAGTGGATCGTAAGTCCACATCCGGTGCATGTCAGTTTCTTGGACGCTCCTTGGTAAGTTGGTCCTCGAAGAAACAAAATTGTATTGCCCTCTCTATCGCAGAAGCTGAATACATTGCTGCCGCCAGTTGTGCAACTCAGTTATTATGGATGAGGCAAACTTTGAAGGATTACGGTATCACCTATAGACATGCGCCTCTTCTATGTGATAATGAAAGTGCCATCAATATTGCTGAGAATCCCAAGGATCATCTCCGCACCAAGCACATTGATATTAGGTATCACTTCTTGAGAGATCATGTTGAGAAGGGTGATATTCACATTGATCACATTTGTACAGATTTACAACTGGTAGATATTTTCACTAAACCATTGGATGAAGCAAGGTTTTGTCGACTTAGGCGTGAACATGGTATCTTGGAGCTTGAAAATATTATGTGAAATCTAGTACCCATTCATGCATGAAATTAATGTCTTGTTTAGATGTAGGCATGTATGTAGGGGGAGACACTCAACTCATGACTATCCTCACCCTATGAAATGCATAAAATGACCAAACACTCTCAAAGCTACCATGACATCTAACTATGGTGCTTTCCATGATGGAGTAGTGATTATGCACTCAAAGTTCATATCTTTCCGTGCCATGTCACGTATACTCATACATGGTGGCTGTAGCCACCACTCGTGTCATTAGAACAATAATTGAGTGGTATATGTTTATTTGTGTTGGCATAAGATACTAGTTACTTAATACAAAATCCTTACTATGAACGGTAATCATCCTCTCCTCATCATGATCAGTAGCACATACATTTGCACCTAGTCCTCTCACCAATTATGGCTCCGGTCGTCCGTGGCCTACCGGATGTCCGGACCCTTCTCCAACACTGGACGTCCGTAGATCTCCGGTTGTCCGTAAAAACTTCTCTGTTGATCTCAGCCCGAACGTCCGGCCTATCCGTACGTCCGTAAAATTGTCTCTGGTATCCTTCCTTGGTCCAGGCACTGGACGTCCAAGGTTTCACGGTCGTCTATAAAAACCTCTCTGTTATATTTCTTTTTCTGGCCCAGGAGTCGGACGTCCGTAGATTCCTGGTCGTCCGGACGTTTCTTCGACACCGGTCGTTCGTAGGCTCCGGCCGTCCGGTCATTTTCACAGGCTACTATATATAGCGCGGGGTAGGGTTTTCGGGTCAGTTACCCTCATCCACTTGCCCCCTCTCCTCTGTTCCCCACCGCTGCCGCTCCTATCCCGCGGCTCCTCGCCGCGGCCACACGCCGCCGTGCCCCTCTCCGGGGCCGCTCTCTGCTCGGGTTCCGCAACGTGGCCACGCCGCTTGCCGTGGTTCCTTTGTCCGCCTCTGTCTCCGCTCAAGCTCCGGTGGCCTTACCTGATTCGCTCCGGTCACCGGCTTCCTCCGTGTTCCTCACTCCAACGTCATGATGCCCAAGACCAAGAATTCCGCACGCAAGCAAGTCACCGGTGGGCCGGCTCGCTCGTATCGTCATGGTGGCTCCGATGACTCACAGGAGCAGGCTCATCCTCGGAAGCGTGTCGCCCGTCCTCACGGCTCGTGTAGCAACTCCTCCTTGGATGGATCTGACTTTGAGGATGAACTGGAGGATTTGGAACCGGCCCTGTTTGTTGGTGTTCGCATTTCTGCACCCAAGCTGGGAACTCGTCGACCCACCTTCCAGCCTCCTCCTCCTCCGGTGCAACCCCACGGTGATGCTCGTCATATCTCCCTTGAGCCTCCTTTACCACTCGGCCGCCATGTTAACCGGTTCAATGAGGTTCCCATCGCATCTTATCTTAAGTTGCGTCGTGATGGTTATCAGTTTACTGTTTTTAGGGATTCTCAGGATAGTCGTTTTCGCACTAATGTCCAAGCTGACATCTTTACCGCTATTTTCGTTCCTAAAGGCTTGTCTCTCCATGTCTGCATTGACCTAGAGCATATTCGCACTCATTCGGACAAATATCCGGGGGCTATTGAGCTCATTGAGTCATCTAATCTTGCTGCTCCATTTGCATTTCAACATGACTTTAACAAAGCTGCCATTCATCAATTCTATGCCACATGCTTTTTTCGTCCTAATAACACTGTCACTTGGATGACCTCCGACGCTGTGCTCACATCATCTTATGCTCAATTTGTTAATGACCTTGGGTTTCCTGACATCGGGTTCAAAATCCACAAGGATGACCCCAACCATAGGCCCAAGGGCATTGAGGTCTGTGCGGATCTTCTCAAACCGATCCCACTTTGAATAACATAGAGAAACAAAAAGGTCGGGACCAAATCTCCATTTGGCGCTCCCCTTTTTACATCATCTATCAGTGTGTCATCCGCACCATCTATCCCAAGATGGGTGACAAAGGCTCTTGTAGTAGCTATTGCATTGATCTCATGCATCGCCTCTTTGCATCCCCAAAAGGGAAGATAAATGTTCCACACTTTCTATGGCATGAGATCCGCCTTGCTAGCCTTCAGCACAAGCGGGCCTTTCCTCATGCCCCCTTCCTTCAGGCTTTTATCAAGACTGTCGCTTCTTTTCCCATTGTCCGCAGTCACGTGCATGAGCGATGGGTCATTCCAGCTCACATGGCGGATGATTATGTACCTCCTCCTAATGCTCCTGCTCGTTGCACCGCAGCTAGTGTTCCATCTCATGCTGCCTGTTCTCCTTCCAGTTCTGCACCCTTTGAGCGCATTGCTCGCTTTCTTGGGAAGGCTCACTCTGCAATGATGAAGATGTTCACCTTTCATTGCTCCCAACATCACGATGTTGTCACTCGCATGGTCACTTCCAAGAATGCTCTGAAGGCTCGTCTGAGAGACTCCGGAGTGTATGATGTGAGTGATGATGAACGTCTTCCTGACGAGCCTCCTTCTTATTTTGGCTTCCCCTCGGGTCCTGAGTGGGCTGATTTCTTCGACGAGGCTAGTGGCAGTGGTGCTCATAATGATGATGATGAGGAAGATCTCTGATGTTGTTCATTCCCCTTTTTTTGGATATTTGATGCCAAGGGGGAGTAGGCACTATGCATGCTTTTGAGCTCATTATGATATTAGCTTGTTTAACTTGTAATCGAACTCATTGCTATGATTGTGGATTAGCTTGTATCGAACTTATGTTATGAGATTCTCGAAACTTATGTTATATGCTATGAGTGGTGAATCTATATGAAGCTTACTTCTTGATTATCTTGTGTATGAGTTTTGGTTGTATTGGTATCATTTTGAGGGGGAGCCCTCTTCATGTTTAGTCTCTATGGTATCATATTGAGGGGGAGCTCACTCCTTGCTTATTCTTGATTATTGAGCTCCACAACAAATCCTTTCGATTACTTTTTTTGTGTGTGCATATATGTTGTCATCAACTACCAAAAGGGGGGAGATTGAAAGTGCAATCATGCCCTTAATCATATTTTGATGTTGATGACAACATGTATGTTTGGGACTAATCATGTTTATCAAGTATATCTCAGGATAATGTCTCAAAGACCATGTGTGTGGATCATGACTAGGGACACAAGGCATATAACTCAAGAATGGAGATACAAGACATTGGCGTTGTTTACGGTTTGTTCTTGAGTATAGGGATCCCGCACTATTAAGAGGGGATCGTTGGATCTAGTGAAAGACTTGCTCAAAACCCACAACTCCTGCTTTTTCTCTTCGGACGTCTGGTACACTACGGATGTCCGGTCCCTCTTAGCTGTCCGGACGTCTGGCTCCCTCTGGTCATTCGGTATTCCCGTTACAGAATAATATTTATGGATTTCTGGAACTCTCTGGACGTCCGACCTCCGGTCGTCCGGCAGGTCTCGGACGTCCGGTACTTTCACCATAGAACCGTATTTACGGATTTCCGGGCTTCTTAGGTCGTCCGGGCTCCGGACGACCGGCACGTCTCGGATGTCCGTATCCTGTGTACTGAGCCGTGGCTCACATATTCCCAACCGATGATTGTCGGACATCCGGACTTATTTGTGCCACCGGACGTCCGGTGTTGTCCGGACGTCCGACCTATCCTGTGCACTTAAGTGTCCCAAACGGTCACTTTTCCATACCTACTATATATACACCTCTCCCTTCCACGGGATGAGGTTGACCATTCACTTTGAGCTTGCCAAGAACACTCTTCACTCTCTCTCTCTCTCAATCACCTACATCAAATCCTAGATCCCCAAGTGATTTAGGAGCCTTTGAGAGAAGTTCTCCGATCAAGTGATAGATCCACTCCTTCCCCTTCTTTGCACCAAAGGAATTTGTGATTTGAGCAAGTATTGAGCTTTTCCCCAACGTTCTTATTACTCTTGGAGGTTGGAGACTCCTAGGCGGTAGGAGTCTTTCGGAGAGGAATCAACCTTTGTGATTACCCCCGAAAAGTTTGTGAGGGTTTGGAGATCACCCCAAGGTCTACAACTAGTGGTTGAGAAACGCCTCCGTGGTGTTGTCTCAAAGGGAGAATAGGGTGAGCCTTCGTGGCGTTGGTGTGCCTTCATGGTAACATCCACCTCTCTAACGGTGACTAGCTTCCCTCCAAGGAAGTGAACATCGGCATACATCCTCGTCTCCCGGAGTTGCGGTTATTCCTAACCCTAACTCTCTACTTGTGGTTACTTGTCTCTTTGCACTTACTTACATCATATTGGGGTTGCTTACTTATGTGCTTGTGTTACTTGCATAGTACTTAGTACTCACTTGCAATTGTTAGGCTCACCTTCATATTCCGCATTATTGCCTAAAATTGCTAAGGAATAATTAAAATTTGTAATTGCACCTATTCACCCCCCTCTAGGTCCATCTCGATCCTTTCAGCCGTCTTGACCTGCCCCACTGAAACCGCAACACCCTTACCAATTCCTCCGATGAAGCCGAGGCCAACTCGGCGCCACCAAGGAGGTTCTGCACTCACCGCTGCATTTTATCTTTTATTCGATCTTACGGGGTTGCCGGTGCTCGATACCAAGCAGCCATGGCGGGTCTCCATCGACGGCGCCGTCGCCGGCCACATCATCCACGGCGTCTCTCCCCCATGTCGTTGCTTCCTCGGTGGCAAATTCCACACCGGCACTAGCTGCAGCTGCTCCGGCTCTCGCTCGCGCTGCGGCTCTGTTCTTTCTATCGGTCACGCTGCTGCACTGCACTTTCTTTCGTTCGTGCTGCTGCTCTGCTCTTGCTCTCGCTTGCATTGCTGCTGCTGCTGCACGACCTCCGGCAGCTACAGGAGTTGCTGCTTTAGCACTCGCTCGCGGTGCTACTACACGACTTGCTCTCTGCTAGTGCATTCCCTGCTCGAGCGTCTGCTGATTTAGATCACTGCTTCTCTGCTACTAGTGCTCGAACGCCCTAAACATCTATTGCAATGCTCTGCTACTAGTTCAATCAATTTCGACAGTAAAATTCAGTTTCGACTGTAAAGTTCAATTTCTTCAGTTAAGTTCAGAGTGAACAGTACTTACAGCATCTGTCAGAGCGGCCGTGGCATGGCTGATGCGTTTTACATCTAGCACTTTTTGGTGATGTATTTTACATTATATATTGCAGATGATATTAGAGTCCCACTTCAGATTAACGTTGTATGTCTTGTCCTGCTTCAGCCTCGCCGCCGTACACCTCACCAAAGCTGCTCCAACGACGGAACCGTCCATCACAGCGGAGCAGTACCCTCGGTGTCGTTTCCAGAGGCCTCGGATCTTCTTCCCCGCCTCCCACAGTCACACCAGCATCACCATCCTCCACGTCCAGCCCAATGATGCTGAGGTCCATAAGGCTATGCCAAAGAGGTTGTACACTCGTCGCATCACTTTGTTACTCTGCATTCATGTCGATCCCTCAGGGATCCTTTGCTATGGAACTACTATTTGTGCATTTGGTTAGAAGGAGTGGAGCAAAGCAAAACTAGATGATTTTTTTCCTTTGGTGTCTCTTTAGAAGAAAAAACGTAGGAATTTTAATATTCACTTGGGCGTCCTTTTCAAATTAATATGCATGAAGAACAGAACTAATTGCATTACTGGCATAATAAGATTCTTATTTTATCATTTTCACGTGGTTTGACTTTAATTTGACCACGTTTCTCCATTCATGTGTTCTTCCAATTCATGTGAACCAAACACCCAGGTTGACTGAAATCCTATGTTTCCAAATGCTCTATTTTGCACGTGCATTCCTATCCTATTCCTATGTTTTTCCTGTTCCTGCGTTTATAGAATCCTCCAATTCTAAGGAGCCCTTGCAAATTTACTTCATTTTTAGATAGGCGTCAAAGAAAACTCTGTGTGTTATGTCCTGCTCCTGCCGTGTCGTCATCCACCCCACCTGAGGTGCACCATTGACAGAAGCATTCACTGCAGCAGAGATCCCCCTGCAGACTTTCTTTCGCCGCCTTAGATCATCTTCCCCGTTGCCGGCAGCCATGCCAACTGCATTACCATCATCGACTGAGCAGATGAACCTGAGGACTACATAGTTTCGGAAGAGAGGTCGCAATCTTTCGTGTTTGCTTATGTTATACATAGGTTATTATTACCTGCTACTTTATCATTGAAACTTGAGTTTTAAATGCTCGTGGGTCTCATATCGAGGCAGCAACGAATAGTATCTATCTACTATCTGGTTCATCTGGGGTCTTCTGTGTGGTTCATGTTGGGTGGGCAACAAACAATAGATAATCCATTGTCTATCTTTTAAAACTGAAGCTATAATCTACCTACTATCATTAGTTTTGGATCCATCCACTCGTTTGCTACCATCAGTCTTGATTTTTGCATGCACCCCTTAGGCCTTACAAAATCTAATTATTTTTTATTATGCATGTCAGATATTGTACACAATCATACTGAACATGTAGAGAAAAAGAGAAGACCATTGCATGGGAATACAATGTCATGCAGACGCCGCTCCATGGTGGGCGAACTGCCCCCCCCCTCTGCATTTCCAGATTGTATTCCAGAGGAAGATAACCATTCATATGGGGATTCAGAAGGAGCCGACCACGCCTGTTTACCACCTCAGGTGTTTGCTCTAACATGGCATGCTGATGTTTGTCATATCATCTATATGGCGCCTCGCATTGCTTACATTATACATCTTATATGTCATCAGCTTAGTTTAGATTTGCTTTGTGTGAATGCCACCTGTTTGGTTTCTATATCATACTCCCACCGTTCCTAAATATTTGTATTTTTAGATATTTTAACAAGTGACTACATACGGAACAAAATGAGTGAATCTATACTCTAAAATATGTCTATATACATTCATATGTGGTATTCCATTTGAAATCTCTAAAAATAAAAATATTTAGGAACAGAGGGAGTATATGGGAATTATGCAATGCCATCTTCTTTAGCCAGGCATCATATACGTGAATAATGCAATGCCATCCTGTTTAGCCAGTCATCGTATATGTGAATTGTATCGTGCCCTATTTTTTTCCATAATGTATTCCATTTGTCAACAATGTTTATACATTCATATACTCTTCCTGTGCATCAGCCATTTGAGTTGGTCATGGGAAAATCTGGAGTGAAAACAAGGTCTTCTGAGTAGTCAGTGCCACCTGTTGATGTAGATTTCTTGCTGGTTACAGATAGCTCCTCAAAGGAGGATTCAGAGACAGATGACCAGTCGTATCCCCCCCTAGGTGCATGCTCTAACTTGGCCGGGTTATATTGCTCATATCATGCATATGGTGTGTTGCATTGCCATGCCATCTGCTTAGATTAGACATGCTTTGTGTGAATGCCTCCTGTTTGCTTTCTATATCAGATATGTGAATTATGCAATGCCATGTTTTTCAGCCAGTTATCATATATGTGAATTATGCACCGCCATATAGCCAGGCATCATATATGTGAATTATCTCATGCCATCTTTTTTTTCATTACGTATTCCATTTGTCGACAATCTGTGTATATTGAACTACTCTTCATGTGTGTCAGCCATTTGAGCCGGTTATGGAAAAATCTGGAGTGAAAACAGGGTCTTGAGAGCAGGCAATGGTACCTGTTGAAGCATATATCTTGATGGTTACAGGGAGCTCCTTAGAGGAGGATTCAGAGATAGATGAACAGTCCTATATCCCACCTGAGGTGTATGCTCTAAGTTGCAATGTTTATATTTCTCATATAATGCATATGGTGTCTTGCATTGCTTAGTTTAGACATCATATGCACAATATTGAATTCCATCTGCTTAGTTTAGAGATCATACATGCGAGTGCCAGCTGCTTAGTATATGAATCAATTATGTCAATTATATCATGCCATCTTGTATACTTAGACAACATGTATGTGAATTATTTCATCCCAACCTATTTTAGAAAGACATCATATAGTTTTGTCATGTCATCCTGTTTAGATACTCATCATATGTTGAATTATGCCATTATATCATGTTAAGTTATCCATCATATATCTGAAACTGTGTCATGCTATCATGTTTAGTTAGGCATCATATATGTGAAATTGTGTCATGCTGTCCTATTTGGTTAGATAACATATATGTGAATTACCACATATGTCTATCATACAATGTTTGTACGTTCAATTTCTTTCTTGTTTATCAGACATTTGTATTGGAGGGGGTGATGGCAGTATCTAAGGGAGCAAAAACCCGTTCTTCACAAAATACAGTGCTACCCGTCGATGAAGATAGAACCATGGTTGTACTGACCCACAAACTAGCCCCACCACACATAATCGAGACTCTTCTAGATTGCACACTTACACTGTTGGGCAGAGAACCAGCTACAACCCATCTAACCGCAACCCCAACGGATAGTAACCCACTTTTAGTTGACAAAGCACCATGTCCACCACAGAGTACCCCCACACGAGTAGTTTGTAAAGCTACTGCAGTGCCCAAAGCACGAAGACCACCACAGCTAACCCAAAGTCCACGTTTAAAGCAGAAGAGCAACTCTTCTCAGGTCAGATTCCGTAGCTATGGTCCATACTCCTTTGCTGTTGCATCACTTTATTTACTCATACCAACTACTTCCGAATTTGAAGGATCCAACTGAAACTCCAATGGCGCAACAGGTATGTTTTAAACCTATTTCTTTAACTGGATTTGTGTTCTAACTTCTTGCCCTATGTTGATTTCAGTTTAAGTTCTATAAACAATTATGTTATCATGTGATGCACATTACAAGTGTTGCCAATGTTGTGTAGTTTCTCACACTTATATTCTGTCTATGCTGATGTGTCTTAAAAATATATGAGTTGAAATGTGTCTCTATCTTGATTAGGCAACATAAACTAGAATGATATGGACAATACAATGACCATAGTACATAGATATATGTTTGTTTCATGCTGTTATCCTGTCCACCTTACTCTAGAACCAGTTTACCAAAATGAGTTTCGTAAACTACAAGCTAAACCTGTGATGTGTCTGCTTGTTTCTCTTGTAGTATGCAAACAGAATATTGGAGAAGAGCACCCCAATATGCAATGGTAGAGAAAGTAATGCAGATAAGGTTCAAGATAGTGAGACAACCCTGTTGGTCTCCAAGAAAGGTGATAAAAACGATCTTGTAGACAGTGAGAAAACCCCACAGTCCTGTGTTGATGTAGTGTTCGAGTTACTAGCCAGTACTGCTAGCACAAGCTCTTCAAACTCGGTGCCTGAATCACTTCGGCTTCTTCAGTCTCAGCTACAAGCTGAAAGGTATCAGTCAGCTGTGCTGCGGCAAGAAGCCGAAGGACTGAGGAAGTCCCTGCAAAAATCAGATGCGTACTTTCTTGTGCAACAGCAAGCGCTGGAGGATTGAAGCGCTAAACAAGAGAAAGTTAATAAGCTTGCTAAGCATCTTGCCAGCATTATGGGTACCCAGGATATTGTTTCTTGAGCTCTTCTGAAGTGGTTTCAGTTTCGGAATTGTTTTCCTGCGACGTTTATATGCTGCTTTGTTCCCTATATTTGCACTAGTGGCGAACTTTGATGCCCAATGGATGTAATTTGTGTAATAGCCGTGATAGCCTAGCGTAAGTTGCTTGCTTATTTATTTCCTTGTTGTATTGTTTGTTTGTTTGCTTGTAGTCAGTGCAGTTCTTTTTCCGCGGTTTGCTAGTGGCCGCAGTAACCTATTTTTTAAAACCAGGCCACAATAACCATGGGCTACATATTTACTATAGTGACACTGGGCCTCCTACCGGTCGTAGAAACAATGGGCCTCCTACGGGCTGTAGACACAATGGGCCTTCTACGGGTCGTATCATCAATGGGCCTTATATGGGCCATATGATCGATCGGCCAAACATGGGCCAACAACAGAGTGCATTATAGACGTAAACGGGCTAGAGTTGGAATCGTCCGTTCATGGGCCGACCATAACGGGCCGTCTTTAATAGGCCATATTTGATGACGGTATGAAAACGGCCCAACGTATTAACGGGCCACAAACGGGCCGACTGTAACAACGGGCTGAATTTGGCCCACAAGCAGAAAATGACAGTAACGGACCGTAAGTAACCGAATGCTGGAAATGAGCCCAAGAATAAAATGGGCCCTGAGAAGGCCGAAAGATAACATGGGCTAGAAACGAACCAATGGAATAATGGGCCGTTAATGGGTATAAAGTGATACACTATTCATTACAGGCCACTTTTAGCACGGGCCATTAATGGGCCAAGAGTTACAAAGGGCCTCATATGGGCCGAAAGACGTCATGGGCCATACATGGGCCAGAAGTTAAAACGGGCTGGAATCATATTGGACGGCCCAGATGATGCTACTGGGCCTAATTCAGATAGGCCGTAACGAGCCCTGTGTTAGCGGGCTGTAAATGGGCTATATGCGAACATGCCGTTAACAGGCTTTCTGTGGGCCGGCCCGCCACCTTTTGACCAAGTCAAACGGGTCGGCCTTTTCACAAGAACGGGCCTTTGTTGGGCCGTGCCACGTGTCGACGTATCATAGGCGCCTTCGGTCCAATGAGTGGATGACATCTGTCCCAACGGTGAGACGACACGTGTTTACTCCAGCCAATGATGAATTTACATGTGGAAAATCCCCATTGGTCGGGACTGTTAACGGGTTATCGGATCCAAAACTGGACCTGATAGCTTAACGGCGTTCCATTACGGTGGATGCCACGTGTTGGTCACCCTTGACGAAAGCACTTCTATGATGCGGGAATTATCGTCATGGAAGTGCCCACTTTCATGATGATAGTTTTGGTAATGTCATGGAACACCTCTACGACAGTACAGGTATGACTATCTTGATTCTATCATAAAATCGTCATGGATGTACATGCATGACAAAAAACGTGACCTACTATGACAAACACGTATCATCACGGAAGTGTATTTTTTTTGTAGTGAGGGGTGGCCAATATTTTCCATGCTAGATGTGTTGTTCTCATGATGAGTGTTTATTCACTTGTCATTGCACGAGAGTACGACAAAGGTATTAGGGATGCCCAGTCCTGAAATGAAAAATGAATTTACTTTATGTTGTCAAATAATAAATTCCTTGGAAAGTGTTGGTATGGAGGGAACCCGTGGATACGGTTAGCCATGATAAGTGAAAGTAATGGTGGAAAAAGGAATAAACTTTATTTTCTGTTTGGGAACCGCCTATGATGTATCTAGCATGGAAAGTGTTGGGGGCTCTAAGTCGTTTTTGTTGGTGGGAAAAGTATGCCTCCCAAAATGTTTTTATCTCTCAATTTTTGCTTTGAGCTCTGGCACCTCTACAAATCCCCACTTCCCTCTACGAAGGGCCTTTCTTTTACTTTATGCAATTTTTTATTTTGAATTTGAGTCTTCATCTTCTCTTATAAAGCACCAACTAAGGGGCACTATGATCATATTTGAGCATTGGTGTAGCTAATATTCGAGTGTGTTTCATGAATGGATCAATGGTTGAGCATAATGGGCTAGGGATAACTTGCTTTAGTGTTGATATTTTGAAAGACATGGTTGCTTGTTGGTATGCTTGGGTATTAAAGTCTTCATGTCAAAACTAGACTATTGCTTTGAACCATATAAAGTCCAAATGTCCATGCCATAAAGAAAATAAATGTGATGAACATGTTAGGCAGCATTCCACATCAAAAAATTTGTTTTTATCATTTACCTACTCGAGGACGAGCAGGAATTAAGCTTGGGGATGCTGATACGTCTCCAACGCATCTATAATTTTTGATTGTTCCATGCTGTTATATTATCATTCTTGGATGTTTTACAATCATTTATAGTCATTTTATATCATTTTTTGGTACTAACCTATTAACATAGTGCCCAGTGCCAGTTGCTGTTTTCTGCATGTTTTTTACATTGCAGGAAATCAATACCAAATGGAGTCCAAATGCAACGAAACTTTTTGTGGACTTTTATTGGGCCAGAAGACATCTAGTGGGCCTGGAATGCACCCGAGGGGAGCACAACCCACTAGGGCGCGCCTGGGGGCCTAGGAGCGCCCCGGTGGGTTGTGCCCTCCTCGTTGGCCTCCCGCACCGCCTCTTTGCTCTATAAATACCCCAATATTCCAGAGACCCTAGGGGAGTCGACGAAAATCAATTCCAGCCGCCGCAGAGTCCAGAAACACCAGATCCAATCTAGACACCATCTCGGAGGTGTTCATCATTTCCATTGGTGCCTCTCCCATGATGCGTGAGTAGTTCTTTGTAGACCTATGGGTCTGTAGTTAGTAGCTAGATGGCTTCCTCTCTCTCTCTCTCTCTCTCTCTCTTGATTATCAATACAATGGTCTCTTGGAGATCCATATGATGTAAGTCTTTTTGCGGTGTATTTGTTGGGATCCGATGAACTTTGAGTTTATGACCGGATCTATGTTTTTATCCATGAAAGTTATTTGAGTCTTCTTTGATCTCTTATATGCATGATTGATTATAGCCTCGTATTTCTTCTTCGATATTTGGCTTTTATTTGGCCAACTTGATATGTTTATCTTGCAATGGGAAGAGGTGTTTTGTGATGGGTTCGATCTTACGGTGCTTGATCCCAGTGACAGAAAGGGAAACGACACGTATGTATCGTTGTTATTAAAGATAACAAGATGGGGTCTATTTCTACATAAATATATCTTCTCTACATCATGTCATCATTCTTATTGCATTACTCAGTTTTTCCATGAACTTAATACACTAGATGCATGCTGGATAGCGGTCGATGTGTGGAGTAATAGTAGTAGATGCAGGCAGGAGTCGGTCTACTAATCTTGGACGTGATGCCTATATAATGATCATTACCTGGATATCGTCATGAATATTTGAAGTTCTATCAATTGCCCAACAGTAATTGTTTTCCCACCATTTGCTATTTTTCTCGAGAGAAGCCACTAGCTCTTTTCATCATATTTGCCTTTGCGATCTATTTTCCTTTGCTTTTATTTTCAGATCTATTAAAACAAAAATACAAAAATACCTTGCTGCAATTTATTTGTACCACGATCTATTTATCCTATCTACCGTATTTATCTCACGTTATTTTGTCTACTTGAGGCGCCATACCCGAAAGGGATTGACAACCCCTTTAACACGTTGGGGTGCGAGTATTTGTTATTTATGTGCAGGGGATGTTTACGTGGTGTTAGGAGGTTCTCCTACTGGTTTGATAACATTGGTCTCATCACTGAGGGAAATACCTACCGTCGCTATACTGCATCATCCCTTCCTCTTTGGGGAAATACCAACGTAATTCTAGTAGACATCAGACAACACTATGATGATGGATCCTTACCATCCCACTTCGGCTGCAGCATAGGTAGTGAAGGAAGCACGAGCAGAGACTGTTAAGTTTGCAGAGCCCAGAGCCATGTCTATTTGGTCATTGAAAACAAAGGCCGTTCAGATAAACTATCTTCTTCAAGCTACTCAGAGGATCGAGCGGAGTTCAGCCAACCTCCCAGAGAATCAGAAGAGTCTTAAGAGGATTGTTGAGGCTAAATTCTATGACTTGGATGTCAAGGTGATAGAGGTTAAGACTACTGTTGAGAGCCTGCAGAAAGAGGTGTATGAGGCAAAGCATGCTAGTAGTGATGATGACGAGCATCATAGTCCGGTACTTCCCATGACTAACTGATTCCAGAGGATGCCCGTCACTTCTAGAGCCATGGTTTCATCTCCAATTGCTGCACCCTCAGTTTTCCCATTGGTTTCTACTCTTCCACCAGTCCTGCAGACATTATTCGAGGCATTTGCAGATGCACTTATCTCCACTCCGACTACATCGACTCACACTGGCGCTGCAAGTCAGAGGACTTCACCACCAGGAGATGCTCGAGATCGAGCCTAGAGTGACGATTAGCTCTATACTTATTTGAACTTTTTGGTACTTGTTTCCAAAGGGGGAGAATTAGTATAGATCATTAGGCTGAGAGAGAGAGAGTGTGTCTTGATTTTTCTCGTTTGATTTTCTTGTGTGCTACTTTGTGTGATGCTACTTTTTCTCCCTTTCTCGTTTTGTACTATGTTCCTTTGTGGTTGATCCGTACTTTGATGATATGCTTGCTTATACATCTATTCATATGCTCCATGTATGATCATTCACCTATTTGTTTGGTGATGAGTGCTTTTGTTATCGCAATATTATCATTTTGAGCGCTCCACCAAGTTGTATGTGACATGGAAGAGTAACCCATGATCCTAATCGATTATACATTTGCATTCAAACGCAAATTTTTAACAATGCACAAATTTGGGGGGAGCTCTTACTTATCACATACTTCTCAAAGCGACGATGTATTTCATTCATTGTATCATTTGTCAAAGCTTTGATCTATATGTTGTGATCAATTACCAAAAATGGGAAGACTAAAAGTACAACTAATCCCCTGGTGGTTTTGGTAATTAATAACAACATATATGTCATTGGTCCAATACTCATTGCTAGTAGATTTCAGAAAATATCAACGATTGGCATGGGAAGGACTAATGGACATGGACCCCTCAAAATGCTAAGGACAAGAATTGGCTACCCCAAGACTCTATAGTTTTGGTTTAGTGATCCAAGGTCACATTGAGTCCCTTAGGAAAGCCAATATTATTAAAAGGCGACGAGGTATTGATGATGAGATTGTTGCTTAAGTGCTTAGTGATATTGCTCCAAAAATCCTCAGTCATTTTCTCAAACACAACTGTCCAAACCCTATTTCTTTATCTCGGTCCCACTAATATCATTCATTACAGACCAATCAAGATGACCACTTCATTGCCATATCCAAAACCCTAGCAATTCGGTTTTACTGAAATGGATCTTGGTCCCACCGAGATGGCCTGACCAAGTTTGTGTGATGACATTGTTTCACTTCAGTCACTGAGTTGAAAGAATCGAAATTTCTGAGACCGGGTTTTGCCATAGCCATTGCACTTCGGTCCCACCGACTTGTCCCACTTTGGTTCCACCGAAAAGCCTAATGTTCATATCTTTTACACAGATCGGTCTCACCGAGTTTATGTTTGGTCTCATCGATTTGAGTCAAAAGTGTATAACAGTTGGATTTTGGGTGAAGGCTATTTATACCCCTCCACACCCACTTACTGTTGGGGAACGAAGTAATATCAAAAAAATTCCTACGATCACGCAAGATCTATCTCTAGGTGATGCATCGCAACGAGAGGGGAGAATGTTGTCTATGTACCCTCGTAGACCAAAAGCGGAAGCGTTATGACAACACGGTTGATGTAGTCGTACATCTTCACGATCTGACCGATCCTAGCACCGAAGGTACGACACCTCCATGATCTTCACACGTTTAGCTCGGTGACATCCCACGAACTCTAGATCCAGCTGAGGTCGAGGGAGAGTTCCATCAACATGACGGCATGGTGACGGTGATGATGAAGTTGCCGGCGCAGGGCTTCGCCTAAGCACTATTACGATATGGCCGAGGTGGAAATCTGTGGAGGGGGGCACCGCACACGGCTAAAAGATCAACTTGTGTGTCTATGGGGTGCCCCCTCCCCCGTATATAAAGGAGTGGAGGAGGGTGAGGGCCGGCCCTCTATGGTGCGCCCAAGGGGGGAGTCCTACTCCCAGTAGGAGTAGGTTTCCCCCCTTCCCTAGTTGGAGTAGGAGAAGAAGGAAGAGGGAGAAGGAGAGAAGGAAAGGGGGGTCGGCCCCCTTCCCAATTCCGATCGGGCTTGGGGGGCCCCACCTTGGTCGCCTCCTCCTCTCTTCCATTATGGCCCATTAAGGCCCATTGACTCCTCGGGGGGTTCCGGTAACCTCTCGGTACTCCGGAAAAATGCCCGAAACTCTCAGAACCTTTCAGGTGTCCAAACATAGCCTTCCAATATATCAATTTTTATGTCTCGACCATTTTGAGACTCCTAGTCATGTCCATGATCACATCCGGGACTCCGGACAACCTTCGGTACAACATATCACATAAACTCATAATACCAATCATCATCGAAAGTTAAGCGTGCGGACCCTGCGGGTTTGAGAACTATGTAGACATGACCGAGACACGTCTCCAGTCAATAACCAATAGTGGAACCTGGATGCTCATATTGGTTCCTACATATTCTATGAAGATCTTTATCGGTCAAACCGCATAACAGCATACGATGTTCCCTTTGTCATCGGTATGTTACTTGCCCGAGATTCAATCATCGGTATCTCAATACCTAGTTCAATCTCGTTATCGGCAAGTCTCTTTACTCGTTACGTAATACTTCATCCCGTAAATAACTCATTAGTCACAATGCATGCAAGGCTTATAGTGATGAGTATTACCGAGAGGGCCCAGAGATACCTCTCCGAAAAACGGACTGACAAATCCTAATATCGATCTATGCCAACCCAACAAACACCTTCGAAGACACCTGTAGAGCACCTTTATAACCACCCATTTACGTTGTGACATTTGGTAGCACACAACGTGTTCCTCTGGTATTCGGGAGTTGCATAATCTCATAGTCTAAGGAACTTGTATAAGTCATGAAGAAAGCAGTAGCAATGAAACTAGCACAGTCATAATGCTAAGCTAACAGATGGGTCATGTCCATCACATCATTCTCCTAATGATGTGATCCCATTCATCAAATGACAACACATGTCTATGGTTAGGAAACATAACCATCTTTGATTAACGAGCTAGTCAAGTAGAGGCATACCAGGGACTATATGTTTTGTCTATGTATTCACACATGTACTAAGGTTCTGGTTAATACAATTATAGCATGAATAATTAACATTTATCATGAATTAAGGAAATATAATAACTTTATTATTGCCACTAGAGCATATTTCCTTCAGTCTCCCACTTGCACTAGAGTCAATAATCTAGATTACAATGTAATGATTCTAACACCCATGGAGCTTTGGTGCTTATCATGTTTTGCCCGTGGAAGAGGCTTAGTCAACGGGTCTGCAACATTCACATCCGTGTGTATCTTGCAAATCTCTATGTCCCCCTTTGACACTTGATGACGGATGTGTAGGATCGAAAGTATGTCTAGAGGGGGGGGGTGATTAGACTACTTGACCAAATAAAAACTTAGCCTTTTCCCAATTTTAGTCTTTGGCAGATTTGAGCAAACTTAGCACAAGTCAAGCAATCTTAACACAATTCAAGCAAGCATGCAAAGAGTATATGAGCAGCGGAAAGTAAAGCATGCAACTTGCAAGAATGTAAAGGAAAGGGTTTGGAGAGTGCAAACGCAATAGGAGACACGGGTGTTTTTGTCGTGGTTCCGATAGGTGGTGCTATCGTACATCCACGTTGATGGAGACTTCAACCCACGAAGGGTAATGGCTACGCGAGTCCATGGAGGGATCCACCCACGAAGGGTCCACGAAGAAGCAACCTTGTCTATCCCACCATGGCCGTCGCCCACGAAGGACTTGCCTCACTAGCGGTAGATCTTCACGATATAGGTGATCTCCTTGCCCGTACAAACTCCTTGGTTCAACTCCACAATCTTGTCGGAGGCTCCCAAGTGACACCTAGCCAATCTAGGAGACACCACTCTCCAAGAAGTAACAAATGGTGTGTTGATGATGAACTCCTTGCTCTTGTGCTTCAAATGATAGTCTCCCCAACACTCAACTCTCTCTCACAGGATTTGGATTTTGTGGAAAGAAGATTTGAGTGGAAAGCAACTTGGGGAAGGCTAGAGATCAAGATTCATATCGTAGGAATGGAATATCTTGGCCTCAACACAAGTGTAGGTGGTTATCTCTCAGAAAATGAAAGTTGGAAGTGTAGGTTCGTTCTAATGGCTCTCTCCACGAATGAACAGGAGGTGGAGGGGTATATATAGCCTCCACACAAAATCTAACCATTACACACAACTTGCCAATCTCGGTGGGACCGAATTGAGAAACTCGGTCGGACCGATTCAGCAAATCTAGTGATCGTTAGGATTTTCGGTGGGACCAACATGCAACTCGGTAGGACCAATATGGTTAGGGTTAGGGCATAACGTAATCTCGGTGAGACCGATTACACAAACTCAAATTCGGTGGGACCGATTTTGGTAATAAGCTAACCAGAGAGTTGGTCAGGTAAACTCGGCGGGAACGATTCGCTCATTTCGGTGAGACCGGAATGTTATGAAAGGAAAACAGAGAGTTTACATTGCAATCTCGATGGGACCGATTGCTCATCTCGGTGGTACCGAAACGTTACGAAGGGAAACAGAGAGATTACAATCCCATCTCGGTGAGACCGAGATCCCTATCGGTGAGACCGATTTGCCTATTGTGGCAGTGGCTGTGACATCTGAACTCGGTGGCGCCGGATGGAAACAATCGGTGGGGCCGTGACTTTTTAGGTCATATGTGGATGTGAGAAAGTAGTTGAGGGCTTTGGAGCATATCACTAAGCATTTTGAGCAAGAACCTCATTAAGCAACACCTCATCCCTCCTTGATAGTATTGGCTTTTCCTATAGACTCAATGTGATCTTGGATCACTAAAATAGAAATGTAGAGTCTTGAGCTTTGAGTTTGAGCCAATCCTTTTGTCCTTAGCATTTTGAGGGGTCCACTTTTCTCATCCATGCCATGCCAATCATTGAGCTTGTAACGCCCCGGATTCGATGCGCCAGGTGTCTTCCAGTTATTCGCCGTAGTTGCCATGTCATTTGCTTGCGTGTTGCACCTTGCCATGTCATCATCTGCATTTCATCTGCATGTTTTTCAAAACTTGCATCCATTCAGGTTCTCCCGGTTCTCTCCGTTGTCCGTTCGGAGTCCAGACCTCTCGCGCGTGCCCCGTCGCCCCTCTCAAACCTTGTTTCATGTGAGGGTGTTAAACTTTCTCGGAATGGCCCGAGGTTTGCCAAGCAGCCTTGGTATAGCACTGGTAGACCGCCTGTCAAGTTTCATACCATTTGGAGGTCGTTTTGTACTCCAACGGTTAACCGGGTAACCGTAAAAGCCTCTTTGGTCTTGCAGCCCAACACCCCTCCAAAGTGGCCCAAAACCCATCTAACTCCCCTTCATGCTCTCGTTCGTTCGATCACGATCGTGTGGGCGAAAACCGCTCCTCATTTGGACTCTCCTAGCTCCCAGAATCTATAAATATGCCCCTCCCCCCGAAATTCGCGAATCAAATCCACCCTAACCCTAGCAGTTTTCCTCCTCGCGCCGCCGGACATGTCCATCCACGCCAGACATGTCCGTCGGACACGTCGCTCCAGCCAATCGCCGTCCGCACCCTCAGCCGCGCCGCCGCCCGTGCCCAATCGCGCCGCGCCACGTCGCCGCCGCCAGCCCCCTCTCTC
>NC_041389.1:598316468-598325014 GCF_002162155.2 Triticum dicoccoides | reverse complement strand
GCCGCGGGCCTCGTCCTCCACCCCCGCGCCGCCCCGCTCGCCGCCGCGCCCGGTCGCCGGCGTCCCCGGCCGGATCCAGGACGGGACCGGCCGGATCCGCCTCCCCCGGCCTTTTCCTCAACTCCGGTCGCGTCCCTGTCGTCTCCGGCGAGGTTCCGGCGAACCTCGGGAACCGTGCCCCGGATCTGGATCTAGAAATTTGAGGTTGACCCCGATTTCGACTAAGTCCCGAAATATTTTGACATTATCATGCCATGTTCATCACATCATATCTCCATGCATACTGCTCCATTTCGTGTGTGTAATATGTAAAATTGTTCGTCTCAACGAGTACTTCATTTCATTTTATTGCGTCATGTGCATTTGAGCTCATCTTGATGCCTGAATCATCGTTGCAAGAGTGCTATATAATGTTGTCTGCTGTCTGTTAACAGAACATGTTCATTTGTCATTTTTGCCATGTTTGATGTGTGCATACTATGAGGTTGATGTCTACATGTGTTTTGATCTATGTAATGCCATATTTACAGTGGTGTATGCCATGTATTTTTGTGATCATTTTGGTGACTATAACAAGCATGCAAACTAGGCTTCGTGATGTTGCTGATTTCAGTCCCTGTTCTGCTGTTATTTTTATGCCATGTAAACTTGATGCTACAGAGAGATCCAAGCACATTGTGAGATACTTCAGTAAGGATGTTTTGAACATATGATTATTCTCTATCCATTCATGCCCCTGCTTGCAATTATGGAGTAGTCTAGCATGTCATTTTCGTGCTCTACTTTTGCTACAAAATGTTTCCTGGCAGATTGTTTACATGTTATTCATTGCCAAGGTTGTTGTAGTTGATCCTTGCATGCTATGAACTTGTTCTTGCCTTGGTTTGTGTCATAAACATGTCTTCTTGCTGATGCTATGCTTATCTAGTCACGCAATGACTTGTGGTGAGTGAATCGAGCTTGTTAAGTAGGGTACTTGCTGTTACTGTTTTGCTAGGCTGAATCTGTTATTTCGTGATGCTATGTCAACCTGCTGCTAAAAGTCATTCTATGCATAATCTGGAGATGTTCACTAAGGGTGTTTTGTTATACATGTCATGCTATATCCATCCATGCCCCTGGTTGCATTTATACCCTGCTGTAGCTTGTTGTTATCTTGCTCCAAAGTTGCTAAATAATGTTGCTGTCAGCCTATTAACATTAAGTTCAGTTGTTGCCATGATTGTTGCTAGTGATCCATGCACCCTATGAACTTGCTCTTGCCATGCTTAGCTCCACAAACATGTCTTCTTACTATTGGTTGCCTTGCCATGCCTAAGGATGGCAATGGGTCGGGTTTGGATCGGGTTTAACAATATCAAATTGATATCCATATCCATGAAGGCAGTCTTTGCCCGCCCATGAAAAAATCCATGGGAGAAAAATTGTGTCCATGTCCAAATCCGATGAATGTCCATCCCACTAGATATCCATTGGGTCCTCTCAAGACATACAAATAAGACATAACACACTGACGAGTCATTTAACAAGGAGATAAAAAAGGGAAGGGGCATTGGAGTATGTTACGGAGGGGATTGAATGTCAACTAATAAAAGTTACGATGGGGATTGTGTAATTTATTTTGCATGTTTTCGATAACAAAGTGTAAGATCGCAGTGGGACATGTGACTGTGGGGTAGGGATACCAATTTTTTGCCCACTAAGTCATACTATCGGGTCAGGTTTGGATATACCCACGAGTACAAGATTATATCCATGCCCTACCCATAAGCAATCGAGTCGGGTTTTGGAGCCGCCCATGGACACAAAAGCATATCCAAATCCTATCCATTCGGGTCGGATATCCATGGATATCCATGTCCATGGGTAAAATTGCCATCCTTAGCCATGCCATGTATTGCTCTGTGGTGAGTGGTACAAGCTCACCAACATGCCTTCTTATTGTTGTTCCTGCCATGTTTGAATCTGTAATATAACTTGCCATGTTTACATGGGTGCCATCATATCTTCTGGTCCTTTTTGGCTCATGGTCAGTAAAGGAATTTTGTTCTATGGGTTTAGTAGATTGATGCCATGCCTTTGTTTTTCATGTTAAGTTCATGTAACATGTTGTTTGATAGCTCTGAACATTGCAACCTGATGTTATTTCTGCAAAATCTGAAACTGTTATTATTAGCAATCTTGCCATGTGTGTTTGAGCATGTTCTAGTAGTTTCTGGAGATAGCTCAGTGTTCATGTTTTGTTATGCTTTACCTGTAAATCATGCCCATGCCTTTCGTTTTCTTGTTGAGGTCCTGTAGCATGTTGTTTTGATGCTTGCAAGATGCCTAGTTGCTGTTTTGGACAGATTGTTGCTATATCATGTTTGGAGTGTATGTGTTGAACCGTTGCTCCGTTTTGGGTGTACTCTATATGAAACTTGCTTAGATTCGCATGTAGCTTCATATTATCATGTTGCATCCTTGTTTTGGTGTGTTTGCTTGATGTTTGTATGCATTTTGCATCAATGCCATGTTTAACTTGTTTTGCTCATATCTTCTAGGCCGTAGCTCCGAACTAAATGAACTTTATATTTAACTTGACTAGAATCTCATGTAGATCATCTTGGTGCATCTTAACTTGCTGTTTAACAACTTGAACATAAGGTTTATTCAGATATGGACCAATTTCGAAATTTGCATATGAGGACTTACCGGAATTGTTATATGTTGTTCCTGGCCTCATTTAAACTTGCCTTGATGTGTTGCTCTTGTTTGCATCATCTCTTGCTATGAGTAGCTTCATGTAGATTTGTCATGCATCATGCTTGTGTGTGCATCATGCCTTGTTCATGTGTGGTGTGTTTACCTTGTTGTCTGCTTCTTCTCGATAGTTCCTGTTTCGTTGCGATCGTGAGGATTCGTTCGTCTACGCTTGGTTCGTCTTCGTGGCTTCATCTTCTTCATGGACTCATTCTTCTTCCTTGCGGGATTTCACGCAAGATGACCGCTACCCCGGATCTCACTACTATCATTGCTATGCTAGTTGCTTCGTTATATCGCTTTGCTGTGCTACCTATCTTTTGCTCATCAAGCCATCCCAAATTTCCATGAACCTCTAACCTTTGACACCCTTCCTAGCAAACCATTGCTTGGCTATGTTACCGCTTTGCTCAGCCCTCTTATAGCGTTGCTAGTTGCAGGTGAAGTTGAAGATTGCTCCATGGTGGACAGGATTATGTTGGGATATCACAATATCTCTTATTTAATTAATGCATCTATATATTTGGTAAAGGGTGGAAGACTCGGCCTTTTGCCTGGTGTTTTGTTCCACTCTTGCCGCCCTAGTTTCCGTCATACCGGTGTTATGTTCCCGGATTTTGCGTTCCTTACGCGGTTGGGTGATTTATGGGACCCCCTTGACAGTTCGCTTTGAATAAAACTCCTCCAGCAAGGCCCAACCTTGGTTTTACCATTTGCCTCACCACCACCTATACCCTTCCCTTGGGTCGGCCAACCCAAGGGTCATCTTTATTTTAGCCCCCCCCCCCGGGCCAGTGCTTGTCTAAGTGTTGGTCCGAACCAGGCAGACTGCGGGGCCACCTCGGGGCAACTCGAGGGCTGGTTTTACTCGTAGGCTGACCTATCCGATGTTGCCCTGAGAACGAGATATGTGCAGCTCCTATCGGGATTGTCGGCGCATTGGGCGGCTTTGCTGGTCTTGTTTTACCATTGTTGAAATGTCTTGTAAACCGGGATTTCGAGTCTGATCGGGTCTTCCTGGGAGAAGGTATATCCTTCATTGATCGCGAGAGCTTGTCATGGGCTAAGTTGGGACACCCCTGCAGGGTATAATCTTTCGAAAGCCGTGCCTGCGGTTATAGGCAGATGGGAATTTGTTAATGTCCAGTTGTAGATAACTTGACACCAGATCCGAATTAAAACGCATCAACCGCATGTGTAGGCGTGATGGTCTCTTTTCGGCGGAGTCCGGGAAGTGAACACGGTTTTGGGTTATGTTTGACGTAAGTAGGAGTTCAGGATCACTTCTTGATCATTGCTAGCTTCACGACCGTTCCGTTTGCTCTCTTCTCACTCTTATTTGCGTATGTTAGCCACCATATATGCTTAGTCGCTGCTGCAGCCTCACCACTTTACCCCTTCCTTTCCCTTTAAGCTTTGCTAGTCTTGATACCCATGGTAATGGGATTGCTGAGTCCTCGTGGCTCACAGATTACTACAACAACAGTTGCAGGTACAGGTTATGTGATGATCATGATGCGAGAGCGATGTTTGCTTGTTTGGAGTTCTTCTTCTTCTTGTTCTTCGATCAGGGAATAGGTTCCAGGTCGGCAGCCTGGGCTAGCAGGGTGGATGCCGTTTGAGTCTCTATTTGTGTTTCATCCGTAGTCGGATGATGCTCTTATGTATTATGATGTTGTATTCGAGTTGCATTGTATGCCTTATGTATGTATCCCTATCTATTATGTAATGTTGATGTAATGATATCCACCTTGCAAAAGCGTTTCAATATGCGGTTCTATCCTTGGTGGGACCTTCGAGTCTCTTTAGGATAGTATCGCATATTGAGCGTGACAGAGCTTTCCTGAAATATTTATCTTGAAATAGCATTAGCTCAATGAGCTATATGTTGTTAGGAATTACCAAAACCACCTAGGGATAGTTGCACTTTCAATCTCCCCCTTTTTTGTAATTGATGGCAACATATAGATCAAAGCTTCGACAAATGATAATAAGATTGAAAAAACATTGTCGCTTTGAGAAGTATGTGAAAAGCAAGAGCTCCCCCTAAATTTGTGCATAGTTTAAGATTTGCTTTGGACTGCAAATGCACAATGAGTTGGATCATGGGTTACTCTTCCATGTCACATACATCTTGGTGGAGCGCTCAAAATGATAATAATTAAATGCATGCACTCATCACCAAGCAAAGTGAATGATCATATAGATATAAAAGGATAATGTCATCCAACAAGCATTAAGGTAGCATCGTATATGATCAACCACATGATCATCCAAGTATCACACAAAAGCATAGAGTATCTCAAACAAGCAAATAACAAAGTTCAACCACCAAAACAAGAGAGAATAAAAAGCAACACACTCTCTCGAAGCCTATGATCTATACATGTTTCTCCCCCTTTGGCAACAAGTTATCAAAAAGTTCATAGAAAATGCATAGTACTAAACGAATCTCAGGCTTGGTCTTCAGGTGGTGGTGTAGATAAAACTCCAAGGACGAAGGCATCAGTTGAGGTTGATGGAGCTGATGGAGTGGCTACTGGAGCTGGTGGTACTGAAGTTGTTGCTGATGCAGATGAAGTTGCTCTGGTGTCTGTAACTGGCATTGCAGCAGATCTCTGACTTCTAGGCACTCTAGCAAATGCATCAGTGGTAGTCTTGCCCTTCTTCTCCTGCACTTCATCCTGAAGTTGCTCAACAACTGACTGTATCTCAGTGACCTTCACATCTAAATCATAGAACTTCTACTCTATGATCCTCTCCAAGCTCTCCTGGTTTGGGGTTAGGGTGGCCAAGCCCTTCTCAACCCTTAGAGTGGAGGCAATCAAGTAGCCAAGCTGATCTTGCTTGCTCTTCAGGAAAATCTGAGATGCCTCTTCAGCAGTTGGCATTTTAGCAGCCTTCTCAGCCTTTGCCTTCTCCTTCTTCTCTTGTGCTTGCACAGAAGATGGTTCATTTTCATCCATTACCACTGTGTTGTCCTCAAAGTCTAGGTAGATGGGCATGTGATCCTTGTCCAAGAGATATGTGCCAGTGCCCATCTTGGAGTTGATTAGATCCTGAATCTGTGGGGCATACCCACAACTTCTCTTTTGATCATAAGTTGTCCTCTTGATAGTTTCCATAATTAGGCTCATGACTTTGAACTTTTGAGGCACATCAAATATGTGAAGTAGGTTAATTGCATGGCCTCTGATCATCTTGTGATCACCTGACTTTGGCAATAGAGTGTGCAAATCCAGTTGATTGTTGGCAAACCTGACAGAAGGTAATGTACTGATCCAAATTTGTGTGTTTCAAGAGCAGCATCTGGGATCTCTCTGTACATATGTGCCATGGAGTTGTGATCCTTCTTCTTCTTGGCATAGACATCCAAGTCATCCTCATTCTCCTTAGGAGCATTGATCAATTCTGCCCATTCTTCAACTGTTGATTGGTACCTAGTACCTTCAGACATCCAAACAATCCTTCCATCTGGGTAGAAATGAGCTGTGGAGTAGAACTGCATAATAAGCTCATCATTCCACTTTGTGAGCTTTTGTCCAACAAAGTTCTCTACTTCACAAGACTTGAAACTATCATAGACTCCCGGATAGTGTTTTTCATTTTCCCTGATGTACTTCAAGTCCACCCATCTCATATCACAGACTATAGGCTTCTTGTCAAGCAACACTGTCTCATAGAAGTCCTGATGTTCCTTTGAATGGAACCTGTAGTCCACAACAGTTCTTCTCCTGACTGCATAGGGATCAGTCAATCTCTACTGTCTGAGTCCTACATCCTTCCTGAGCTTCATGTCCTCAGCTACTGGATGAGCATCATTATGATCTGAAATTTTGGGCTTCAACTTCCTCAAGACACGTGTCCCATCATCTTCTTCTTCTATAGCAGCTTTAGGCACTGAGGCCTTGTTCTTCTCTCCAGCAGGAATATTCCTTGTATTCCTCTTGGGTGCAGCTTTGGGCTTTGGTGCAGCTGCCTTGGGAGCTTATTTGGGCTTTGATGGAGCAGCCCCTGATCTTATAGCATCTCCCATAAGATTTTGAGCTTTAGGTGTTGGTGCAGCAACCTCTTCCTCTTCTTCTTCCATCATGGAGGGCTTTCCAAAAATCCTGGCCATGGTCTTCTTGACCCTTTCTTTCCTTTTCTTCCCTTATGTAGCAGCCTCCTTGGGTTCAGATTCCAAAGATACTTGTGTAGAGGCTCTGGCTTTAGACATGGGAATTCTTCTTGCAGGTGCTTTAGTCCTCATACCAGGCTTAGTGGCAGCAGCTGTGCCATATTCCTTCTTCAGCACCTTCTTCTTGGAGGTGGCCTCATCCTCAATAGCCACATAGTCCTCATCCTCACAATCTAAGGTTCTCTTCTTTCTGGCCCTGGTGGCTGCCTTAGGTAAGTTGCTGGGTGTGCTCCTGCTACCATCATAGCTGCTAGAGGGACTAGTGCCCTCACTCATGTGAACTTGCTCCTCAAACTTGTTCTGACTGTCACTCTGATCTGACATGATGCAAACAGTGACAGCAGACCCTGTGAATAGATATAGATGAGGTAGAGTAGATGAGCATCGCAAAGTACAGAGGTTTTTGCAAAAGAATGAGTCAAAAACTTAGTTTTATTTTTCCACAGAAAGCATTTCGGATCTACCGATTTGAAAACTCGGTGATACCGAAGCAGCTTTTGGAACCTGAACTAGTGAACTCGGTCAGACCGAGTCACAGTTCCGTGGCACCGAGACTGCTAGGGTTTCTAAAAGTCCCGATCTCGGTCACACTGATTTGCAATTCTCGGTCAGACCGAGAATCACATGTGCAATGGCCTTAGCCAAATCGGTGGAACCGATTTCTACAACTCGGTTGGTCCGAGATGATTTCGGCGGAAACCTAACCCTAAGTTTTCAATCCACAACTAAACTATGGAGTGATTTCGCTGGATAGGATGATCTCAATCGTGGCAAGATACATGGCAAAACAATGTGCTAGGAATCGGAGTGAGATTAGCACAAGGATCAAGTCCATACCCTAAGTGCGGTGATGGACTGTAACGCCCCGGATTCGATGCGCCAGGTGTCTGCCAGTTATTCGTCATTGTTGCCATGTCATTAACTTGCATGTTGCATTTCATCATGTCATCATGTGCATTGCATTGCATACGTGTTCGTCTCATGCATCCGAGCTTTTTCCCCGTTGTCCGTTTTGCAATCCGGCGCTCCTACGTCATCCGGCGTCCCCTTCTTGTCTCTCTTCGTGAGCGGGTGTTAAACCTTCTCAGAATGCCCGAGGTTTGCCAAGCGGCCTTGGTATACCACCGGTAGACCGCCTGTCAAGTTTCGTGCCATTTGGAGGCCGTTTGATACTCCAACGGTTAACCACGTAGTCCGAAACCCCCCTTTCTCTTTGCAGCCCAACACCCTTCCAAACTGGCCCAAAACCCATCTAACTCCCCTCCATGCTCTCGGTCATTCGATCGCGATCGTGTGGGCGAAAACCGCTCCTCATTTAGATTCTCCTAGCTCCCTCTAGCTATAAATATGTGCTCTCCTAGAAAATTTCGCAGTCCAAACCCCTGAAACCCTAGATCCATCCCTTCCGCGCCGCCGGACATGTCCGCCGACGGCCGGACACGTCCAGCCGCCGCGCCCACAGCCAGCCACTGTGCGCCACGTGCCTCCACCGCGCCTCCCACCGCGCCGCGGCCCACGGAGCCCATATGGGGCCCGCGCGAGCCCGGTCGCCGCCGCCGCGCGCCTGCCCGCCGCCCGCTCCGCCGGCACCGGCTCTCGTCTCCGTCCGCCGCCTCGCTGGGCC
>NC_041389.1:598258598-598316039 GCF_002162155.2 Triticum dicoccoides | reverse complement strand
GACCCCGCCGGCGAGCTTCGCCGTCGCCGCGCCGGTGCGCTCCCCCGTCCCCGGCCGCCCCGTCGCCGGATCCGGACGGGTGGGATGAGATCCACCCGTCCCAGAACCAAACGCCCTGTGCCCCGTCCCGGTTCCCTCCATCCCGCATGATCCCGTCCAGCTTTCCCGAGGTGATTTTTTGCCTAAGTCCCGAAATATTTTGACATTATCATGCCATGTTCATCGCATCATATCTCTGCATCCGTAGCTCTGTTTTGTGCGTGTAATATGTCAAATTGTTAGTCTCGACGAGTACTTCATTTCATTCCATTGCATCATGTTCATTTGAGTCCATCTTGATGCATGAATCTTCGTTGCAAAAGTGCTATGTGATGTTAATCTGCTGAAACTGTTATAACATGCTCATTTGTCATTTTTTGCCATGATTGATGTATGCATCCTATGAGGTTGATGTCTACATGTGTGTTGAACTATGCCATTCCATCTTTACAGTGGTGTATGCCATGTATTTTTGTGATTAATGTGGTGACTAGCACAAGCATGCAAACTAGGCTTTGTAATGTTGCTGATTTTAGTCCCTGTTCTGCTGTTATTTTGATGCCATGTAAACATGATGCTACAGAGGGATCCATGCATATTTTGAGATACTTCAGTAAGGATGTTTTGAACATATGGTTATGCTCTATCCATTCATGCCCCTGTTTGCAATTATGGAGTAGTCTAGCATGTCATTTTCGGGCTCTACTTTTGCTACAAAATGTTTCCTGGCAGATTGTTTACATGTTATTCAATTTTGCCAAGGTTGTTGTAGTTGATCCTTGCATGCTATGAACTTGTTCTTGCTTTGGTTAGCTTCATAAACATGTCTTCTTGCTGATGCTATGCTTATCTTGTCATGCAATGACTTGTGGTGAGTGAATCGAGCTTGCTAAGTAGTGTACTTGCTGTTACTGTTTTGCTAGGCTGAATCTGTTATTTCGTGATGCTATGTAAACCTGCTGCTACAAGTCATTCTATGCATAATATGGAGATGTTCACTAAGGGTGTTTTGTTCTACATGTTATGCCCTATCCATCCATGCCCCTGGTTGCAATTATAGCCTGCTGTAGCTTGTTGTAATCTTGCTCCAAAGTTGCTAAATAATGTTGTTGTCAGCCTATTAACGTTAAGTTCAGTTGTTGCCATGTGTTTCGCTAGTGATCCATGCACCCTATGAACTTGATCTTGCCATGCCTAGCTTCCTAAACATGTCTTATTACTATTGGTTGCCTTTCCATGCCATTTATTGCTCTGTGGTGAGTG
The DNA here is from genome assembly GCF_002162155.2 of Triticum dicoccoides. Taxonomy (NCBI): domain Eukaryota; kingdom Viridiplantae; phylum Streptophyta; class Magnoliopsida; order Poales; family Poaceae; genus Triticum; species Triticum dicoccoides. Next base: position 598,314,737 of record NC_041389.1, on the reverse strand, counting down.
GTACAAGCTCACTAACATGCCTACTTATCGTTGTTCCTGCCATGTATGAATCTGTATTATAACTTGCCATGTTTACATGGGTGCCATCATATTTTCTGATCCTTTTTGGCTGATGGTCAGTAAGGGACTTTTGTTCTATGCATTTAGTAGTATCATGCCATGCCTTTGTTTGCCATGATAAGTTCCTGTAACATGTTGGTTGATAGCTCTAAACATTGCAACCTGATGTTATTTTCTGCAAAGTCTGAAACTATTATCGTTTACAATCTTGCCATGTGTGTTTGAGCTTGTTCTAGTGATTTCTGGAGATAGCTCAGTGTTCAAATTTTGTTATGCTTTACCTGTACATCATGCCCATGCCTTTTGTTATCATGTTGAGCTGCTGTAGCATGTTGTTTTGATGCTTGCAATATGCCTAGTTGCTGTTTTGGACAGATTGTTGCTATAACTTCTTTCATGTGTGTGTGTTGTTCCGTTGCTCCATTTTGAGTGTGCTCTATATGAAACTTGCTTAGAATTGCATGTAGTTTCATATTATCATGTTGCATCCATGTTTTGAGGTGTTTGCTTGATGTTTGGGTGCATTTTGCATCAATGCCATGTTGATCTTGTTTTGCTCATATCTTCTAGGCCGTAGCCCCGAACTAAGTGAACTTTATATGTAACTTGACTAGAATCTCATGTAGATCATCTTGGTGCATCTTAACTTGCTGTTTAACAGCTTGAACATAAGGTTTATTCAGATCTGGACCAACTTCGAAATTTGCATATGAGGACTTACCGGAATTGTTATATGTTGTTCTCGGCCTCATTTAAACTTGCCTTGATGTGTTGTTCTTGTTTGCATCATCTCTTGCCATGAGTAGCTTCATGTAGTCTTGTCTTGCATCATGCTTGGTGTGCATCATGTCATGTTTATGTGTGGTGTGTTTACCATGTTGTGTGCTTCTTCTCGATAGTTCCCGTTTCGTTGCGATCGTGAGGATTCGTTCGTCTACGCTTGGTTCGTCTTCGTGGCTTCATCTTCTTCATGGACTCGTTCTTCTTCCTAGCGGGATTTCAGGCAAGATGACCGCTACCCTGGATCTCACTACTATCTTTGCTATGCTAGTTGCTTCGTTCTATCGCTATGTTGCGCTACCTATCACCTGTTTATCAAGCCTCCCAAATTGCCATGAACCTCTAACCTTTGACACCCTTCCTAGCAAACCATTGCTTGTCTATGTTACCGCTTTGCTCAGCCCTCTTATAGCGTTGCTAGTTGTAGGTGAAGTTGAAGATTGCTCCATGGTGGACAGGATTATGTTGGGATATCACAATATCTCTTATTTAATTAATGCATCTATATACTTGGTAAAGGGTGGAAGACTCGGCCTTTTACCAGGTGTTTTGTTCCACTCTTGCCTCCCTAGTTTCCGTTATACCGGTGTTATGTTCCCGGATTTTGCGTTCCTTACGCGGTTGGGTGATTTATGGGACCCCCTTGACAGTTCGCTTTGAATAAAACTCCTCCAGCAAAGCCCAACCTTGGTTTTACCATTTGCCTCACCACCACCTATTTTTCCCTTGGGAGTCGCGCTCTCGAGCGTCATCTTTATTTCAGCCCCCCGGGCCAGTGCTTGTCTAAGTGTTGGTCCGAACCGAGCCGCCTGCGGGGCCACCTCGGGGAAACTCGAAGTCTGGTTTTACTTGTAGCCTGTCTCATCCGGTGTTGCCCTGAGAACGAGATATGTGCAGCTCCTATCGGGATTGTCGGCGCATCGGGCGGTCTTGCTGGTCTTGTTTTACCATTGTCGAAATGTCTTGTAAACCGGGATTCCGAGTCTGATCGGGTCTTCCTGGGAGAAGGTATATCCTTCGTTGATCGCGAGAGCTTATCATGGGCTAAGTTGGGACACCCCTGCAGGGTATAATCTTTCGAAAGCCGTGCCTGCGGTTATAGGCAGATGGGAATTTGTTAATGTCCGGTTGTAGATAACTTGACACCAGATACGAATTAAAATGCATCAACAGTGTGTGTAGCCGTGATGGTCTCTTTTCGGCAGAGTCCGGGAAGTGAACACGGTCTTTGGGTTATGCTTGACGTAAGTAGGAGTTCAGGATCACTTCTTGATCATTGCTAGTTTCGCGACCATTCCGCTTGCTCTCTTCTCGCTCTTATTTGCGTATGTTAGCCACCATATATGCTTAGCCGCTGCTGCAACCTCACCACTTTACCCCTTCCTTTCCCTTTAAGATTTGCTAGTCTTGATACCCATGGTAATGGGATTGCTGAGTCCTCGTGGCTCACAGATTACTACAACAACAGTTGCAGGTACAGGTTCATGTGATGATCATGATGCGAGAGCGATTCTTGCTTGCGTTGAGTTTCTTCTTCTGCTTCTTCGATCAGGGGATAGGTTCCAGGTCGGCAGCCTGGGCTAGCAGGGTGGATGTCGTTTGAGTTTCTGTTTATGTTTCATCCGTAGTCGGATGTTGCTCCTATGTATTGTGATGTTGTATTCGTGTGGCATTGTTTGCCTTATGTATGTATCCCCATCTATTATGAAATGTTGATGTAATGATATCCACCTTGCAAAAGCGTTTCAATATGCGGGTCTAGCCTTGGTGGGACCTTCGAGTTCCTTTTGGATAGGGTCGCATATTGGGCGTGATAAGTTGGTATCAGAGCCTCGACCGACCCTAGGAGCCCCCTTGATTGATCGTGTAGTTTGGCCGTTGTCGAGTCTAGAAGAAAACTATTTTCGGAGTCTAGTTATATCGGAGACTAGGATTTCTTTTTACTCCTCAGCCCCTTCATCGCTCTGGTGAGGAATCTTGACGTAGGTGTTTTGAATTACTCCTCTTCCATTTTCAAACTTTCTTTAGGATCACGCAGTTGGTTTTCCGATCGTTGGTTCTCAGCTCTTTTCATCTGGTGCATTTCTCGTCAAGTCGACTCGAGCCTCTTCATCATTAAGTTCATTCCTCAGTTGTTTTCTTTTTCCCACCCACCCACCCTTCTTCTTCTCGGAACCGGAGTCCGTAATCGAGTATCCATCCTACTCGTGCGAAGTCTTTGCTTTCTTTCCTCAATGATTTCAACCGGTGTTTTCTCTTCAAGATATTCATCGGTTTCCCCTTCCAAGTGTCTTTGCTTTCCCGCCCTCCCACCCTCTTCTTCCCGGAGCCTCAGTCTCTTTCGAGCATCAATTTTCATTCGTACGGAGGTTTTCAGTCTTCCCTCAATCATTTCAATCGGTGAATTCTCGTCTCGGTGGACATTCTTCATCTCTTCTCCGGTGGACTCAATTCATGTTTTTCGGTGTTGATCATATTCTTTTCCTTGGATCAAGTGTTTTCCCTGCTCATTTGCATCTCGCCATTCAATCATCTTGGAGTTCGTAAGACATCTTAGGAGATTCGTCTGTGTGTTCAAATTAATTCGAGGTTGTCACCTCATTCAAATATTTCAATTGTTCCGGTGCATCATCTATCTGCTCAACAATCTTTTCCAACGAGGTTTTCTTTTAGTGGGCCCTAACCCACAGGTCTTTTCCCAGGATCTTACCTGACTCTTCTAATTCCCCCGGAGTTATTTCCAAATTCTTTTCGGAGTTTGACGTAAGAATGAATTTCATCAGTAAGATGCCTTTTCAAGATCGATTTCAAATCATTTTCATTGTTGGTTCAACCTCTTTGCTTTCCATTCTCCCGGAGTATCTCAGTATTTTGGTGGTATTTCTCGTTGTCATTTGAAGATCGAAGAAGAGTTTTCCCTCTAAATCTTGTCTGTTCTCTCGAAGTTTCGTGGTTCTAGCTTCATGTTATCCCCGCAAATTACTCCATTTGTCAGATATTGTTTTCTTACCCATCCGGAGTTTGTCAGGAGTTGTTTTTCCGTTTCTTTTCACCGGAGGCCATCGTTTCAGAAGAATCCTTCGTCCTCACATTTCAGCTATCGTTATCCAATTATCCCGGTGCTTCATTCAAGTGTTCTTTAATCAGCTCATGATCTATTTGTTCTTTTGCATCTAAATCCCCCTCAAGCATATTTGTTCTTCTAATTCTTCCCGGTGATTCATTCTCTTTCGTCATTCAATTTTCGAATTCTTACGGTGGTTCGTTCAAGATTCTTTTTCCTTGATTATCATTTTTATTCATTCGTTCTTTCCAATCCTACCGGTGGTTCATGAAGACTTTCTCAAGTTTTGTGCTATGTTCCTCCTTAATCCTTTTTCAAGAAGAATAAGTAGTATGCAAAATCCATTGCTTGTCATCAATTAAATTTGATCAAGGATAAGCATACAATAAATCTTATTCCCTTTTCTTCAGAGTTTGTTCTTGATGAATAAATTATAGTTCCAAGTGTTTTGCATCTTTTCTTTTCCGGAGTTCAAATTTCCTCGGTCATCTCGTCGGAACCTCCATCTAAATCATCGCAACGCCCATCTTATTCTTTCATCCTTCATTTTATCTCGTCATCCTTTTGTTACCGGAGTTCTTCATGGTGGTTCTTTATGATTTAATTCATTCTTTCAAGAGTTCATCAAGATTCTTGTTGGCAGAGTTCAAGTATCTTTTCTTCTCGCGTCTCGAAGTGCAATTAATTCTCCGTATTCTTTTGAATTGGAGTTTTGCATTTCTTCGTTCTTCTCAGATATTCAAATCCGTTCAATCCTTCCTTCTAAGTTCTTTTCATTCCATTCTTTCAATTCTTCCGAAGGCATTGCGTTGTTAATCTCATCAAGTGTCATTCCTAGTTGGTTTTGGAGTATTGACGACAAAGCTGGTTGAGGGACTAATGCGTTTGTGAGAATTGCAGGATAACGCAGGTAGTGTCCCTCATTGATTCGGTTTACCTACCGGAGATGACCCCTAAAAATGTATGAAGACATTGAAGACAATGGTGGTATGAGAAGATATTCATATTGAAGACTATGACATGAGAAGACATTACGTGAAGACTATGGAGCGCGAAGACTGTGTGGATTCGTTGCTTCCTTTTCTTCTTTGTTGAGTCATAGGAACCACCGTACTGTTAAGTGGGGTCCAAGTGAACTAAGTCAGAGTGACTGAAGTGATGGTCAACTCAAATCCTATGTCTTCGAGCGAAGACAATGAGAGCAAACCTTATCCAGAGCTGGATGAGTCAGCTTTGCTTGTAGCCCAAGTAAAGTTATCGCGTGTGTTTGAAATCTGACCATTGGAACATGTGTCAGTTCCTTAGTGACCCAGGGTCATTTTGGACAAATCAGGTTGGGTTGCCTAGTGGCTATAAATAGCCCACCCCCTACACCATAAATTGGTGGCTGCTCAGAGTTAGTATACGGCTTTTGTCATTTGAGAGCAACCCACCTCGAAGCATTTGAGAGAGAGAAATCCTTGCGATGACAAAGCCCAAACACCCAGAGCCAAAGAGTGTTAGGCATCACTGAAGTCTTTCTGTCTGTGTGACCTGAAGACTTATTACACTTGAGGACTGTGTATCCTCCAGCCGGTTAGGCGTCACATTCTGAGCATCCAAGAGTCATTGTGGATTGCCGGGTGAACGAAGTCTGTGAAGGTTTGGAAGTCTACCTTGAAGACTTACCAGAGTGATTGGGCGAGGACTAAGTGACCTTAGCTCAAGGGGAATAAGGTGAAGACACGGTCTTCTGAGTTGAATCTCAGCCTCCCTAACCAGATGTACAGTTGTCACAGCAACTGGAACTAGTCCAACAAATCATGTGTCCTCAACAAGTGACTGGTTCTATCTCTTCCCTCCTTTACTTTGAGTTTGTCTTCGTGAAGTCACTGCCCATATGTCTATCTGTTTGACTTCATTGTTTGACTACTACTGTTGATTGGCTTCATACTATCTTCCATCCTGATCCTTACTACTTAGCTGCTATTAGTCCTGTACTTTCACATCATTGCATACTTGACTATGGCACGCTTAAGGTAGTTTATCTTCCGCTGCATATCAATTAGGTCATTTCTATTGTTTGTCTTCGAAACTTCCACGTTTTGAAGACTTTGATAAAAATCGCCTATTCACCCCCCCCTCTAGTCGATAACTAGCACTTTCAATTGGTATCAGAGCAAGGTACTCCCTTGTTCTGTGTGATTCGGTTTAACCACCTGGAGTTTAGCTATGTCGACTGCAGGGATAATCAAAGTCTCCACTGCTTGCCCCGTGTTCGATGGAACAGAATATCCCTACTGGAAGAATAAGATGCGCATGCATCTTGAAGCCATTGACGTCGACCTCTGGTATGTCGTCAAGAATGGCGTTCCCAAAACTGGTGAAGGTGTCACTCCTACTGATGTCAAGAAGTTCATTCAACTGGACTCGACTGCAAAGAACATCATCTGTGGTCATCTGACCAAAGGACAGTATGGCCGTGTGAGTGCTCTGGAAACGTCAAAGCTAGTTTGGGACTGGCTGTCCAAGGTCAATGAAGGCGTCTCTACACAGAGAGACCAGAGGATTAGTGTTCTTCGCAATCTCTTCAATCGCTTCAAGAGAAACGACAATGAAAATGTCCAGCTCATGTTTGATCGCCTCACCGACATCACAAATGAGCTTCAGGCTCTCGGCGCCACTGAGATCACCAAGCATGAAATTGTCAAGACACTGCTGAGATCACTTGACACCTCCTTTGACACCCTTGCCCTCATGATACAAGAATGTCCTGACTTCAAGACACTCGATCCGTCTGATATACTTGAGAGGCTGAACACACATGAGTTCCGGCTTTCTGAGAAAAGAGATATCTATGGCCCCAACTATGGCCGAACTCGTGCTTTGAAGGCAAAAGTTGTTTCCTCATCTGAAGAAGAAGAATCTGACTGCGGTTCTGACGATCCTGAAGACATTGGAAGGGATCTTGCTATGCTTGTGAAGAAGTTCCAGAAATTCACCAAGAAGAAGGGCTTCAGAAAGTCTTCACGATCCAGTTCAAGAAATGGTGAAGCTTCCACTCAAGACAACAAGAAGAGAACATGTCACAAGTGTAAGAAGCCTGGGCACTACATCTCTGAGTGTCCTCAGTGGGACAACGAGAAGAAGAAGAAGAAGAGCAAGGAATATGACTCCGATGACAAGAAGAAGAAGAAATCTTCGAAGTCTTCTTCCAAGTCCTCATCAAGGTCTTCATCTCACAAGAAGAGCTCATCTGGCAAGGCTCGTGCTTTTGTTGGCAAGGAAATGGATTCAGAGGAGGAGTCTGCTTCTGAGGAGGCAGAGGTGGAATCTGAAGCTGAGTCCAACTCTGGTGTTGCAAGTCTGGCTCTGGCCACAACTTACGTTGCAAAGTCCATCTTCAACACTGAAGACAATGACTCCCACACCAACGCTAATGATGACAAGGACGATCCTGCTCCCACCTACTGCTTCATGGCACGCGGTGCCAAGGTAAAATCGCGCGATGCTTACTTTCAAACATCAAGTGAAGATGACTCAGATTGTGAATCTAAACCCAGCTACAAAACACTTGCTACAATTGCTACTGAACAACAAAGGGCTATGGAACATACTCAAAAACTGTTAGACAAAAGCGATGACCTGTTGGATGCGGAAATGACACGTTCACAGTCCTTAGTAGAAGACATAAAAAATCTTCATGCTAAGTACCAAGAACTTGAAAGTCTTCATGAGACGCTCTCAACCACATATGAAAAGCTCTCCTATGATTATCTTCAAAGGAAGCAAGAGCTTGAGAAATTGAAAGCGACTCATGAAGACCTTCAAACAAAGAATGAGTCACTTCGCGCTCAACAGATCAATCCCACTTAGGATGGATTTGAACCACCATGTTTAAAATGCATTGAGCGTGATAACGCTACATCTATTGCTGAATGTTCCACTGCTCCTGCTGTTTCATTGTCTTCAACTACTGATGTGGTTACTAACCCCTCTGCGGAGGATACCACTAGTATTGCTGATGAAAATGCTAGGTTGAAGACATTGCTTGAAACAGGGATGTACAAAAGTTTGAAGGGACATCAGACACTCTGCGATGTCCTCAAAAAGCAGATTCTGAACCGAAACCCTAGGAAAGAGGGTGTTGGGTTCGAGAGGAAAATGAATGCTGATGGTTCCTATTGGAAGCCTGAGCAGTATCCCAAAACCACATGGGTTGCTGCAAAGGAACCTTCAGTGGATCCATCCACTTTATCTGGATTTACCTGTGTTAATCCTATTACCATTGATGAATCCTTTGATGCAAACTATAAACTATTCAAAAATCAGAATGGTGAAGTGTTTGCCAGGTATATTGGTACTAACTGCAGGAATGGACCTCCTATGAAGAAGATCTGGGTTCCCAAAAGCTGCCTTGAGAATCTTCCAGTGAATGTCATCATGACACCACCAGGGAAGAAGACTAACCCCAGACTAAAGGCATCATATGGTCCAACGGCTTCATACGAACACAGGACTCAATTGAGTCACCCTAACGCCAATGTTTTGCAGGGAAATCATACTCAGACTCAGGAATATGAGTGTGTGTCTTCAAACCGCTATGTTCATAGAACTAAGAACTTTTCTGCTTATTCACATGAGTATCATTCATCTCCTGCAAGGCTATTTGCTAGGGCTTCAAAGCCGAAATTCTCAGATGCTGCACTTAGACTCATTGCTTCTAAGCCACCCCTGAAAATGTGGGTGGTGAAGAAGAATTAACTCTCTTTTGCATAATGTGGTCTCCAGCCAGCAATCAATGGCATCCGATATTATTGCTGGGGACCTAAAACATAAAGGGATGCATGATAAAATGACTTACTATGTATTCCACATATGAATCTCTTATCTGTCATACTGTGTGTTCTAATCTTGATCTATGCTGTGATAATCCTAGTATGCATAAAATGCTTATGCTTCACAACATACCTTGTGAAGCCTATCCTCCTAACTGCACTGTAGGGCATGTCACCAAAAGCTTCAGAATGGATTATTGACAGCGGATGTACTAATCATATGACTGGTGATCGAAGTCTTCTCATGGACTCAACCTTACGTCCATCCGACAAGAGTCAAATCACATTTGCTGACACTGGTAAAGGCAAGGTATTGGGTCTAGGTAGAGTTGCAATCTCAAAGGATCAACACATGGATAAAGTGATGCTTGTTGAATCCCTTGGATTCAACTTGATGTCTGTCTCAATGCTTTGTGACTTAAACATGATTGTGATATTTGGAAAATATCGTTGCCTTGTACTAATGGAATCTGACAAGTCTCTAGTCTTTGAAGGGTATAGGAAAGGTGATCTATACATGGTAGATTTCTCGGCAGGTCCACAACTTGCCGTATGTCTTCTTGCAAAAGCTTCAGAATGCTGGCTCTGGCATCGAAGGCTGGGGCATGCTGGCATGAGGAACTTGCACACTCTCATCAAGAAGAAGCATGTCATAGGCATCGAAGGTGTCAAGTTCAAGAAAGATCATTTGTGTGGTTCTTGCGAAGCTGGGAAGATGACGAGCGCCAAGCACCCCTCGAAGACAATCATGACGACGTCTCAACCCTTTGAGCTGTTGCACATGGACTTATTTGGCCCTACTCACTACTCCACCCTCACAACAACGGCGTGTCTCTATGGCTTCGTCATTGTTGATGACTACTCAAGATATACATGGGTGCACATAATTCTCTACAAGACTAAAGTACAAGATGTCTTCAGACGATTCGCCAATCGAGCAATGAACAATTATGGCGTCAAGATCAAGCATATCAGAAGTGATAACGGCACTGAATTCAAGAACACCGGCCTTGATCTTTATCTGGATACAACGGGAATCACTCATGATTTTTCTGCTCCATATACACCTCAGCAAAATGGCATTGTTGAGCGCAAGAACAGAACCCTCATTGAGATGGCTCGAACAATGCTCAACGAGTACAAGACACCAAGAAAATTCTGGCCTGAAGCCATTGATACAGCTTGTCACATCATCAACCGTGTCTACATCCATAAGCTTCTGGGCAAAACATCCTATGAGCTCCTTACTGGCAAGAAGCCAAATGTCAGCTACTTTAGAGTCTTTGGTGCTAGGTGTTGGATCAAGGATCCCCATCACAAGTCAAAATTTGAACCCAAAGCTCACGAAGGCTTCATGCTTGGCTATGGAAAGGATTCGCACTCTTACAGAGTCTTCAACCTCTTCCACTACAAAATCATTGAAACAGTGGATGTGCGATTTGATGAAACCAATGGTTCACAACGAGAGCTCCTGCCAAGCACACTTGATGAAGCTCCTTCCAGTGAATCTATCAAGCTGATGGGAACTAGTGAAATCATGCCCTCTGAAGCACAGCCTGAAGAGGAACTTATCATTTCTGCACCAAACCAACCTGAAGACAATGCTCAGACTGAAGACAATCATCCCAATGATGACAATGATCAGCATGAGCAAGGTCTTCGTCCAGTTCATCCTCGTGTTGCAAATGAAGTACAAATCGAGAAGATAATTGACAACATCAATGCGCCTGGTCCGCTTACTCGATCAAGAGCAACACAGTTAGCAAACTTCTGTGGGCACTTTTCATTTGTGTCAATATCAGAACCCAAGAAAGTTGCTGAAGCTTTTACGGAACCCAAATGGATTCAAGCCATGCAAGAAGAACTTCAACAGTTCAAGCTGAATAATGTTTGGGAACTTGTCAAGCGACCTGATCCTCGTATGCATAACATTGTTGGAAAAAAATGGATATATCGAAACAAGAAAGATGAGCATGGTCAAGTCGTCAGAAACAAAGCACGTCTTGTGGCTCAAGGATATACTCAAGTTGAAGGAATTGACTTCGATGAAACATTTGCTCCTGTTGCTCGGCTTGAAGCCATTCGCATACTGCTAGCCTACGCTAATCATCACAACATCTTGCTATATCAAATGGATGTAAAGAGTGCATTTCTCAATGGCAAGATTGAAGAAGAAGTATATGTCGCACAACCACCTGGATTTGAAGATCCAAAACATCCTGATATGGTGTACAAGCTAAACAAAGCACTGTATGGCCTCAAACAAGCTCCTCGTGCCTGGTATGATACAATCAAAGACTTCCTGAAGAGCAAAGGCTTCAAACCTGGATCCCTTGATCCCACCCTCTTCACGAAGACATATGATGGTGAACTGTTTGTGTGCCAAATATATGTGGATGACATAATCTTCGGCTGCACCAACCAGAAGTACAGTGATGAGTTTGGATACATGATGCAAGAGCAATATCAGATGTCCATGATGGGAGAACTGAAGTTCTTCCTTGGTCTTCAAATTCGTCAGCAAAGCAATGGCATCTTCATATCTCAAGAAAAGTACCTCAAAGATTGTCTGAAGAAGTTTGGAATGGAAGACTGCAAAGGCTACACGACGCCAATGCCAGCCAAACACCATCTTGGTCCCGACGACAATGGTAAAGAGTTCGATCAAAAGGTATACCGCTCCATGATTGGTTCTTTGCTTTATTTATGTGCATCTAGGCCAGATATTATGCTTAGTGTTTGCATGTGTGCTCGATTCCAAGCGGCACCAAAGGAATCGCATCACTTAGCTGTGAAGCAAATTCTTCGATATTTGGCTTACACCCCAACACTCGGATTATGGTATCCAAAGGGCTCAAGGTTTGACCTAGTTGGATTCTCGGATGCTGATTATGCTGGTGACAAGGTGGATCGCAAGTCTACATCAGGCACATGTCATTTTCTTGGTCGATCACTTGTCTGTTGGTCTTCAAAGAAGCAGAACTGTATATCACTCTCAACTGCTGAATCTGAATACATTGCTGCTGGATCCTGTTGTGCTCAGCTTCTATGCATGAAGCAAACTCTCAAGGATTACGGCATCAACCTGAAACAAGTACCTCTCTTCTGCAACAACGAAAGTGCCATCAAGATAGCCAACAATCCAGTCCAGCACTCGAAGACAAAGCACATTGAAATACATCATCACTTTCTCAGAGATCATGTTATGAAGAAAGATATAGATATCATGCACATCAACACTGAAGAGCAACTGGCAGATATCTTCACAAAGCCCTTGGATGAGAGAAGGTTTTGCAAGTTACGGTGTGAGCTAAATATCTTGGAATCCTCGAATGTCCTGTGATCAGGCACACATCCTAACACTTATGCATGTTGATGACTTAGATGTGAAACACACAAAGTAATGTATATCTTAAATCAATGAAGATTTACACTCTGAGTGTGAATACATTAACATGGAATTTGACTTCGGAGCGCCACGATAATTGTGCGCCGTGTCTGGGTCTAATACTTCCTATACGGTGGGTAACGCCACCACCAAATTTCTCTGTTTGAAGTGTTTCACTCATGGCGTTACTTTTGCAAAGACTTCGCATTTGGTTTGTCTTCAGTTTCAATTTATCTTCATGATTTTCTGTGCTATGATGATTTGATTGCATATATGTATACGTACTAGCGCTCTGTCCTCTACAGCATTCACTTATAGCTATGTCTTCAAGCTGAATCTTTTGAACTAAGTGAATGTGATCGGACCCTAACCCCTCTATGCTTTCTATCTCCAACTCTATCTGTCCAAATCATATGCATTCTATTGAAACTGTCGAATGTCTTCTCTGCGTCCTAGTCAGCAGAAGGCAAAGAGACAAACATTAAATCTGTTTTAAATGACTTATCTTTATTATTGAAATCCGGAGAAGCCGGAACAACTCTCCGACATGCCTGGCGGGCGTGGGAACGTGGGACAATTCTAAGTATGTTGCATGCTTGCCACGTACCCCTCAGATGTGAACCGCCAGGGGCACCTACGTAATTGCGTTGTGTCTCTCACCTACTTATAAATACTTGTCCCCTGCAGTAAAGAAATCCTTCTTCCACCTCTCCACCTCCGTCAAAACCCTAGCGCCACCACTAGCTCGTGACGGACGAAGCGCTTAGCTACCGCGACTTCTCCGACGCCGTCCTCACGCCGGCCGCGGACATCGTCCTCTCCGCCGTCGCCGTAGGTGTCCTCCGTCGCCAAGTTAGGGCACGGTGGGCTGAACTGCTCGATCTCCTATTCTTCCCATCTAGAAGTTCTTCATGCGGTAATTATAACTCTATTTTTACCACCTTTTTGATCTTCAAGATTCATCCTATTTACCAAAAGTAGTTTCTGCCTATTCAATGTTAGATCTATTCTGTCTGCATCTCATACTGCCGAGTCAATTCACTTAGATTTCCTGTCTAGTTTGATTCCTCACTTGTACTCATTCACGGATTGGTACAAATCTGGAACCAACTCACCAATATAAGTGAATGTCTTCACATCATGAGGTCAATATCTTCAAACTGATTTATCTTCAAAATCTTCTGAGAATGCATATGACCTCTTCCCCTTCCCTCGCATCTCTAATGCTGTCACAGGTACATGTCCGTGGGAGAATCCCTTGGTTCTCATAGTCTGCATTCGTTTGTAGAATACTTACAGCATCATATCAATTCTCCTGAAGCCAGTTCCTGCTTGACCAGCAAGCGTAAATCTCTGAAGCCTCTGAACGTATTGAAGCCATTCAGCTTGAAGTTCATGGTTGCAGAAAAATCAGCAAGGAAGGGTGGCAGACAGCATCGTGGGGGAACATCAAGGGATCTGCCTGATGATCTGGCGGAAATGTATAAAACAGATCCTGAAGAAGATTACAATCAGCGCAAGACTCGAATCCAATGGATTCGACGCTATTGGGCTGAACAGTGGTACAAGTACAAGTTCGTCACCCAAGAGTACGCAGAGAAAAATGCTATCAAGAGCCCTTGGGGTGATATTCTCTATCGAGGCCTTCCCCCCAAGAACAAAGCTGAAGCCATTGCGCAAGAATTCTATCCTTGCATGGTCCGTGGACCACAGCCTGGAGAAGCCGACCCATCATCATTGCTCTGGTGTCGTGACGACAATTTCTTCAAGCGCAACTTCCAGTTTGCTAAGGCTTCGGCAAAGGAAAACAAGAAGTCGCGGGGATTAGACTTCAATCCTGGCCCCTCTGCTCCTCGTGATGATGGCACACGTGAAGCTGAAGAAAACAGAATTGGCCCCCTTGCAAACCTTGATGGCCTCATCACTTACATCTTGGTCCAAGGTGCCAAGGTAGATCATTCCGATAATGATGCTGACCAGCCTGCACCTTCAAGCCAAGAAGCCCCACACATTATCTTCCCGAGCAGCATGACTGGCTCGAAGCCAAAGGTCACCACAACAGCTTCAGAACAGAAGAAGACGAGGGCTGCCGAGGCTGAAGCCAGAAAGAGGAAGAACACTGAAGCCTCTGATGCCGCTCCCTCCAAGAAGAAGCGCAAGACCAAGAAGAGTCGGGCTGCTCCCACAGAGCCCCTTGTTGTTGAACCCATCTCAGTGGTTCGTCCTGCATCTGCATCCCAAGAACTTCGCATGACTGTTCATGAGCCTGCTTCCACAGAGGCTCCTGAAGCTGAAGATATACCAGCAACTGAACCCACCGCCGCTGCTGAAGACATTGGTCATCATGACAATGTTGAAGATGATGAAGTTCTTCCTCAGATCGAATATAATGTGGTATCATCGCCTGTTCGTACGAACAGCGAAAACATCAGCATTGGTCGTCCTCTGACGCCAATTGCTCAGGATGCATCGTGGGCTGATCACCCACAACAACAAGACTCCCCCGGTACTCCCCAACAACAACAAACCACACCATCCGTACAAGTTAAAGAGGATGAGGACCTGCCCACTCCATCTCCAAAGGCGTCGCCTGTACTTCAAAGGCTTCGCAAAGGACCAAGGCCTCAAGTCCCTCTTCCGAGCGTTCCAGAAGGAGATGTGCACCGTCAACCTGTTGCACGTCAAGTGTTCTCTGAAGCCACTCCAACTGTGAATGTCTCTGTGTCTGAAGCACAAGCTGCTGAAGACAATCCGGCTGCATCAGCCGATGAGGAACGTCAAGAAGAACGTGTCCAAACTCCCCCAATGCCTGAAGAAACAGTTCATGAAGTGAACGTGTCTGTGCCTGACCCACCAGCTCCTCAAGTGGAGGTTGAAAATCCTGAAGCTGCCACAACCAACGCAAGTGAAGCCAATGACGTTGTCATGGCTGAAGCTAATGTGGAGCTTGAACCAACCACTGCACCTGAAGCTAATGAGGCAACTGCTCCTGAAGCACCTGTTGTGCAGCCTGAAGTCTCAGTTGCTGCCACTGCTCCTGTTCCGCCACCACGGCCCTACACAATCGAGCAAGCATACAACCATGGCGAGCTAATCACAGTAAGATGGCCTCTGGTCCCTCCGCCTAATGTCTCTGGTCCTCAATTTGACTATCACATTGAGCATAGGACTCAGGTCCAGAAGCCCAAGCCAAGACTGCCAAGGTTTCCTGGTACTGCCACCTCTGTCGGGTCTTTCAATGCAAATGGCTTCAAGAGCCACAACACATTCTTTGACAGCTCGAAGAACCCCTACACGAAGCCAAGAATATCATCAGATCGGTTCTGGAGTCATCAGCAGCGAAGCTATTACTCCTGTGTTCTGTATGATCAAGGGCGCATTTTCCCTCATATGCGCCTCGACACTGAAGCCATTACTGGACTGCCCTGCTTAGAAGAAGTACTTGACTGCTTTCGTGATGCTGGGCTGCTCAGTTTTGTCATAGATAAAGAACACTGGAATGAAGAGCTATTGATTCAATTCTATGCTACTCTGCACATTCGCGGCTACAACAGAGATATCAAGACATGGATTCTAGAGTGGATGACAGGAAATGTTCATCATGAAGCCAAAGCTCTCGACATCATTGAGCTTACAGGCCTATCCACTCCCGGAGAACTCTATGAACCTGGTTGTCAAAATCACCGCAATGCTTTGGAAAGCATCTTCCATAAGCCTGAACCCAATATGAGTCAGATGTTGAGCATGATGAAGCCTTTGCCACGTGATGTTGAATATCCAACAGAGTTCTTTGTTGAAGACCTTGAGTATCTGCCACACACCATATATCACATCATCAGGCGAACTCTATGGCCTATCAAAGGACATTCATCAGCGGGAAAGCTTGAAGGAGCTATGAAGACTTTGGTCTTCTACATTCTCAATGGCATCAGCTTCAATGCGCAAGACTTCTTCATCAGGCAACTGGCTGCATCTGGATCTGATATGTTTGGTCTGAAGTTTATGCTCCATGGGTCATGCGCCTCATCAAGCGACACTCATCTGTCAACTATCAACCTTCTGCTCGCAATCATGTGATTTTTCTACCAGAGGTTGATATGTCAGTTGAAGCTATATACCCTGAACCTGCCAAGAAGCCTCCTTGTCTTCAGAATGCGAGCACCAAAGCTTCACTCAACCCATTGAAGGTGTTCAAGCAGCGACACGAATCTATCCATTGGCTGGAAATACTCATCTGCCTCATCGAGCACCTACTGAAGCCACTGAAAGCACCATTGCACAAAGGCCTCGGAAGCGTTCTTGCGTTCTCAATGACCGAGAACTTCTTGTGGCCCTTCATCAGAAACAGGATAAGAATCATTTCTGGCTCAAGAGACAGATGCAAAGCCTCTTGGTGGATGTCAATCGCATTCGCAACCTTGCCACCAAGAATGCCTTTGTTGCTCATGAAACTTGCCGGCGATCATGGAAGAGTTTGACCCTGCTCAGTGCTGAAGCTGATCTTCAAGACGATGGCTTCAATGAAAGATTCCAGTTTGACTCCACTCCTCCACGGACTGCTGTCCTACGTCATACTCCATCTCTTGAAGACTCTGAATATTCTTCCTCCGTGGCAACCATAAATGCCAGAGTGATCGATGATGAAGATGATGCTACTTCACCACCTCCTACAACTGCCTGCATCAACACTGCACCAAGTTCATCTGCACCGCCACCCAACAACGACAACCCTCCTGCTTCACCTACTCATGTTGACGAGTAGATGCTCTATGTCTTCAAACCTTTTTGGTCCTTACTGACAAAAGGGGGAGAAGCATATGAGTTGATAGTCTTCAAGCGGGTTCATATGGGCGGTTGCATTATATTTTGCTGCGTGCTTACAACTCTTGCCTTTTGAAACATTTGGTTCTCTGAGTTGTAACACCTAAACTTGATGGTCGTCTGCTACTTATTTGCTTCATTGTGATGTGATGATAAATTCCGCATGTGCGACGATAACTCCCGCACTTAGATCATTCTGCAGACGTCCATTTTTCATTATGCATGTCATTCTACTTGCTATATCAGTTCATGCATGATAAATTATCTTCATAAGTTGAAGTGGATCTCCACAAGTACAACCTGCCATGTGCATTTGCATTCCAAAAGCAAATTACTTACATGCACATCTTCAGGGGGAGCCCTTGCAACTTATGAAGACTATTTCCTATCCTTACAATTTCACATATTTATCCCCATTGAAACTTCAACCAGTTTGTCATCAATCACCAAAAATGGGGAGATTGTAAGTGCATCTAGTGCCACCCCTAGTTGGTTTTGGAGTATTGACGACAAAGCTGGTTGAGGGACTAATGCGTTTGTGAGAATTGCAGGATAACGCAGGTAGTGTCCCTTATTGATTCGGTTTACCTACCGGAGATGACCCCTAAAAATGTATGAAGACGTTGAAGACAATGGTGGTATGAGAAGATATTCATATTGAAGACTATGACATGAGAAGACATTGCGTGAAGACTATGGAACGCGAAGACTGTGTGGATTCGTTGCTTCCTTTTCTTCTTTGTTGAGTCATAGGAACCACCGTACTGTTAAGTGGGGTCCAAGTGAACTAAGTGAGAGTGACTGAAGTGATGCTCAACTCAAATCCTATGTCTTCGAGCGAAGACAATGAGAGCAAACCTTATCCAGAGCTGGATGAGTCAGCTTTGCTTGTAGCCCAAGTAAAGTTGTCGCGTGTGTTTGAAATCTGACCGTTGGAACACGTGTTAGTTGCTTAGTGACCCAGGGTCATTTTGGACAAATCAGGTCGGGTTGCCTAGTGGCTATAAATAGCCCACCCCCTACACCATAAATTGGTGGCTGCTCAGAGTTAGTATACGGGCTTTTGTCGTTTGAGAGCAACCCACCTCGAAGCATTTGAGAGAGAGAAATCCTTGCGAGGACAAAGCCCAAACACCCAGAGCCAAAGAGTGTTAGGCATCACTGAAGTATTTCTGTTTGTGTGACCTGAAGACTTATTACACTTGAGGACTGTGTATCCTCAAGCCGGTTAGGCATCGCCTTCTGAGCATCCAAGAGTCATTGTGGATTGCCGGGTGAACGAAGTCTGTGAAGGTTTGGAAGTCTACCTTGAAGACTTACCAGAGTGATTGGGCGAGGACTAAGTGACCTTAGCTCAAGGGGAATAAGGTGAAGACACGGTCTTCTGAGTTGAATCTCAGCCTCCCTAACCAGACGTACAGTTGTCACAGCAACTGGAACTGGTCCAACAAATCATGTGTCCTCAACAAGTGACTGGTTCTATATCTTCCCTCCTTTACTTTGAGTTTGTCTTCGTGAAGTCATTGCCCATATGTCTATCTGTTTGACTTCATTGTTTGACTACTACTGTTGATTGGCTTCATACTATCTTCCATCCTGATCCTTACTACTTAGCTGCTATTAGTCCTGTACTTTCACATCATTGCATACTTGACTATGGCACGCTTAAGGTAGTTTATCTTCCACTGCATATCAATTAGGTCATTTCTATTGTTTGTCTTCGAAACTTCCACGTTTTGAAGACTTTGATAAAAATCGCCTATTCACCCCCCCCCCCCTCTAGTCGATAACTAGCACTTTCAGTAATGCCCCGGATTTGATGCGCCAGGTGTCTGCCAGTTATTCGTCATTGTTGCCATGTCATTTGCTTGTGTGTTGCATTTTATCATGTCATCATGTGCATTGCATTGCATACGTGTTTGTCTCATGCATCCGAGCTTTTTCCCCGTTGTCCGTTTTGCAATCCGGCGCTCCTATGTCATCCGATGTCCCCTTCTTGTCTCTATTTGTGAGAGGGTGTTAAACTTTCTCAGAATGGCCCGAGGTTTTCCAAGCGGCCTTGGTATACCACCGGTAGACCGCCTGTCAAGTTTCGTGCCATTTGGAGGCCGTTTGATACTCCAACGGTTAACCGCGTAGCCCGAAACCCCCCTTTCTCTTTGCAGCCCAACACCCTTCCAAACTGGCCCAAAAACCATCTAACTCCCATCCATGCTCTCGGTCGTTCGATCACGATCATGTGGGCGAAAACCGCTCCTCATTTAGACTCTCCTAGCTCCCTCTAGCTATAAACATGTGCTCTCCCCGAAAATTTCGCAATCCAAACCCCCGAAACCCTAGATCCATCCCTTCCGCGCTACCAGACATGTCCGCCGACGGCCGGACACGTCCAGCCGCCGCGCCCGCAGCCAGCCACCGCGCGCCACGTGTCTCCACCGCGCCTCCCACCGCGACGCGGCCCGTGGAGCCCATCCGGGGCCCGCGCGAGCCCGATCGCCGCCGCCGCGCGCCTGCCTGCCGCCCGCTCCGCCGGCACCGGCTCTCGTCTCCGTCCGCCGCCTTGCCGGGCCCGCTCGCCTCCTCCGCCACCGTCCGGATTCCGCCGCCGCGCCTCGAGCGCCCGAGGCCACCGCCTGCCCCGAGCGCTGCCGAGCTCCGCCGCCCTGTGCCCCGTCCGCCGCCGGCATCCCGCGCCCTGCCGCCCCGCCGCCATGGCGCTCGCGCCTCGCCGCCTCCCCTCGCCGCCAGCCCCGTGAGGCTCGTCGGAGCTCGCCGACTGCGCCTCGCTGTGCCTCTCCTTGCCCGACCCCGCCGGCGAGCTTCGCCGTCGCCGCGCCGGTGCGCTCCCCCGTCGCCGGTCGCCCCGTCGCCGGATCCGGACGGGTGGGATGAGATCCACCCGTCCCGGAACCAAACACCCTGTGCCCCATCCCGGTTCCCTCCATCCCGCACGATCCCGTCCAGCTTTCCCGAGGTGATTTTTTGCCTGTCCCGAAATATTTTGACATTATCATGCCATGTTCATCGCATCATATCTCTGCATCCATAGCTCCATTTTGTGCGTGTAATATGTTAAATTGTTAGTCTCGACGAGTACTTCATTTCATTCCATTGCATCATGTTTATTTGAGTCCATCTTGATGCCTGAATCTTCGTTGCAAAAGTGCTATGTGATGTTAATCTGCTGAAACTGTTATAACATGCTCATTTGTCATTTTTGCCATGATTGATGTATGCATCCTATGAGGTTGATGTATACATGTGTGTTGAACTATGCCATTCCATCTTTACAGTGGTGTATGCCATGTATTTTTGTGATCAATGTGGTGACTAGCACAAGCATGCAAACTAGGCTTCGTAATGTTGCTGATTTTAGTCCCTGTTCTACTGTTATTTTGATGCCATGTAAACATGATGCTAGAGAGGGATCCATGCATATTTTGAGATACTTCAGTAAGGATGTTTTGAACATATGGTTATGCTCTATCCATTCATGCCCCTGTTTGCAATTATGGAGTAGTCTAGCATGTCATTTTCGGGCTCTACTTTTGCTACAAAATGTTTCCTGGCAGATTGTTTACATGTTATTCAATTTTGCCAAGGTTGTTGTAGTTGATCCTTGCATGCTATGAACTTGTTCTTGCTTTGGTTAACTTCATAAACATGTCTTCTTGCTGATGCTATGCTTATCTTGTCATGCAATGACTTGTGGTGAGTGAATCGAGCTTGGTAAGTAGTGTACTTGCTGTTACTGTTTTGCCAGGCTGAATCTGTTATTTCGTGATGCTATGTAAACCTGCTGCTACAAGTCATTCTATGCATAATATGGAGATGTTCACTAAGGGTGTTTTGTTCTACATGTTATGCCCTATCCATCCATGCCCCTGGTTGCAATTATAGCCTGCTGTAGCTTGTTGTAATCTTGCTCCAAAGTTGCTAAATAATGTTGTTGTCAGCCTGTTAATGTTAAGTTCAGTTGTTGTCATGTGTTTTGCTAGTGATCCATGCACCCTATGAACTTGATATTGCCATGCCTAGCTTCTTAAACATGTCTTATTACTGTTGGTTGCCTTGCCATGCCATTTATTGCTCTGTGGTGAGTGGTACAAGCTCACTAACATGCCTACTTATCGTTGTTCCTGCCATGTATGAATCTGTATTATAACTTGCCATGTTTACATGGGTGCCATCATATTTTCTGATCCTTTTTGGCTTATGGTCAGTAAGGGACTTTTGTTCTATGCATTTAGTAGTATCATGCCATGCCTTTGTTTGCCATGATAAGTTCCTGTAACATGTTGGTTGATAGCTCTGAACATTGCAACCTGATGTTATTTTCTGCAAAGTCTGAAACTATTATCGTTTGCAATCTTGCCATGTGTGTTTGAGCTTGTTCTAGTGATTTCTGGAGATAGCTCAGTGTTCATGTTTTGCTATGCTTTACCTGTACATCATGCCCATGCCTTTTGTTATCATGTTGAGCTGCTGTAGCATGTTGTTTTGATGCTTGCAATATGCCTAGTTGCTGTTTTGGACAGATTGTTGCTATAACTTGTTTCATGTGTGTGTGTTGTTCCGTTGCTCCGTTTTGAGTGTGCTCTATATGAAACTTTCTTAGAATTGCATGTAGTTTCATATTATCATGTTGCATCCATGTTTTGAGGTGTTTGCTTGATGTTTGGGTGCATTTTGCATCAATGCCATGTTGATCTTGTTTTGCTCATATCTTCTAGGACGTAGCCCCGAACTAAGTGAACTTTATATGTAACTTGACTAGAATCTCGTGTAGATCATCTTGGTGCATCTTAACTTGTTGTTTAACAACTTGAACATAAGGTTTATTCAGATCTGGGCCAACTTCGAAATTTGCATATGAGGACTTACCGGAAGTGTTATATGTTGTTCCCGGCCTCATTTAAACTTGCCTTGATGTGTTGTTCTTGTTTGCATCATCTCTTGCCATGAGTAGATTCATGTAGTCTTGTCTTGCATCATGCTTGGTGTGCATCATGTCATGTTTATGTGTGGTGTGTTTACCATGTTGTGTGCTTCTTCTCGATAGTTCCCGTTTCGTTGCGATCATGAGGATTTGTTCGTCTACGCTTGGTTCGTCTTCGCTTGGTTCGTCTTCGTGGCTTCATCTTATTCATGGACTCGTTCTTCTTCCTAGCGGGATTTCAGGCAAGATGACCGCTACCCTGGATCTCACTACTATCTTTGCTATGCTAGTTGCTTCGTTCTATCGCTATGCTGCGCTACCTATCACCTGTTTATCAAGCCTCCCAAATTGCCATGAACCTCTAACCTTTGACACCCTTACTAGCAAACCATTGCTTGGCTATGTTACCGGTTTGCTCAGCCCTCTTATAGCGTTGCTAGTTGCAGGTGAAGTTGAAGATTGCTCCTTGGTGGACAGGATTATGTTGGGATATCACAATATCTCTTATTTAATTAATGCATCTATATACTTGGTAAAGGGTGGAAGACTCGGCCTTTTGCCTGGTGTTTTGTTCCAATCTTGCCGCCCTAGTTTCCGTCATACCGGTGTTATGTTCCCGGATTTTGCGTTCCTTACGCGGTTGGGTGATTTATGGGACCCCCTTGACAGTTCGCTTTGAATAAAACTCCTCCAGCAAGGCCCAACCTTGGTTTTACCATTTGCCTCACCAACACCTATTTTTCCCTTGGGAGTCGCGCTCTCGAGGGTCATCTTTATTTCAGCCCCCCCGGGCCAGTGCTTGTCTAAGTGTTGGTCCGAACCGAGCCACCTGCGGGGCCACCTCGGGGAAACTCGAAGTCTAGTTTTACTCGTAGCGTGTCTCATCCGGTGTTGCCCTGAGAACGAGATATGTGCAGCTCCTATCGGGATTGTCGGTGCATCGGGCGGTCTTGCTGGTCTTGTTTTACCATTGTCGAAATGTCTTGTAAACCGGGATTCCGAGTCTGATCGGGTCTTCCTGGGAGAAGGTATATCCTTCGTTGATCGCGAGAGCTTATCATGGTCTAAGTTGGGACACCCCTGCAGGGTATAATCCTTCGAAAGTCGTGCCTGTGGTTATAGGCAGATGGGAATTTGTTAATGTCTGGTTGTAGATAACTTGACACCAGATACGAATTAAAACGCATCAACCATGTGTGTAGCCGTGATGGTCTCTTTTCGGCGGAGTCCGGGAAGTGAACACGGTCTTTGGGTTATGCTTGACGTAAGTAGGAGTTCAGGATCACTTCTTGATCATTGCTAGTTTCACGATCGTTCCGCTTGCTCTCTTCTCGCTCTTATTTGCGTATGTTAGCCACCATATATGCTTAGCCGTTGTTGCAACCTCACCACTTTACCCCTTCCTTTCCCTTTAAGCTTTGCTAGTCTTGATACTCATGGTAATGGGATTGCTGAGTCCTCGTGGCTCACAGATTACTACAACAACAGTTGCAGGTACAGGTTTATGTGATGATCATGACGCGAGAGCGATGCTTGCTTGCGTTGAGTTTCTTCTTCTGCTTCTTCGATCAGGGGATAGGTTCCAGGTCGGCAGCCTGGGCTAGCAGGGTGGATGTCGTTTGAGTTTCTATTTATGTTTCATCCGTAGTCGGATGTTGCTCTTATGTATTGTGATGTTGTATTCGTGTGGCATTGTATGCCTTATGTATGTATCCCCATCTATTATGAAATGTTGATGTAATGATATCCACCTTGCAAAAGCGTTTCAATATGCGAGTCTATCCTTGGTGGGACCTTCGAGTTCCTTTTGGATAGGGTCGCATATTGGGCGTGATATGGACCTACTACGGCGGCAATGGCGGAGTCGATTCCCGTTGACGGCGGTGGAGACCAGCGGCGAGAGGCAGCTGGCGACAAGGAGGACAATCCGGAGACACAGGGAGGCAGAGCAGGCTGAGCGCGGGCAAAGGGGTTCGGAGAAATTTCCAAATTTTGGCCCGGGGATATAGCCTGACCCTGTCGGTGTGACCGAGTGGAATAACTCGTTGGCACCAAGATGCATAACTGCAAGCAGTTACTGCAACTCGGTGTGACCGAAAAGTTCAAATCGGTTGCACTGAGATTGAAAACCTAGATCGACTTAGTGATCTCAGTATGACCGAAATGGATGAAACGGTCAGACCGAAATGCACAAAGAATTTTTGGAAGTTTAAGTCCATGACGAATCGGGGACTCCGAGTGCTCCTCACACAGAGTGGTTTGAATCTGACTTGATCAAACTTTGTGATGTAGCATGAATAGAGTTTGAGAAAAGAAAAGCATAGATAGCT
This sequence comes from Triticum dicoccoides, assembly GCF_002162155.2. Classification (NCBI taxonomy): domain Eukaryota; kingdom Viridiplantae; phylum Streptophyta; class Magnoliopsida; order Poales; family Poaceae; genus Triticum; species Triticum dicoccoides. The sequence goes on along the minus strand of NC_041389.1, from coordinate 598,290,538 downwards.
AGGGAGGATTCTTAGGCATTCTTGTCCATCCACTTGGCAAAAGAAAAGAAACCAAACAATCAAAACAACAAGTGGATGTCCTTGAATGAGTAAAATGTGCAAATGACATGCTCACACAATAAAACTACAAATGAAATATATGGCAAAGCATGCACAACCATTCTAGCATCTATCAAGCAATTGGCGATGACTAGGTCATCTATATATGAGTATATTGACTTAGGAGTCAAATGAGAACATTTGATCATAGGTCATACTCATCGTTTAAGCTCAAGTGGGGTTGCCACTTTTACATAATGCATTGTTGTGTTCACACCATTAGAGTTGCTTTAGATCAATTCTTAGAGTAAAGCTCCCCCTAGATGTGAGATTCCCCTAAGAGGGATGAACTAACCTTGGGTTTTGTCAATGATGACTTCATGTAGGTGTTGAAGATGTGGATGCTCAATGTTGATGTAGATCATTTGGAGCAATCCTTTGGAGTGAGTTGCATTTTCAATACCTACACGGGTTAGTCCCACAAGGAACAAACAAGGATATCCATAGACATACAGTGATGCACACACAAGATGATGTCTATGAAAGCATTGGGTTACCTTGTCCCTTGTCTTAGCAACAAGAGGGTTTGTGACTCCTTGAACAAGTGCAAGATGTGGAAGTTGATTGCACTTGTCCTTGCCAAAATGATAAGAGTGAAGTATGTTGGCGGAGTCACCCTCAAGAACTTCTCTAGTTCTTATTCTTCGGGATCCACACCATCTTGATGGGAATCCTTGGAGTTGTAGTCGTGCTTGATGAAGTAGAACTTGATGTATTCTTGGGAACCCACTTGACCAAGGCCTTGGGAGCTTCTTCAAATGCATCAATCTTCTCTTGAAGCTTATCCTTGCCTTTTGTGCTTGTGGTCTTGTGGTGGAAGATCATCTTGAGCTTGTGTCCCTTTGAAAGAAGTAGGATCATACTTCTCTTGTTGAGGAACAAACTTCGTCTTGGGGTATTGATCTTCTTCTCACTCAACTCCATTGGCATTGAACTTTTGTTCAAAACCAACACCTTGGTTCTTCCGGTGCCTTCCTTTCTTGCGTACAATTTCCTCGAATTGCTTACTCCCGGCAAGGCTCTTGTAAACACCTTTCTCTATAATTCCCTTCAATAAGCTATTTTCTTGCTCAAGTGTAACTTGGCTAAGAGAATCATTAGTGGAATCAAGAGAACTACTAGAAGCAACAACATTGGATTTAGCATGATTATTATTTTTTTGATAGAAAGACTATAAAGGAACCCCCTACAGTATAATTGGTGCAACAAACCCAAATTGCAAGTACCATGCCTTGAACCTGGGTGGGTGGGAAGGCATCAACCCCTTCCCACCACTAGGCTATGCCTTAGTCTGCATTGTTACTACTAGAGGAAGAATCCTTCTTTTTCTTGTTACCAGACTTGACTTGAGGCATGTAAGTAGATAAGAGTAAACGCTTGGCAATGTAAGAAGAACTTTTCTTGCGAAGATCATCATTGATTGCCTTTAAGAACTCATGCTCTTGCTCAAGGTTGAGCTTTTCAAAGCGTAACTTCTCATGAGTCCTTAAAAGTTCCCGATGATCTCCTAAGATAGTTTCATGAGCTAACTTAAGAGTGTTTAGTTCTTTCGTTAGAAGCTCAATCTTCTCCTTATCATTGTCATTTGTTTTATCTTAATTAACATGATTAATTGATGTTTCATCATAGTATTCATCACTAGAGTTGTCAACCAGTAAATCATCATCACCTAACAAGTCATCTTCATCACTATTGAAATCAACATACTCGGGGTGTGATACATTTGGGCCTTTAGCCATGAAGCATCTTCCAAGTCCTTCATTTGGTGAATCAAATATGTCGTAGGAGTTGGTTGACACAAGTGCTAGAGCGGCAACACCTTCATCTTGAGTATGTTCGGAGTCAGAGTGATAACTTCTCTCGGAGTGATTGTCGGAGTCGGAGCCGGATACCCATTCACTAACATGAGCTTGATGTCTTCGTTTTGTGTAGCTCTTTGATGACTTGTCCTTCCTTTCCGAATCCTTGCTTCTCCGGGATGTTCTTCGTTCATAACGATCATCTCTACTCCTTCTCTCTCTTGGTGGTGATTCTTCTCTTCTACTTCTTCTCTTAGGTGATTCTTCTCTTCTCTTGTAGGGAGTCGTACACTCATTGGAATAGTGTCCGGGTCTTCCACAATTGTAGCAATTACGCTCTCGACTAGAAGATCTTTTGTCATTGTAGGACCTTGACTTGGAGCTTCTTTCCTTGCTTTTACTCTTGTAGAACTTGTTAAAGTTCTTCACCATTAGGCTCAATTCCTCATTGAAGGTTTGTTTCTCACTTGATGATGTGGGAGCTTCACATGAGGCTTTGTAAGCACCACTTGACTTGTTGTGGAACTCCTTCTTATCCTTGAGTGACATCTCATGAGCAACAATTCTTCCAATGACCTTTGTTGGCTTGAGATTCTTGTAATTGGGCATCATTTGGATCAATGTGCACACGGTATCATATTTTCCATCCAAGGCTCTTAGGATCTTCTTGATGATGAATTTGTCGGTCATCTCTTCACTTCCTAAGCTGGCGATCTCATTTGTAATGAGAGCAAGCCTACAATACATTTCAGCGACGCCTTCACCATCCTTCATCTTGAAATTGTCAAGTTGACTTTGAAGCACATCCAACTTGGATTCCTTGACGGAGTCGGTACATTCGTGCATATCAATCAAAGTGTCCCAATCTTCCTTTGCATTCTCAAGACGGCTGATTTTGTTGAATTCTTCGGGGCACAATCCATTGAAAGAGGATATCACAAGCTTGAGCGTTGTATTGCAGCATCTTCAACTCTTCTGCGCTAGCTTCACGGTTCAGTTCTCTCCCATCAAAGAATTCACCTTGCAAGCCAATACACACAATAGCCCAAACGACGGGGTTATGTCCAAGAATATGCATTTTCATCTTATGCTTCCAACTAGCAAAATTAGTACCATCAAAGTAAGGACCTCTATGGTGATAGTTTCCCTTGCTAGACGCCATACTCTCCTAGGTTGTGAAACCAAGGCTATGATTACCAAAAGGTATGGAAATCAAAGCAAATGGAGACCAAAGCTCTGATACCACTTGTAGGATCGAAAGTATGTCTAGAGGGGGGTGATTAGACTACTTAACCAAATAAAAACTTAGCCTTTTCCCAGTTTTAGTCTTTGGCAGATTTTAGCAAACTTAGCACAAGTCAAGCAATCTTAACACAATTCAAGCAAGCATGCAAAGAGTATATGAGCAGCGGAAAGTAAAGCATGCAACTTGCAAGAATGTAAAGGGAAGGGTTTGGAGAGTGCAAACGCAATAGGAGACACGGATGTTTTTGTCATGGTTCCTATAGGTGGTGCTATCATACATCCACGTTGATGGAGACTTCAACCCACGAAGGGTAATGGCTGCGCGAGTCCACGGAGGGCTCCACCCACGAAGGGTCCACGAAGAAGCAACCTTGTCTATCCAACCATGGTCGTCGCCCACGAAGGACTTGCCTCACTAGCGGTGGATCTTCACAAAGTAGGCGATCTCCTTGCCTGTACAAACTCCTTGGTTCAACTCCACAATCTTGTCGGAGGCTCCCAAGTGACACCTAGCCAATCTAGGAGACACCACTCTCCAAGAAGTAACAAATGGTGTGTTGATGATGAACTCCTTGCTCTTGTGCTTAAAATGATAGTCTCCCCAACACTCAACTCTCTCTCACAGGATTTGGATTTGGTGGAAAGAAGATTTGAGTGGAAAGCAACTTGGGGAAGGCTAGAGATCAAGATTCATATGGTAGGAATGGAATATCTTGGCCACAACACAAGTGTAATTGGTTCTCTCTCAGAAAATGTAATTTGGAAGTGTAGGTTCATTCTGATGGCTCTCTCCATGAATGAAGAGGAGGTGGATGGGTATATATAGCCTCCACACAAAATCTGACCGTTACACACAACTTGCCAATCTCGGTGGGACCGAATTGAGAAACTCGATCAGACCGATTCAGCAAATCTAGTGACTGTTAGGATTTTCGATGGGACCGACATGCAACTCGGTAGGACCGATATGGTTAGGGTTAGGGCATAACGTAATCTCGGTGAGACCGATTAGACAAACTCGGTGGGACCGATTTTGGTAATAAGCTAACCAGAGAGTTGGTCAGGTAAACTCGGTGGGACCAATTCGCTCATTTTGGTGAGACCGAAATGTTACGAAAGGAAAACAGAGAGTTTACATTGCAATCTCGGTGGGACCGATCGCTCATCTCGGTGGTACCAAAACATTATGAAGGGAAATAGAGATATTACAATCCCATCTCGGTGAGACCGAGATCCCTATCAGTGAGACCGATTTGCCTAGGGTTTTTGGTAGTGGCTATGACATCTGAACTTGGTGGCACCGGATGGAAAGAATTGGTGGGGCCGAGTTTGACTTTTGGTTTAGGTCATATGTGGATGTGAGAAAGTAGTTGAGGGCTTTGGAACATATCACTAAGCATTTTAAGCAAGAACCTCATTAAGCAACACGTCATCCCTCCTTGATAGTATTGGCTTTTCCTATAGACTCAATGTGATCTTGGATCACTAAAATAGAAATGTAAAGTCTTGAGCTTTGAGCTTGAGCCAATCCTTTTGTCCTTAGCATTTTGAGGTGTCCACTTTTCTCATCCATGCCATGCCAATCATTGAGCTTTCCTGAAATATTTATCTTGAAATAGCATTAGCTCAATGAGCTATATGTTGTTAGGAATTACCAAAACCACCTAGGGATAGTTGCACTTTCAGGATGGAATTGAAGCGTCTCTTGATGTGCTTCGTTCTCTTGTGAAATCTGGATTTCTTTGCCAAGGAAATTGCGCCAGTATTGTCACAAAAGATTTTCATTGGACCTGATGCACTTGGTGTGACACCTAGATCTGATATGAACTCATTCATCCAAAGTCCTTCATTCGCTGCTTCCAAAGCAGTAATGTACTCCGCTAAAACGTAGATCCCGCCATGACGCTCTGCTTGGAGCTGCAGCAACTTACAACTCCTCCATTCAATAAAAAAATGTATCCGGTTTGTGACTTAGAGTCATCCGGATCAGTGTCAAAGCTTGCATCGACGTAACCATTTACGATGAGCTCTTTTTCACCTCCATAAACAAGAAACATATCCTTAGTCCTTTTCAGGTATTTCAGGATGTTCTTAACCGTTGTCTAGTGCTCCACTCTGGGATTACTTTGGTACCTCCCTGCTATGCTTATATCAAGACATACATCAGGTCTGGACACAACATTGCATACATGATAGAACCTGTGGCTGAAGCAAAGGGAATGACTTTCATTTTCTCTCTATCTTCTGTAGTGGTCGGGCATTGAGCCTGACTCAACTTCACACCTTGTAACACAGGCAAGAACCCTTTCTTTGACTGATCCATTTTGAACTTCTTCAAAACTTTATCAAGGTATGTGCTTTGTGAAAGTCCAATTAAACGTCTTGATCTATCTCCATAGATCTTGATGCCCAATATGTAAGCAGCTTCACCGAGGTCTTTCATGGAAAAACTCTTATTCAGGTATCCCTTTATGCTATCCAGAAATTCTATATCATTTCCAATCAACAATAATGTCATCCACATATAATATCAGAAATGCTACAGAGCTCCCACTCACTTTCTTGTAAATACAGGCTTCTCCAAAAGTCTGTATAAAACCATATGCTTTGATCACACTATCAAAGCGTTTATTCCAACTCCGAGAGGCTTGCACCGGTCCATAAATGGATCGCTGGAGCGTGAAAACTTTGTTAGCACCCTTTGGATCGACAAAACCTTTTGGCTGCATCATATACAACTCTTCTTCCAGAAATCCATTTAGGAATGCAGTTTTGACATCCATTTGCCAAATTTCATAATCATAAAATGTAGTAATTGCTAACATGATTCAGACAGACTTAAGCATCGCTATGGGTGAGAAAGTCTCATTGTAGTCAACTCCTTGAACTTGTCGAAAACCTTTCGCATCAAATCGAGCTTTGTAGATAGTAACATTACCGTCAACGTCGATCTTCTTCTTGAAGATCCATTTATTTTCTATGGCTTGCCGATCATCAGGCAAGTCCACCAAAGTCCACACTTTGTTCTCATACATGGATCCCATCTCAGATTTCATGGCCTCAAGCCATTTCGCAGAATCTGGGCTCGTCATCGCTTCCTCATAGTTCGTAGGTTCACCATGGTCTAGTAACATGACTTCCAGAATAGGATTAACGTACCACTCTGGTGCGGATCTTACTCTGGAAGACCTATGAGGTTCGGTAGTAACTTGATCTTAAGCTTCATGATCATCATCATTAGATTCCTCACTAATTGGTGTAGGAATCACGGGAACTGATTTTTGTGATGAACTACTTTCCAATAAGGTAGAAGGTACAACTACCTCATCAAGTTCTACTTTCCTCCCACTCGCTCCTTTCGAGAGAAACTCCTTCTCTAGAAAGGATCCATTCTTAGCAACAAAAATTTTGCCTTCGGATCTGTGATAGAAGGTGTACCCAACAGTTTCCATTGGGTATCCTATGAAGACGCACTTCTCCGATTTGGGTTCGAGCTTATCAGGTTGAAGATTTTTCACATAAGCATCACAGCCCCAAACTTTAAGAAACGACAACTTTGGTTTCTTGCCAAACCACAGTTCATAAGGCGTCGTCTCAACGGATTTTGATGGTGCCCTATTTAAAGTGAATGCAGTCGTCTCTAAAGCATAACCCCAAAATGATAGCGGTAAATTAGTAAGAGACATCATAGATCGCACCATATCTAATAAAGTTCGATTATTGTGTTCGGACACAACATTTCGCTGTGGTCTTCCAGGTGGCGTTAATTGTGAAACTATCTCGTGTTCTTTCAAATGAAGACCAAACTCATAACTCAAATATTCTCCTCCACAATCAGATCGTAGAAACTTTATTTTCTTGTTACGATGATTTTCCACTTCACTCTGAAATTCTTTTCACTTTTCAAATGTTTCAGACTTATGTTTCATCAAGTAGATATAACCATATCTACTCAAATAATCTATAAAGGTAAGAAAATAACGATACCCGCCACGAGCCTCAACACTCATTGGACCACATACATCAGTATGTATAATTTCCAGTAAGTCAGTAGCTCGTTCCATTGTTCCGGAGAACAGAGTTTTAGTCATTTTGCCCATGAGGCACGGTTTGCAAGCACCAAGTGATTCATAATCAAGTGATTCCAAAAGTCCATCAGTATGGAGTTTCTTCATGCGCTTTACACCGATATGACCCAAACGGCAGTGCCACAAATAAGTTGCACTATCATTATTGAACTTATATCTTTTCGCTTCAATACTATTGCTACGTCTTGAGCTTGCGTTGGTTTTCCTTGAAGAGGAAAGGGTGATGCAGCAATAGTAGCGTAAGTATTTCCCTCAGTTTTTGAGAACCAAGATATCAATCCAGTAGGAGGCTCCTCAAAAGTCCCACGCACCTACACAAACAAACAAGAACTCGCAACCAACGCAATAAAGGGGTTGTCATCCCTTCAAGGCCACTTGCGAAAGTGAGATCTTATAGAGATAATATGATAAGATAAATATATTTTTGGTATTTTATGATACAGATTGGAAAAGTAAAGATGCAAATAAAAGTAGACTGAAAGCTTATATGATAAGAGATAGACCCGGGGGCCATATGTTTCACTAGTGGCTTCTCTCAAGATAGCATAAGTATTACGGTGGGTGAACAAATTACTGTCGAGCAATTGATAGAAAAGCGAATAATTATGAGATTATCTAGGCATGATCATGTATATAGGCATCACGTCCGTGACAAGTAGACTGACTCCTGCCTGCATCTACTACTATTACTCCACACATCGACCGCTATCCAGCATGCATCTAGAGTATTAAGTTCGTAAAGAACAGAGTAACGCATTAAGAAAGATGACATGATGTAGAGGGATAAACTCATGCAATATGATATAAACCCCATCTTGTTATCCTCGATGGCAACAATACAATATGTGCCTTGCTGCCCCTGCTGTCACTGGGAAAGGACACCGCACGATTGAACCCAAAGCGAAGCACTTCTCCCATTGCAAGAAAGATCAATCTAGTAGGCCAAACCAAACTGATAATTCGAAGAGACTTTCAAAGATAACTTAATCACACATAAAATAATTCAGAGGAGATTCAAATATTTCTCATAGATAAACTTGATCATAAACCCACAATTCATCGGATCTCGACAAACACACCACAAAAAGAGTTACATCGAATAGATCTCCAAGAAGATCGAGGAGAACATGGTATTGAGATTCAAAGAGAGAGAAGAAGCCATCTAGATAATAACTATGGACCCGAAGGTCTATGGTAAACTACTCACAACTCATCGAAGAGGCTATGGTGTTGATGTAGAAGCCCTCCATGGTTGATTCCCCCTCCGGCGGAGCGCCGGTGAAGGCTCCAAGATGGGATCTCACGTATACAGAAGGTTACGATGGTGGAAATAGTTTTTCATGGTCGCTTCTGATGTTTTCGGGGTACATGGGTATATATAGGAGGAAGAAGTAGGTCGGTGGACGCTGGAGGGGCCCACGAGGGTGGGGGGCGCGCCCAGCCCTCGTGTCTGCCTCGGTTGTTTCTTGACTTCCACTCCAAGTCCTCTGGATCACGTTTGTTCCAAAAAAATCGCTCCGGAAGGTTTCATTCTGTTTGGACTCCGTTTGATATTCCTTTTCTCCGAAACACTAAAATGGGCAAAAAAAACAGCAATACAGGCTGGGCCTCCGGTTAGTAGGTTAGTCCCAAAAATGATATAAATGTGTAAAGTAAAAAGCCCATAAACATCCAAAACGGGTAATATAATAGCATGGAACAATCAAAAATTATAGATACGTTGGAGACGTATCAAGCATCCCCAAGCTTAATTCCTGCTCGTCCTCGAGTAGGTAAATGATGAAAATAGAATTTTTTATGTGGAATGCTACCTAGCATAATTCTCAATGTAATTCTCTTTATTGTGGCATGAATGTTCAGATCCAAATGATTCAAAATAAAAGTTCATATTGACATAAGAAATAGTAATACTTCAAGCATACTAATCAAAGCAATCATGTCTTCTCAAAATAACATGGCTAAAGAAAGTTCATCCCTACAAAAATCATATAGTTAGGCTATGCTTCATTTTCGTCACACAAAAATGCTCCCATCTTGCACACCCCCGATGACAAGCCAAGCAATTGTTTCGTACTTAAATAATCTCAAACTTTTTCAACTTTCACGCAATACATGAGCGTGAGCCATGGATATAGCACTATGGATGGAATAGAATATGATGATGGGGGTTGTGTGGAGAAGACAAAAAAGGAGAAAGTCTCACATTGACGAGGATAATCAACGGGCTATGGAGATTCCCATAAATTGATGTCAACATGAGGAGTAGGGATTTTCATGCAACGGATGCACTAGAGCTATAAATGTATGAAAGCTCAACAAAAGAAACTAGTGGGTGTGCATCCAACTTGCTTGCTCACAAAGACCTAGTGCATTTTGAGGAAGCCCATTGTAGGAATATACAAGCCAAGTTCTATAATGAAAAATCCCACTAGTATATGAAAGTGACAACATATGAGACTCTCTATATGAAGAACATGGTGCTACTTTGAAGCACAAGTGTGGAAAAAGATAGTAACATTGCCCCCCTTTTTTATTTTCTTCTTCTTTCTTTTTTGGGCCTTTTTTGGCCTTTCTTTTTTTTCTTTTTTTTCTTTGGCCTTTCTTTTTTTATTTGGGGACAATGCTCTAATAGTGATGATCATCACACTTCTATTTATTTACAACTCAAGAGTTACAACTCAAAACTAGAAAAAGATATGACTCTATATGAATGCCTCCGATGGTGTACCGGGATGGGCAATGAATCAAGAGTGACATGCATGAAAAATTATGCATGGTGTCTTTGCCACAAATACGATGTCAAGTACATGATCATGCAAGGCAATATTCCAATGATAATGTGTGTCATCAAAAAATGAAACAGAACGGTGGAAAGTTGCATGGCAATATATCTCGGAATGGCTATGGAAATGCCATAATAGGTAGGTATGGTGGCTGTTTTGAGGAAGATATAAGGAGGTTTATGTGTGATAGAGCGTATCATACCATGTGGTTTGGATGCACCGGTGAAGTTTGCACAAACTCGCAAGGTGAGAAAGGGCAATGCACGATACCGAAGAGGCTAGCAATGATGGAAGGGTGAGAGTGTGTATAATCCATGGACTCAACATTAGTCAAAAGAACTCATATACTTATTGCAAAAATCAACAAGTCATAAAAAACCAAGCACTACATGCATGCTCCTAGGGGGATAGATTGGTAGGAAAAGACCATCGCTCATCCCCGACCGCCACTCATAAGGATGCACAATCTAAGAACACCTCATGTTTCAAATTTGTTACACAACTTTTACCATACGTGCATGCTACGGGACTTGCTAACTTCAACACAAGCATTCTTTAAATTCATAATCACCCAACTAGCATGACTCTAATATCACTACCTCCATATCTCAAAACAATTATCAAGTATCAAATTGATCATAGCATCCAATTCACTTCCAATGATAGTTTTTATTATACCCAACTTGGATGTCCATCATTCTAGGACCAATTTTATAACCATAGCAAATACCATGATGTTCTAAGAGACTCTCAAAATAATATAAGTGAAGCATGAGAGACTAACAATTTCTACAAAATTAAGCCACCGCCGTGCTCTAAAAGATATAAGTGAAGCACTAGAGCAAAAACTATCTAGCTCAAAAGATATAAGTGAAACACATAGAGTATTCTAATAAATTTCAATCATGTGGGTTTCTCCCAAAAGGTGTGTACAGCAAGGATGATTGTGGTAGACTAAAAATCAAAGACTAATATCATACAAGACGCTCCAAGAAAAACACATAACATGTGGCGAATAAAAATATAGCTCCAAGTAAAGTTACCGATAGACGAAGACGAAAGAGGGGATGCCTTCCCGGGGCATCCCCAAGCTTAGGCTTTTGGCTATTATTGAATATCTTGGGGTTCCATGGGCATCCCCAAGCTTAGGATCTTGCCACTCCTTATTCCATAATCCATCAAATCTTTACCCAAAACTTGAAAACTTCACAACACAAAACTCAACAGGAAATCTCATAAGCTTCGTTAGTGCAAGAAAGAAAAACCACCACATAATGTACTATAATGAACTCATTATTTATTTATATTGGTGTTAAACCTACTGTATTACAAGTTCTCTATGGTTCATACCCCTACATACTATCCATAGATGCATCAAAATAAGCAAACAACACATGAAAAGCAGAATCTGTCAAAAACAGAACAGTCTGTAGCAATCTGTAACTCTCGAATACTTATGGAACTCTAAAAATCCTACAAAAATAGGAAGTCCTGTTAAATTTGTCTATTGATATACAGCAAAAAGAATCAACACAAAATCACGTTTCTGTGAATTACTCAAATTATTTTCGTGCACGCAAAGTTTCTGTTTTTCAGCAGAATCAAATTAACTATCACCGTAGGTTATCTTATAGGTTCTACTTGGCACAAACGCTAATTAAAACATGAAAACACATCTAAATATAAGTTAGATGATAAATTTATTACTAAACAGAATCAAAAACAAAAACAAAGATAAAATTGGGTTGCCTCCCAGCTAGTGCTATCGTTTTAACGCCCCTATCTAGGCATAAAAGCGAGGATAGATCTTAGTGGTGCCATCTTTGGCACTTAATTCCTCAATAGAACACTTATAGTCTTTAGGGGTTCTCCCTTTTTAGCAATGATTAAACCCTTAGGCAAGAATTCAAGAAATTCATTTGTAGCAAAAGGTTCCTTAATGATAGAGAGACAATTGGGATGAACACTTATTGATTTGAGATCCGCATTTCCCTTATTAGAAGATCCATCCTTATTTTTAGGAACATAAATGAATTTGGCAGTTTTGGTAGGTGGATTTGGAGTATTTTTCACGTAATAAAAGGCCGACCCTAAGTTGGTAATAATATCTTCAAGTTTATCGATTCTCGTAGAATTTAGATCTATTCTTTCATTAACTATAGGTTCTTTCACTTTAAAAAAATTCAAAGTAACTCCAACCCTAGATCCATATTGGGTAATTTGGTTATGAATCTTTTTATCTAAATTTTCAATTAACTCAACAGTGGCAATTTTATTTTCAATAATCTCAAGCCTTTGAATCACATGATCTAGAGTTAAAATAGTCCCATTTACCAAAAGAGGAGGAGGAGCAAACAAATCTAACATAGCATTATAAGCATGAAAGGTGTGGCTACCCAAAAAATTCCCTCCGGTAATGGTATCAAGAATGCATCTATTCCAAGGAGTAATGCCTACATAAAAATTGCGAAGAAGAACGGAATTAGAAAACTTCCTAGTAGATCTATTTTGAGCATTGCAAATTCTATGCCAAGCATCTTTTAGATTTTCTCCCTCCCTTTGCTTAAAATTAAGAATTTCATGTTCGGGAGTAATAACGAGGATAGGAGGACTAGCCACAATGATGAGCAAACAAAAGACAAACGAAAGAGAGAGAAGGTTGGGAAAGAGAGGGCGAATAAAACGGCAAAGGTGAAGTGGGGGAGAGGAAAACGAGAGGCAAATCAAACTGATAATTCGAAGAGACTTGCAAAGATAACTTAATCACACATAAAAGAATTCAGAGGAGATTCAAATATTTCTCATAGATAAACTTGATCATAAACCCACAATTCATCGCATCTCGACAAACACACCGCAAAAAGAGTTACATCGAATAGATCTCCAAGAAGATCGAGGAGAACATGGTATTGAGATTCAAAGAGAGAGAAGAAGCCATCTAGCTAATAACTATCGACCCGAAGGTCTGTGGTAAACTACTCACAACTCATCGAAGAGGCTATGGTGTTGATGTAGAAGCCCTCTGTGGTTGATTCCCCCTCCGGTGGAGCGCCGACGAAGGTTCCAAGATGGGATCTCGCGGATACAGAAGGTTATGGCGGTGGAAATAGTTTTTCGTGGTCGCTTCTGATGTTTTTGGGGTACATGGGTATATATAGGAGGAAGAAGTAGGTCGGTGGACGCCCGAGGGGCCCACGAGGGGGGGGGGGCACGCCGGGCACCCTCGTGGCTGCCTCGGTTGTTTCTTGACTTCCACTCCAAGTCCTCTGGATCACGTTTGTTCCAAAAAAATCGCTCCCGAAGGTTTCATTCCGTTTGGACTCCGTTTGATATTCCTTTTCTTCGAAACACTGAAATGGGAAAAAAACAGCAATACGGGCTGGGCCTCTAGTTAGTAGGTTAGTCCCAAAAATGATATAAATGTGTAAAGTAAAGCCCATAAACATCCAAAACGGGTAATATAATAGCATGGAACAAGAAAAAATTATAGATACGTTGGAGACGTATCAACTATGAATATGTGTATCACTACTATCGAGATTCAACAAAAATAGACCACTCAGCAGGGGTGCATGACCATAAAAGATATTACTCATATAAATAGAACAACCATTATTCTCTGATTTAAATGAATAACCATCTCGCATTAAACAAGATCTAGATATAATGTTCATGCTCAACGGTGGCACCAAATAACAATTATTCAGGTCGAAAACTAATCCCGAAGGTAGATGTAGAGGTAGCGTGCCGACCACGATCACATCGACTTTGGAACCATTTCCTGCGCGCATCGTCACCTCGTCCTTAGGGCATGTACAACGGTGTCTAGTCAGCTATCTGTAAGGGATGACAACTAGGATTTCAGATGATGTGGAGGAGAGAGAACGAAGAGAAAGAAAACGTCCGTCGGTAGAATTACCAACGATCTGCAACACTGAAAATCCGGTCGCTACAGACGGCCTTCTACCATTGTATGGAGTGCCGTCTGCAAAGCTGCCTGTAACTGCCTCTTTGTCCGTGGATTAATCTCCCAATCCTCCGTACCTCAGCTAGATGTAGACCGGCGTGATGATGATGAAGGCCGCAGCGACGCCCTCGTTGACCTTCTGCCATAACTCCCTCTTCTCCAACACCTCTGACATTGCTGCTGCCACAGACCTGTCCTGCAGATCGGCTGCCACCGGACTCCCCCCCATCACCGGCCTCGTCCAGTCTTCAGTCTTCATCTGTGGGATGAACATAGAGCTGGACTAAAACGACAGGGTCGTGAGCCCTTCACATCGCACAGAAGTTGCACAGATGGTGGCTCTAATGGCCGGAGGTGGATGAGACTTTCAGCTGATTTAGCGCTGGACTAGTAACAATAATTTCCTGATTTTAGAGTGCTACAGATAGTTAAACAGACGGTCTATTGTACGAGGTTTTTTCCCTCTGTCTAAAGTTGACGTGGAGTGTCGCTGCAGACAACCGGTTGTCTGAACCAATGTACATGCCCTTAGCCAATCTTCGCTTAATCTGTAGCCCATGTTTCGAGTTGCAAATATGAGCAACAGAACCAATATCAAATACCCAGGCGCTACTACAAGCATTAGTTAAGTACACATCAATAACATGTATATCAAATATACCTTTCACTTTGCCATCCTTCTTATTCGCCAAATACTTGGGGAAGTTCCGCTTCCAGTGACCAGTCCATTTGCGTAGAAGCACTCAGTTTCAGGTTTAGGTCCAGACTTGGTTTCTTCTCTTGAGCAGCAACCTTTTTGCCATTCTTCTTGAAGTTTCCCTTCTTCCATTTGCCCTTATTCTTGAAACTAGTGGTCTTATTGACCATCAACACTTGATGCTCCTTTTTGATTTCTACCTCCGCGACCTTTAGCATCGCGAAGAGTTCGAGAATAGTCTTGTTCATCCCTTGCATATTATATTTCATCACGAAGCCTTTATAGCTTGGTGGCAGTGATTGAAAAACTCTGTCAATGACACAATCAACTGGAAGATCAACTCCTAGCTGATTCAAGTGGTTATGGTACCCAGACATTCTGAGTATGTGTTCACTGACAGAACTATTCTCCTCCATTTTGCAGTTGTAGAACTGGTTGGAGACTTCATATCTCTCAACTCGGGCATTTGCTTGAAATATTAACTTCAACTCCTGGAACATCTCATACGCTCCATGACGTTCAAAACGTCTTTGAAGTTCTAATTCTAAGCCGTAAAGCATGGCACACTGAACTATCGAGTAGTCATCAGCTTTGCTCTGCCAGACGTTCTTAACATCATCAGTAGCATCTGCAGCAGGCCCGACACTCAGTGGTGCTTCCAGGACGTAATTCTTCTGTGCAACAATGAGGATAATCCTCAAGTTACGGACCTAGTCCGTTTAGTTGCTGCCATCATCTTTCAACTTAGCTTTCTCTAGGAACGCATTAAAACTCAAAGGAACGGTAGCACGGGCCATTGATCTACAACAACATAGACATGCAAAATACTATCAGGTACTAAGTTCATGATAAATTAAAGTTAAATTAATCATATTAATTAAGAACTCCCACTTAGATAGACATCCCTCTAATCATCTAAGTGATCACGTGATCCAAATCAACTAAACCAAGTCCAGTCATCACGTGAGATGGAGTAGTTTTGAATGGTAAACATCACTATGTTGATCATATCTACTATATGGTTCACGCTCGACCTTTCGGTCTTAGTGTTCTGAGGCCATATCTGCATATGCTAGGCTCGTCAAGTTTAACCCGAGTATTCTGCGTGTGCAAAACTGTCTTGCACCCGTTGTATGTGAACGTAGAGCTTATCACACCCGATCATCACATGGTGTCTCGGCACGACGAACTATAGCAATGGCGCATACTCAGGAAGAACACTTGTAGCTTGAAATTTAGTAAGGGATCATCTTATAATGCTACCGACGTTCTAAGCAAAATAAGATGCATAAAGGATAAACATCACATGCCATCAAAATATGTGACATGATATGGCCATCATCATCTTGTGCTCATGATCTCCATCACCGAAGCATCGTCATGATCTCCATCGTCACCGGCGCGACACCTTGATCTCCATCGTAGCATCGTTGTCATCTCGCCAACTATTGTTACTACGACTATCGCTACCGCTTAGTGATAAAGTAAAACAATTACATGGCGATTGCATTGCATACAATAAAGCGACAACCATATGGCTCCTGCCAGTTGCCGATAACTTTGTTACAAAACATGATCATCTCATACAACAATTTATATCACATCATGCCTTGACCATATCACATCACAGCAAGCCCTGCAAAAACAAGTTAGACGTCCTCCACTTTGTTATTGCAAGTTTTACGTGGTTGCTACGAGCTTCTAGCAAGAACGGTTCTTACCTACACATCAAAACCACAACGATTTTTCGTCAAGTGTGCTACTTTAACCTTCAACAAGGGTCGGGCATAGCCACACTCGATTCAACTAAAGTTGGAGAAATAGACACTCACCAGCCACCTATGTGCGAAGCACGTCGGTAGAACCAGTCTCGCGTAAGCGTACGCATAATGTCGGTCTGAGCCGCTTCATCCAACAATACCGCCGAATCAAAGTATGCATGCTGGTAAGCAGTATGACTATTATCGCCCATAACTCTTTGTGTTCTACTCGTGCATATAACATCTACGCATAGACCTGGCTCGGATGCCACTGTTGGGGAACACAGTAATTTCAAATTTTTTCCTATGATCATGCAAGATCTATCTCTAGGTGATGCATAGCAACAAGAGGGGAGAGTGTTGTCTACGTACTCTCGTAGACCGAAAGCGGAGGCTTTATGACAATGTGGTTGATGTAGTCATACGTCTTCACGATCCGACCGATCCTAGCACCGAAGGTATGCCACCTCCGCGATCTGCACACGTTCAGCTCGGTGACGTCCCATGAACTCTAGATCTAGTTAAGGTCAAGGGAGAGTTTCGTTAGCATGACGGCGTGGTGATGGTGATGATGAAGTTACCGGCGCAAGGCTTCGCCTAAGCACTACAACGGTATGACCGAGGTGGAAATCTGTGGAGGGGGCACTGCACACGGCTAAAAGATCAACTTGATCAACTTGTGTGTCTATAGGGTGCCCCCTCCCCCGTATATAAAGGAGTGGAGGAGGGGGAGGGCCGGCCCTCTATGGTGTGCCCAAGGGGGGAGTCCTACTCCCAGTAGGAGTAGGTTTTCCCCCTTCCCTAGTTGGAGTAGGAGAAGAAGAAAGAGGGAGAGGGAGAGAAGGAAAGGGGGGGCCGGCCCCCTTCCCAATTCGGATTGGGCTAGGGGGGGAGGGGCGCCCCCACCTTGGTCGCCTCCTCCTCTCTTCCACTATGGCCCATTAAGGCCCATTGACTCCCCGGGGGGTTTCGGTAACCTCCCGGTACTCCGGAAAAATGCCCGAACCTCTCGGAACCTTTCTGGTGTCCAAACATAGCCTTACAATATATCAATCTTTATGTCTCGACCATTTAAAGACTCCTTGTCATGTCCGTGATCACATCCGGGGCTCCGAACAACCTTCGGTACAACATATCACATAAACTCATAATACCAATCGTCATCGAACGTTAAGCGTGCGGACCCTATGGGTTTGAGAACTATGTAGACATGACCGAGACACGTCTCTGGTCAATAGCCAACAGCGGAACCTGGATGCTCATATTAGTTCCCACATATTCTACGAAGATCTTTATCGGTCAAACCGCATAACAACATATGTTGTTCCCTTTGTCATCGGTATGTTACTTGCCCGAGGTTCGATCGTCGGTATCTCAATAGCTAGTTCAATCTCATTACCGGCAAGTCTATTTACTCGTTACATAATACTTCATCCCGTAACTAACTCATTAGTCACAATGCTTGCAAGGCTTATAGTGATGAGTATTACCGAGAGGGCCCAGAGATACCTCTCCGAAACACGGAGTGACAAATCTTAATATCGATCTATGCCAACCCAACAAACACCTTCGGAGACACCTGTGGAGCACCTTTATAATCACCCATTTACGTTGTGACGTTTGGTAGCACACAAAGTGTTCCTCCGGTATTCAGGAGTTGCATAATCTCATAGTCTGAGGAACTTGTATAAGTCATGAAGAAAGCAGTAGTGAAACTAACACGATCATAATGCTAAGCTAACGGATGGGTCATGTCCATCACATCATTCTCCTAATGATGTGAACCTATTCATCAAATGACAACGCATGTCTATGATTAGGAAACATAACCATCTTAGATTAACGACCTAGTCAAGTAGAGGCATACCAGGGACTATATGTTTTGTCTATGTATTCACACATGTACTAAATTTCCGGTTAATACAACTATAGCATGAATAATAAACATTTATCATGAATTAAGAAAATAAATAATAACTTTATTATTGCCTCTAGGGCAAATTTCCTTCACTTACTCTATAAGAGAGCCATCAGAACGATCTACACTTCCACCATTCGTTTTTTGAGAGAGAACCACCTACTCATGTGTTGAGATCAAGAGATTCCAATCCAACCATTTGAACCTTGATTTCTAGCCTCCTCAAGTTGCTTTCCACTCCAATCCTTCTCCTACCCAAGCCAAATCCGCGGGAGAGAGATTGAGTGTTGAGGAGACTATCATTTGAAGCACAAGAGTAAGGAGTTCATCGCTAACACAACATCTATTACCTTTTGGAGAGTGGTGTCTCCTAGATTGCTTAGGTGTCACTTGGGAGCCTCCAAGATGTGAAGTTGAACCAAGGAGTTTGTAAGGGAAAGGAGATCGCCTACTTCGTGAAGATCTACCCGAGTGAGACTAGTCCTTCGTGGACGTAAGCCATGGTGAAATAGACAATGTTGGCGCCAGACACCTTTGAGCTGGATGTCCGAAGTGCAGCATTGCGCTGGAGAAAAGTTACTAGAAGTATTGAGAACGATCTATGAGTTAGTGCATAAAGGTGGTTCTGAAATCACTTTTATTTCGCTACATTGTTTCAGATCACCGTTAAGAGTGTGTTTATCACATTTTTCCTTTTTCGAAAAGGAGGTTGAAACCCCTTGCCTCTCCATCAATCGATGCATACAACCATCTTTATTAATTATTCAACAAATATCCGACAAGAACATACATCAAATCATCTGAAGCCATCACTCACACCTACAAACTCAATAATGTGGAGTGCCCTCACGCCCCACTATCAAGAACCGAAGTCACCACTGATTAGCTCGCATGACGTATCAGGAGCCTACACCTGGTGTAACAAACCGAAAGAGTACACCGCATGCACATGTTTTAGAAGCCGCCATCACCATCGAACCGATGGCCCATATCCAGGAAGCAAATCCGCATCATCCTTACCAGGCCGGCCATCCATCGACGCTGCCACGACGTCAAACAACGCCATCACCCTGCTCTCGTCCATCCAGCGCATCTGTAAGGGCATATTTATCCCCAAGATGTTTTGGTGATTGATGACAATGCTTGTGCGGACTAATCGCGTGCGTTAAGTTCTTTCAGAGATTCATCCTTTGGCACGAGACGATTTTCTCCCCTCGGTGGTTTATTCAAGACGGTGTAGCTCCTTCATTTCGTTGTTGGTGGACTAGTCCCGTAGGAGTCACCGTACTATCAAGAGGGGATCCGCTTTGGTAAGACTAGGGTGGAATCAACACGTACACATCCATATCACACCCGTCGTTTTCTTCCCGCTTCACTGGAGCTGCCGTTTTCCCCTTGCTATGCTTTGCTCTGCCCCAGCGGTAGTACCATGACCCACAGCGGTAGTACCACCGAAGCTCCCCAGCGGTAGTACCACTCTCCGAACGGTAGTACCGCTTAGGGTTTTCAGCCGTAGTACCACTGTGCATCTGGGCTACTACCGCCTCGATTCTCGAACAAAGTTTTTCGTGTCGGGTTTTGCGGCACTAAGGGCGGTAGTAGGAGCGATAGTACCGCCCTAAGCGGTAGTACCGCCCTGGGGTCAGGGCCCTGGCAGCGCGGCAGTACCGCTGGGTTGAGCGGTAGTACCACCCGGAGTGGTAGTACCGCCCTTCCCTAGCGGTAGTACCGCTCTGTGTGGGGCTGGTCAGTGGGATAATGGTTGGATTGTTCCCCCCACTATATAAAGGGGTCTTCTTCCCCAAAGTTGACCTACCTCTTTCCCCCAAAGCTCCATTGTTGCTCCAAGCTCCATTTTCGCCCGATCTCTCTCCCTAGCCAATCAAACTTGTTGATTTGCTCGGGATTGGTTGAGAAGGCCCAGATCTACACTTCCACCAAGAGAAATTTGATCCCCCCACTTATCCCTAGCGGATCTTGTTACTCTTGGGTGTTGAGCACCCTAGACGGTTGAGGCCGCCTCGAAGCCATACTCCATTGTGGTGAAGCTTCATGGTGTTGTTGGGAGCCTCCAAGTGTTGTGGAGATAGCCCCAATCTTGTTTGTAAAGGTCCAGTTGCCGCCTTCAAGGGCTCCAATAGTGGAATCACGACATCTCGCATTGTGTGAGGGCGTGAGGAGATTACGGTGGCCCTAGTGGCTTCTTGGGGAGCATTGTGCCTCCACACCGCTCTAACGGAGACGTACTTCCCCTTAAAAGGAAGGAACTTCGGTAACACATCCTCGTCTCCACCGGCTCCACTCTTGGTTATCTTGTCCCTTTACTTTTGCAAGCTTACTTGAGTTATATCCATTGCTTGCTTGTGTGCTTATTGTCTTTGCATCATATAGGTCGTCCACGTAGTTGCACATCTAGACAACCTATTTCATTGCAAGGTTTAAATTGTTAAAGAAAAGTCTAAAAATTGTTAGTTGCCTATTCACCCCCCCTCTAGTCAACCATATCGATCCTTTCAATTGGTATCAGAGCCACGTCTCTTTATTAAGGACTTTGCCGTCCAAAGAGTATGGTTGACACCCACGACAGTGCGGAGGAGCACTCCGGTGTGAATCCCATCTCGTCCACGGCCGAAGGGGGAGCCCCGGTCTCTCGTGAGGAATTCAATGTGGCTTTAGACACATTGAAAACCTCCATGACGGCCGAGGTTAAAAGCATGTTTTCTGATTTCTTAGACGGACTTAAACTATCAACCTCACCGATGAAAGTGGGTGATCCCACTAACAAGGTGACGGATGCTACCTCCGACAAGGGGGAAGCTAACAGTGAAAAGAGTCCGTCTACTAGTGATAGAAATGGCACCAGCATCTTTGCCAATGTGGAACCCCCAGTGTATAGAGGACCGATCCCCTCTACTCATTTGAATCATGCCGGTCCTCCTCCTAAATATGTGAAAAATGAAGATTTTGACTCTTGGGTTTATCGCTTCAAGCGTCACTTAAAACATGTGAACACTAACCTTTGGAGAATTATTGAAGAAGGTTTCTATCCTCATGATCCAAGCAACTTCACCCCTCGAGAAGAAGTGGACAATCAATTCAATGAGAGTGCTCTCTTCATCATCCAAGATGCAATCCTTCTCGAAGATCTCCCTCATCTTCGACCTCATGTCATGGCTAAAGAAGCATGGAAATGTGTTGAGTCTCTCTATCGAGGAAGTGCCTCATGGCTAAGGCCACCAACAAGGTAACCCCCAACATCAAAACCACCATTATTCCTAACCCTCCTTCAAAGGATGACTTTGATAATGGTAAGGGGTCTAATGAGGAGATCAATGAATTTGAGTCCTTCATGAGTAAGCTCAGGGGCAAATCCAAGAAGCACTTTGTTGCTCTCTTGGAACAACTTGGTGAAGCCAATGACATGATCGAGGCTCACGAAGAAACCATATCTAAGATGGAAAGTCATAGTCGTGACTATGCCGATGAGATATCGGATCTCTCTAATGCTCTTGAGGAAGAGCGTGGGCATCGTTTGGCTCTTGAGGAGTCACACAACGATGGTCATGCTAAACTAAAGAAAGATCTTGATCATGCTCTTGTTGTGTCTCGTGTTCTAGCTTCTGAGAAGGCTAAACTTGGGGTTGATCATGTTAGACTCACGGAGGAGTTTGATGTACTTGACAAGGCCCACAAGGTCTTGAAAGGTGCTCATGACACCCTCAAGGAGTCTCATGCTCAACTCCAAGTTAAGCTAACCAAGGAAAAGGCCACATTTCCTCACATGGTCTTAATTGATAATGCAAATGCTACTAACCCATGTTGTGAGCATGTGCATCTTGTGGAGGAGAATGCCAAGTTGAAGGAACAACTCGAGAAAGGTCTTGTGTCATGCATACAAGGCGTGAAGAACCTAAATGACCTTTTGAGCAATCAAAAGGAAGTTGTGGGCAAGGATGGAGTTGGGTTCTCACCCAAATCCAAGAACAAGAAGAAGAACAAGGAGAAGAAGAGCAAGACCAATCGACCTCCTCCGCTCAAGCAAACCTTTGTGAAGGAGGGAGAAGGTGCTCCTAAGGAGAAGAAGAACAATGGGAAGAGTGGTGATGCCAAAGAGCGCAAAGCCATCTCTCCCAACAAAGCCGGCGACTTTAACCCCTCTTATGTGTTATGCCGTGCTAGTGATGGGCATGTTTATGCTAAATTTGTTGGTTCTTCTTATGAGTACATTGAATGGTCTATTTGGGTTCCTAAGACCCTTGTTACTAACATCAAAGGACCCATTACTCAATGGGTACCTAAAACCAAGCATTGATCTCTTGTAGGTGTTTGCTTCCAGTGGGGGATCATGGTTGCTTGATAGTGGAGCAACAAATCATATGACCAGGAGCAAGGACTTGGTGGTGGACGTGCACAAGATCCCATCTATGCCCACCAATGTCGAATGGGGTGATGCCTCACATTCTAAGGTATTGGGTCTTGGCAAGGTTGTCATTTCTCATGATCTAACGATCGAGAAAGTCATGCTTGTTGAGTCCCTTGCGTTCAATTTACTTTCCGTTCGTCAACTCGCACGCATGGGCTTTGCCACCTTCTTTGATATTGATACTGTGGCCCTCTTCTGGAGCAAGACTCTTAAAATAGCCTTTGTTGGGCATGTCGAGAACGGTCTCTATGTGATTAACTTTTCGGAGCAACCCACTAAGACCGCGACATGCCTAATGGCTAAAGTTGACGTGGGATGGCTTTGGCATCGCCGTTTAGCCCACGTCAATATGAGATCTTTGCAAAGTCTTCTCAAGGGGGACCATGTTCATGAACTAACGAATGTTAGTTTTGCCAAAGATCATGTTTGCAGTGCTTGTATCGAAGGAAAGCTTCATGAGACGGCTCACCCTCCCACGACTATCATCTACTCGAAGAGACCCTTGGAGCTCCTGCACATGGACCTCTTCGAGCCTCCATCCTTTGACAGTCTTGGGGGTAGAATGTATTGCTTGGTGATTGTGGATGATTATTCGAGATACACTTGGGTATACTTCTTCAAGAGGAAGAGTGAGACTCAACAAACCGTCATCGACTTTGCAAATGAAGCTCAACGTTAACATAATGCAAAGATTCTGACAATAAGAAGTGACAATGGCACTGAGTTCAAGAACTACACCTTGGATGAGTTTCTTAGTGATGAAGGGATCAAGCATCAATATTCTGCACCATATACCCCTCAACAAAATGGTGTTGCAGAGAGGAAGAACCGGACGTTGATGGATGCGGCAAGGACCATGATGGCGGAGTTCAAGTCTCCATACAACTTTTGGGCCGAAGCCATCAACACAGCTTGTCATGCATCCAATCGGCTCTATCTCCGCAAAGGCTTGAACAAGACTCCGTATGAGATACTCACCGGGAACAAGCCCAATCTCAAGTACTTCCGGGTGTTCGGGTGTAAGTGTTTCATTCTCAAGAAAGGTGTTCGTTTGTCTAAATTCGAGGCTAGAGCTCATGAGGGCATATTTGTTGGTTATGCTACAAACTCTCATGCTTACCGTGTTCTCAACAAGTCCAACGGACTCATTGAGGAGACGTGTAACGTAGAGTTTGATGAAAATAATGGCTCCCAAGTGGAGCAAAGTGGTACTTGTGATGTAGGTGATGAAATTCCTCCCCAAGCCATAAGAAGAATGGGTATTGGTCATATTCTACCCATTGAGGTACCCCTTGTGGCCGAAGGAGAAGGA
The DNA here is from genome assembly GCF_002162155.2 of Triticum dicoccoides. NCBI lineage: Eukaryota > Viridiplantae > Streptophyta > Magnoliopsida > Poales > Poaceae > Triticum > Triticum dicoccoides. Next base: position 598,266,447 of record NC_041389.1, on the reverse strand, counting down.
CAATGCTCCACCTCGATGGAGCCTTCACCTACTCAAGACCCACACGCTTCCGAAGAACAAAGTGAAGGCCCTCAACCTCGGGAACAAGACCAAGGGCAAGATCAATCACTAGATGGCGGTGAACCTCCACATGATGCCCAAGGTCAAGTTCTTCCCCTCGAGCAAGTTCAAGATCATGAGCAAGCTCAAGATCAAGAACAAGCTCATGACGACGCTCAAGATGATCAAGTGAACCCTCCACCTTCGACATCCGAGGAGGAATTGGAGCGTCGTGCCGCGAAGATTGCTTCCAAACTCACCACCAAAGGTCATCTCATGGAGAATGTGGTTGGAAGCCTAAGAAAGGGGGTAAGCACTCATAGACAATTAGCAAACTATTGTGAACATCACGCGTTTGTCTCTTGTGTTGAACCCCATAAGGTCTATGAGGCGCTCGAAGACTCGGATTGGCTCAATGCCATGCATGAAGAACTCAACAACTTCGAGTACAACAAGGTGTGGAGGTTGGTGCCAAGGCCTTCCGGGAACCATAACATCATTGGAACCAAGTGGATCTTCAAGAACAAGCAAGGTGCTCATGGCAACATCATTCGCAACAAGGCAAGATTGGTAGCACAAGGCTACTCCCAAGTCGAGGGTATCGACTACGGTGAAACCTTTGCTCCCGTTGCTCGCCTTGAATCCATTCGTTTGTTGATTGCTTATGCTTCCCATCACAACTTTAAGTTGCAACAAATGGATGTTAAAAGTGCTTTTCTTAATGGTCCTATTAACGAGTTGGTCTATGTCAAGCAACCCCCCGGGTTTGAGGATCCCTTCTTCCCGGATCATGTGTATCAACTCGATAAGGCGCTCTATGGCCTTAAACAAGCCCCACGTGCGTGGTATGACCACCTTACCGAGTTGTTACAAGATCGTGGATTTGAAGTGGGGCTAATCGATCCCACTCTTTTTACTAAGAAGGTCAAAGGGGAGTTGTTTGTATGCCAACTATATGTTGATGACATTATCTTTGGTTCCCCTAACAAAGCTTTCGATGAAGAATTTGCCGCTCTCATGACCTCTAAGTTCAAGATGTCCTCGATGGGAGAGTTGAAGTTCTTCCTTGGTTTTGATATCAAACAAAGAAGAGAAGGTACCTTCATCAACCAAGCCAAATACACTCAAGACATGCTCAAGAGATTCAAGTTAAGTGATGTCAAGCCGGCCTCTACTCCAATGCCCACCAAGTGCCAACTTGACACTGATCCCAATGGTAAAGCGGTGGATCAAAAGGTATATCGCTCCATGATTGGCTCCTTGCTTTACCTTTGTGCATCTAGACCGGATATCATGTTGAGTGTGGGGATGTGTGCACGGTTTCAAGCTGCACCAAAGGAAAGTCACTATGTGGCGGTCAAGTGAATCTTTCGATATTTGGCTCATACCCCAAACTTTGGCTTATGGTACCCAAGAGGGGCAAACTTCAAGCTTGAAGGATTTACGGATTCCAATTGGGCGGGAGACAAAGTGGATAGGAAGTCCACTTCCGGAGGGTGCCAGTTTCTTGGGTGCTCTTTGGTGAGTTGGTCTTCCAAAAAGCAAAGTTGTGTATCTCTCTCGTCCACCGAAGCTGAATATGTGGCGGCCGGTAGTTGTTGTGCACAACTCTTATGGATGAGGCAAACTTTAAAGGAATACAGTGTCATTTGTGACAAAGTGCCTCTTTGGTGTGACAACGAAAGTGCCATCAAGATTTCTCTCAACCCGGTGCAACACTTCAAGACGAAGCATATTGAGATTCAGTATCATTTCATCCGGGATCACATTAGGCGAGGGGAGATCGAGCTCAAGTATGTCAACACTCATGATAACCTTGCAGATATCTTCACGAAGCCCTTGGATGAAGCAAGATTTCGCGAGTTAAGGCATGAGCTAAATATCATTGATTCAAGCAATGTGACTTGAACCATTGCACACCCCTCCCACTCAGCTTGGTGTCTAGCTTAGGTGTAGGCATGGACATAGGGGGGGGTGTTGTTCTCTCAATGAACTCCCCCTCCCCCCATTATGCATAAAACGATCAACTCTTTCACATTAGCCATTTTTGATGGTACTTGTGCTTCAAAGACGAGTTTTGGTCATGGGCCCAAGGATAATTCTTCGCGGTGCCATACCAATTGACTCAAACATAGGTGGCTCCGGCCACCGCCCTCTCTTGAGAGAGGCCAGAGCTCGCTCTGTTTCTTGTGGTTGTTTGTGTTTGAGTGGTTTCTGTTCCGTTGTGTGTGTGTGTGTGTGTGTGTGTTGCCGTGTCGGTCCTCTCGTTCCTTTGGCCTTGCTTTTCATTTTTTTGGAGCGTTAGCCGTTGGTCTAGAAGCCTTGTGGTTGCTGAAGCGGTACTACCGCTGGTGGCGAGCGGTACTACCGCTCCTAGCGGTACTACCGCCCTCCAGCGCGGTACTACCGCTCCTAGCGGTACTACCGCCCTCCAGCACGGTACTAACGCTGTGAGGCGCGAGCAGGGGGTTATATCGGGGGCAGGGGGAGTTTCTTCTCCCCCATACCCATTCGCTCGCCCCCTTCGCCCTGTTCGTCTCTCTCTTCAGCAACCGGCGCCGCGGGAGGGCTCCGGCGGATCTCCCTCTCCAGGGCGCTCCTCTCCGTTTCCTTTGGTGGAATCGATCCCCACCTTGTCCTCTTGCCATGGATGCCGGTATTGCCCCCGTTCCCTGTTTCCTTTTGTCTAGATTTCCAATCTAGCTTTTTAGGGGCAATAGCAGTTGCATCTCTAGATTTTTGTCCAGATCTAGGCTTGAGTAGGATGGAGAATGCTTCTAGACAGTTTGGATTAGTGTTTGGTTGGAGTATTTTTGAATTTGGTAGGACGGTAGTACCGGATTTGACCATGGCAGTAGGAAACTGCTGTTTCCCTGCCTCGAGCGGTACTACCGCCCTCTCCAGCGCGGTACTACCGCTTCGAGCGGTACTACCGCTCTCTCCAGAGCGGTACTACCGCTTGGAGCGGTACTACCGCTTGGAGCGGTACTACTACTCTCTCCAGAGCGGTACTACCGCTTGGAGCGGTACTACCGCTCAAGGGTCACGGTACTACCGCCCCTCCTACCAGTTTCTGTCATACTCCTACCTCTCAGTGATCCTTTTTGTTCGTGTTTGTGGCTTATGCTCGTTCTTTCTGGTTGCTTGCGTGTTTGTGTGTGTGGTTCCAGGTGATGAGGTTCCTGAGCATTAGGCTCGTCGTGTCAACCCCGGTTGTGCCTCGTCCAAGCGCTACCGTACCACTGAGCCTGCCGGAGGATCTTCTAGTGCTCCACCTCATCCTCATCTGCAGAAGAAGCCTGGGGTCAAGCCAAAGCCAGGCAAAACCGTGCCAGAAATGCCGCCCAAAGAGTTCTGGGCAAGGCGCCGCCGCAACCCGTATGAGGATGACCAAGATTCCACTTTGGTCAACCATCCGTTCTGGAACAGGTTCCAGTTTGTCATCTACTTTGATGTTCTCAAAGCCAAGAAGAATCTCTATGTTAACGTGCACTCCATCGACACCGAGCATATGGAGAACAATCCTGACTACTTTGGTGAAGCTCTTTAGATGTGCACTCAACTGAACATTCTCGGGATCATGCAATTCAACAAGGACTATGATGCTGATATTGTGGCCCAATTCTATGCCACGGTTCACCTTAGGACTGATGAGGACAGGACACTGACTTGGATGACAAATGGCAAGTTGCTTTCAGTCAAGTGGAAAGCTTTCATGCAGTTGATTGGGGTGGAAGATCTAGGTCTTGAGTCTCCTGTCGGCTTTCGCCCCCACCGTCGCGCCAATGCCACTCACAAGCAAGCTCTGTGGCCCTACTACACTCTGAGGATCAATCCTGAGACGAAGAAGGAAACCTATGAGCTGCCTGCCTATCTGGATATTCTTCACCGTATCTTCAGAGAGACTCTTTTCCCTCGCATCGGGAATCTGGACCAGGTTCACTCTTATCTCGTGGACATGCTTCTCTTCTGTCAGCGGGAGAAGGGGCAGAACACCGGAGAGTCCTTGGATATCTCTCATGTTATGTGGTCTGAGCTGGTTTCTGCTATCTCCGAGCGCAAGTGCCCGATTTATGGTCCGTTCATTATGCTACTCATTGAGAAAGCCAGGGATCGTGTCTATCCCAAGGTGGTGCTGGAGATTGGAGAGTTGGTTTCTCATGATGTCAAGCGTCTGAGGAAGAAGGATAACTGGGGCACTCAAGCCCCTAGGACTGGAGTTCCTTCATCTGCTGCTGCCATGGAGACTGAGGAGGAGATTGGGGCTGAGGCTGAGGATGAAGATGATGACTACGTGCCTTCTGAGGCAGAGCCCTCTTGGGCCAAGAAGCTCAAGATCAAGGTGAAGAAGCTGTTTTGCATGGAGTCTCACAGTCAGTACATGACTCATGTGGCTGAGAAGAAGGCCCGAGGTCGCCACAAGGAGCTCATGCGTCAGATGGGTGCTATTGTGATTAGTGGTTCTGAGGATCAGCTTACCGAGGAGGAGGAGTGGATTCAGCGGCACTGCCCTTGGACTGATTCTGATGCTGAGCACTTCCCGGCTGACGATGGTGGCACAGATGATCCCTCTGAGATCTGATGGGTGTCCCTCGTTTGCCTTCACCTGGAGCCGTAGCAGCACTCCCTCTCCTTTTTGGTGTCTCGATGCCAAAGGGGGAGAGAGTTTAGGGATTTGTGCTTTGTGTCTTCCATCTTCTGTGTTTGTGTTTTCGCTTGTTGGTTTATTTAGTTTGTGTCAGTGAGACCTAAGTTCTGGTTCTGTCAGTGAGACCTAAGCTCGAGTCATATGGTGTGAGACATATGCTACCTTACCTTTCCAGTATCATTATCTATGTCTATCTAGCTTATGAGTTGCATGCTTATCCTGTTATCTATATGTTGCTCTCATATATCTTGCTTAGGTAGTTGGTCTCTCAAATGTAGGGGGAGCATTGATCCTGGCATCTGTGCCATGCAGTCCAAAGCACTTATCTAGGTAGCACACATCCAGGGGGAGCCCTTCTACATTTTAGGACGGTTGTGTTTTTGCGCTTATCCTATATCTATCATATTGTGCAAATCCCGTATTGTCATCAATCCACCAAAAAGGGGGAGATTGTAAGGGCATATTTATCCCCAAGATGTTTTGGTGATTGATGACAATGCTTGTGCGGACTAATCGTGTGCGTTAAGTTCTTTCAGAGATTCATCCTTTGGCACGAGGCGATTTTCTCCCCTCGGTGGTTTATTCAAGACGGTGTAGCTCCTTCGTTTCGTTGTTGGTGGACTAGTCCCATAGGAGTCACCGTACTATCAAGAGGGGATCCGCTTTGGTAAGACTAGGGTGGAATCAACACGTACACATCCATATCACACCCATCGTTTTCTTTCCGCTTCACTGGAGCTGCCGTTTTCCCCTTGCTATGCTTTGCTCTGCCCCAGCGGTAGTACCGCGACCCACAGCGGTAGTACCGCCGGAGCTCCCCAGCGGTAGTACCGCTCTCAGAGCGGTAGTACCGCTCCGAGCGGTAGTACCGCTCTCCGAACGGTAGTACCGCTTGGGGTTTTCGGCCGTAGTACCGCTGTGCGTCTGGGCTACTACCGCCTCGATTCTCGAACGAAGTTTTTCGTGTCGGGTTTTGCGGCACTAAGGGCGGTAGTAGGAGCGGTAGTACCGCCCTAAGCGGTAGTACCGCCCTTCCCTAGCGGTAGTACCGCCCTGGGGTCAGGGCCCTGGCAGCGCGGCAGTACCGCTGGGTTGAGCGGTAGTACCGCCCGGAGCGGTAGTACCGCCCTTCCCTAGCGGTAGTACCGCTCTGTGCGGGGCTGGTCAGTGGGATAACGGTTGGATTGTTCCCCCCACTATATAAAGGGGTCTTCTTCCCCAAAGTTGACCTACCTCTTTCCCCGAAAGCTCCATTGTTGCTCCAAGCTCCATTTTCGCCCGATCTCTCTCCCTAGTCAATCAAACTTGTTGATTTGCTCGGGATTGGTTGAGAAGGCCCAGATCTACACTTCCACCAAGAGAAATTTGATTCCCCCACTTATCCCTAGCGGATCTTGTTACTCTTGGGTGTTGAGCACCCTAGACGGTTGAGGTCACCTCGAAGCCATACTCCATTGTGGTGAAGCTTCGTGGTGTTGTTGGGAGCCTCCAAGTGTTGTGGAGATAGCCCCAATCTTGTTTGTAAAGGTCCGGTTGCCGCCTTCAAGGGCTCCAATAGTGGAATCACGGCATCTCGCATTGTGTGAGGGCGTGAGGAGATTACGGTGGCCCTAGTGGCTTCTTGGGGAGCATTGTGCCTCCACACCGCTCTAAGGAGACATACTTCCCCTTAAAAGGAAGGAACTTCGGTAACACATCCTCGTCTCCACCGGCTCCACTCTTGGTTATCTTGTCCCTTTACTTTTGCAAGCTTACTTGAGTTATATCCATTGCTTGCTTGTGTGCTTATTGTCTTTGCATCATATAGGTTGTCCACGTAGTTGCACATCTAGACAACCTATTTTATTGCAAGGTTTAAATTGTTAAAGAAAAGTCTAAAAATTGTTAGTTGCCTATTCACCCCCCTCTAGTCAACCATATCGATCCTTTCAGCATCTGTCGCCGAGACTCAGCCGCACCATGCTACCAAGATCCGCTGTCGTCGATGCGGTAGATGCGACGTCGCTCCACCTGCCAATCTCCACACAGTCGCTGCCGCTGGAGCCCTTGCCACGCGGAGCTCACCTTCTACAGTAACCCTCCTCCGAACACCCAAGCCTCCCAAAACGGCGACTCCATGGAGGGTACGACGCACAAGGTGCCACTGCCGCCCAATCCCAGATGGATTTTGGAATTTCGTCCGGGAGAGGGTCGGGGGTGGATAGGAAGCACCTCGACTTCGCCACCAAGGAGGATAACACTATCGAGAGACGCCGCCGCTGCCGGGCCGAACCATCCGATCAAAGTTTCCTCCGATCCCCTACTATACCACCAACCTTCGTCTGCTCCGGACCCGACAGCGAGCCGTCAACCGAAACCTACTGAGAAGAAAGTGCCATGTGGGCTCAACCCTCCAAGTCAATTGTTAAGGAAGATCGAGAAGAACAACCGGAGCAGAGCAACAACCCAGCCATGCCGCTGGAGCACCCAAACCGGGTTGCCAACATCCAGGCACCGGATCCAGGAGGATCCGACCTAAAGCCAACGACGGACGTCACCATCCCGCGCTGGCCGCCGACATCGAAGACCCGAAACCGACGACGCACGCGACCATCAGATCTTGCACACCACGCAGCCACCACACATAAGAAGGATATCCCAACAAAAACTGAGGTGGTACCACTACCCTTACATATGGAATCGATATATTTATTTACCTCATGCAATTCGCTTATCAACGCCAACGGTGCCTACGCCACGTGGTATGAAAATGGGGCATATAGTATTGTAGTAGTACTATCGTGCATCCATGAGAGGACTAAGTCAACACTCAAAGTCATCCAATCAGCGTCCGAAGACTTCTCCGTTAGATTGACAATCTTCTCGATTTGGCCATGTCAACAAGGTGATGAAACGCTTGCGTCCTTCACATCATCACCATGAGAAGAAAAAGATGTGTGCGATTTTACTCTAAGAAAAGACCGTCAGGCCAAACGGAAGCGAGCATACAGACGGAGCAACGGAACGGGGAAGGAACAAGGAAGGCAGGCCGTGTGCAGTGTGCGACGTGTAACCGGAGACATTGACTCGCTGGACTTCTTCCCCAAGCCGCGTGGCCCCGGACCAAACCTGAGTGGAGGAAAAAAGAATACCAGCAGAGAGAGGGAGAGTCCCCTCAAAAAA
>NC_041389.1:598246480-598258157 GCF_002162155.2 Triticum dicoccoides | reverse complement strand
GCCGGCGACCTCGGCGCCGGGCCCGACCACCAGCCCCGCCTCACCAGGCAGCACCGCCTGCGCCATGTCGACGACATCGAGGTCGGGGTCTCCGCGCTCCGCCTCGACGACTCGCACGCCGCCCCGCCCTCCTCCTCCTCCTACCCCGCCAGGAGGGACGCGGTCTGGTCCTGCCTCGCCACCGCCAGCTCCACGCCGATCTCGAGGTCGCCGAGTAACATGATGGAGGCGGCGCCGGCCAGGTCGTCCTCCACGCCCATGCTGCTGCCTCACCCCCTGCCGCTGCCCCACCAGGACGACTCGCCGTGCCGAGGGCCTGGGAGGCCGCTCCCCTCCCCGAGGATGTTCGACGGGGATTGCAACGGATCGGCCGAGTTCCTAGTGGCTGCAGAGACTGGAGGCGAGAGGCCGTCCACGTTTCCAAGGTGGGGATGCATTTTTTGTGTTTTGTACTAGCAGATGCTTCAAGCTTCCTTCCTTTGCTGTTCAAGTTTGTATAAACGGCGTAACCTTGTTAGTTCTGTTTTAGTACCGATGAATCGATTAGGGTGTTAGCAACGATGCCACTAGCAGTGATTTCTGAATGAGGTTGGGGTTACCAACAATATGGGCATATAAGAAGGCATGACACATGACACTATATACTAAAACTGCCACACTAGTAGCATTTTGACCACTTTGTAGGGCAGAATGTTGTGAGGTTGGTGAGAACAGTTTAGGTGAACAATAAGATGACCAGGGATTGAGAGACCAGGGAAGATGGCCTTTGATATAGTCTAACCATGTTGACGATCTGAAATGGATTAGGGCTTCAGACATACATTGCTGCATAGTTGCATTCTACCAAGAGGGTTTTGTGCTTTCTGTGAACTTATTAGCTTATGACTAGGAGATCATAGCACCTTAGCGAAATTTGGATGATATGTCACGAAGAGTTATTGTGGTTTTGGACCCCCAGAACGAGTTGAGACAATTTGCTGTTTGGTGCTATGATACCCCATAACATTTATACTTGATGATGCTTGGTTAAGCTACTTGCCAATTTATTAGATCTTGACATGAAAGGAAAAGCTGGCTCAGATTGTGATTTTACTGATGAGTGACTGAGATTGTTTCAGTACTGAAGTCAGTGAAGTGTAATTTGCTTTGATTAACTTCCATGAAGCTGCTAGTAAAGAAGATTGAACATGAACATGATTATTAAAAAACAAATCTGTTGTCATGCCACACTGATCAGATTAACTCGACCATATCTGACCATGTTTCTGATGTTAATGTCTCTGGTGATAGATTTATGCCCCAAAGTGTTCAAAAGATTCATGAGCACAATGACTTACGGTCAGCTGGCACACATGGGGCCACCTGTGGCCAACGGAGAAAGACATATAAAGAGAAGTTCCAGGATGGCCCAACTGAAACTTTGAACTTTAGGTTGAATATTCCTGCTAAAAGTGCCCCGAGCAGCGGGTTTTCAAGTCCTGTACAGAGTCCTCGAAGGTTGAGTTTTGTAGACTTCTCATCTGCTGCAATATCCATCCAAGGTAGCAATATATTGTCAGCACCATCACCATGGTCTTCAGATCAATCAGGATCTTCACCCCCTTCCACCTCACCTGAAAAATTTGTGGGTGGCCAGGAGCGATCTCCTCGGTCTAGTCCTTTGAGAAGTCCTGCTCTTAGATCAAGATACCCAAGTGCACCTCCATCACCAATGCATGCAAACTTCTTCCCAGAGAACCACACTTCTCGTTCTGAGAGCATTCCGAATGCCAATCTTCACCCATTACCTCTTCCTCCTGTTTCAATGAGCCCAAAGCAAACAAATTTTAGCCACCCATCAGTTCCAAAAGTTGAAACGCCCTCAATGGCTGGTCAGTGGCAAAAAAGGAAGCTCATCGGCAGTGGCACATATGGCTGTGTATATGAAGCTACCAATAGGTATGCTATATTCCATTTTTATTGTAGTAACCGCTTCTCTAAATTTTGAACATACCGTCACACCAACATACAGGCACACCGGAGCTCTTTGTGCCATGAAAGAGGTTAACATAATTCCTGATGACGCAAAATCAGTTGAGTCTCTGAAGCAATTGGAACAGGTTCGGCCATACTTGTGTTGATGTTTCTTATTTCTGCAGTATGGAGATCATTGGTCTTGTTCAATGTGATTGTTTAATGTTCTCTTTTCTTGTTGAGGATTAAGAAGCATATCTTTGCTTATGCTCACATTTGGTTTGCCTTGCATTTACTACTATACAATACTTAAGTATATGTAAAACTCTGACCGTACTTGTTCCATTTTTCTGGAACTTGGTTGGGCAATAACTGTACACCACTATTTTCTTATGCTATCCAAGGATCATGCAATTTTGCACGTTCTCTGATTGTCCATCACCTTTGTTTCAGGAAATTAAATTCCTTAGCCAATTTAAGCATGAAAACATAGTGCAGTACTACGGCAGTGAAACTGTAAGTTCTACTTGCCCACAGTGAGGGAATTAACAGTGCTATATACTTTTGCTATTGATGGTGATGTGGACATATTGCAGACTGAAGATAGATTCTACATATACCTGGAATATGTTCATCCGGGTTCAATTAATAAGTACATTAGTCAACATTGTGGTGCAATGACAGAATCAGTTGTCCGCAACTTCACTCGCCATATCCTTAACGGTCTTGCTTTCCTACATAGCCAAAAAATTATGCATAGGTAATTTTTCTTTTTCATTATTTGTTTTTTATTTGATAATTGTTTGCCACTGGCCGTTTCCTAACTTTCTGAACCTTACCTTTGTTCAATTGTTTACATTACCTCTTGTTTTCCCCTTATACAAATTGTCAGACTGCTTGGTCCTATTTTGCCCTTCCAACTTTATTCTGCATTCAGTTCATTTTGTTTTCTTGAGCTTCTTGTACAGCTCTATCCACATCTTAAGGGCTGATTCTGATCCCACTATTGTCTGTTAGCAAGTATTGGTTGGCTAAAATGACACATGGATGATGGATGTAGATAAAATTATTATACTTTTGCAGGGACATTAAAGGAGCAAATTTGCTTGTTGATGTCAATGGCGTGGTTAAATTGGCAGACTTTGGAATGGCTAAGCATGTGAGTTCCACTTTGCGTCTTGGCTTATAATTTCTGACAGCATCAGCACTTTGCACATAAGTACTCAGTAGTCACTTTGAGAAGGATTAGACACAGATGAACATTTGCCTATCTTTAATTTTACGTCACATTATGACTACCTGAGCATTATGTATGCCATAAGCTGTTAAGCGTAAATTTGACATTTGATATGAGTACTTGGTAAAACATTTCAATATTTCTTAGTTGGATTGGACTATTGGTTATTATTTCGAACTAGTTTGATACTTTGATATGACATTAACTTTGGTATTCCTTACTTCTATAGTTATATTTTTAGTGCATACTCTGAGAGGCAATGAATTTACTATTACACAGTTTATTTTTCTATTGGACTTGTGATTTCAGGTTTTCCTTATTTGCCATGGTGCTACTTTTCTAATTAATTTCCTTGACTGTTTCTTCTTCTTTTCAGTTGAGCACTGCAGCTCCAAATCTTTCACTGAAAGGAACACCATACTGGATGGCTCCTGAGGTGCGAACTAGTTAGTCTTTATATTAATCATTGTTTTTCTTTTTCGTCATCGTGCCAAGGTTAATTTCTTCAAGCGTAGTAGGCATTGTTTTTTTACTGACGTGCAGAAAATACTTGTGCATTCTAATTTGTTGACACCAGCCAAAGTAAATTGCATCACAGTTTCTGTTTCCTGGACTGGCTGGCCATTCTTCTTTCCTCGGCCAGCACCAAGGTGCTCCTGAACGGCAAGCCCGGCCCGGCCATTTGGCACTGATGCGGGTTTCGACAGGGCGATCCCCTCCCTCCCCAGCTATTCGTCCTAGCGGTCGACACGCTTGGCCGCCTCCTACGCCGCGCTACCGAGCTGGGCATCCTGCAACAGCTTCACCCCCGGCGACCAATCCCCGCCGTATCGCTATGTGCGACATCCTGGCGGTTCAAGCAATCCTGTAGCTCTTTGGACGTGCCTCGGGCCTCCGGTTGAACTTCCTAAAGAGTTCGTCCACCCTTATTGGCTGCGATGACGACGAGGTGGCGCCCGTCATCGGGTTGCTTGGCTGCCCCATCGTGGACTTGCCGATCACCTACGTTGGCATCCCATCGACGATCAGGCGGCCCCTCCGCAGCTCAACTTCAGCCCGTGGTCGACAAAACCGCCGGCATGCTCCCTATGTGGAAGCCGCGGCTCATGAACAAGGCCAGCCGCCTCGCGTTTGTCAAGGCCGTGCTCAGCGCAATCCCTATCCATCAGCTGCTGGTGCTAGCACCTCCGAAGAGGATCATCAAGGCGCTCGAGAAAATCCAGAGGGGATTCCTCTGGGCTGGACGCGCGGAAGCCGCAATTGCCACGTTAACTGGCGGCGCGTCGCTCGCCCGATCTCGCTTGGAGGACTAGGCGTCCACAACCTCGAGCGGACCGGCCTCGTGCTACGCACATGTTGGCTGTGGCTAAGCCGCACTGACAACACCAGAGCTTGGAGCGGCCTTGATCTACAGTTCTCCGATGACGAGCGTGCCTTCTTCTTCGCCTCGACAACCATGCAAATCGGAAATGGCGTGCAGGCCTTGTTCTGGGATGACCGCTGGATCGCAGGCCGCTCAGTCCGCAAGATCGCGCCATGGCTATACTCCTGCATCCCAAAGTGCCGCCGAAAACTGCGGATGGTTGCGGACGGCCTTCGGGCTAACCGTTGGGCGCATGACATCCAGGGCACCATCGGTATACAGGAGATCGGCGAATACCTACAGCTATGGCACCTGATCGAGCACACGACGTTTTCTGCCGAGCCGGATCGCCTGAACTGGAAGTGGAGCTTGAAGGGCACCTACACTGCCCAGTCTGCCTACCTGGCCGCATGCACGGATCCACCACCTGCGATGCCTGGAAGCTTACTTGGAAGTGCCGGGCACCGCCTCGCGTCCGATTCTTCCATTGGCTTGCTCATCTCGATCGGTGCTGGACTGCTGACCGCCTCGCCCGCCGCGGCCTGCAGCACCCCGCGTGCTGCTCGCTATGCGACCAGGCGCCGGAAACCATCCAACATCTCCTCGCCTGCCCATTCTCAGGGCAGATATGGTACGAGGTACTGTGCTGGTTGAGGGTACCCTGCAACCCGCTCGGCAGCGAGCCATCGATCAATTCTTGGTGGCTCTCCGCGAGGCAGCTCACGCCCAAGCCCATGAGCAACGGCCTCGCCTCCGCGACCCTGCTCATACCCTGGATGATTTGGAAACACCGGAATGATTGTGTCTTCGAGAGAGCCAGCCCCTCAATTGCTGCACTGATGACCAAGATCAAGGAGGAGGTGGCCCTCTGGGCCAGAGCCGGAGCGCTGGGGCTTCTTGGCCTCACCCCCCAAACCTGGGATGTACACTGATTTCGCGCTTTTGCATTGTATGATTGCCTCCTAGGATGATTGTAACCCAAACTCCCGCCTTTTCAATGAAATGAAACGCAAAGGTCTTTCACGTTTTCTCGAAAAATGTAATGCATTAGTCCACTGCACTACTCAAGAACACATATAAAGCAGTTAAGCCTGTTTCGGCGAGGCTCATGCTCATCCAAAGCTTCCAGGTTGTAGCTGGGTCTGTTAGATCAAATAGGGCTACCTCCAATCTTAGGCTTCTTCAGTTGGAGCTAGAATCACCTTTTTGCATACCAAAAACACATATAGGGGGCCTTGAATTGTTCCATCCATTTCACATTTTGCTTAGAAAAGAACTATCGGAAGATGATCCTTTGATAGTCCCACCCAACTGGGCATTTCAATAAGGTTTGTTTGATCCATCTATAACCCAACAATGGGATTTGTCCTATATACATTCATCCCAGTCCCAAAACTAGTGGCTACCTAGTACCCATAACTCTGAAGTCAATGGCAATGCAGCACTCGGTTCAGTTCCGGCACCCTCGCTGCCTTTCCTCTGCCATGTAGGATTGACACGCCTACTCCATTCCTCATGTTGGATGTCGTGATGTTGTTTCCAAGAAATAAAGGATGATGGTGACGGCATCACACTCCTCCATCCACCTTTACCTGGGTCTCCTTCACACTTCCCTTTGATGCTGGATCGCAATCGCTACTGCCTCTTCTGAGTCAGATTTGGGCACCACCAGGAGGATTCAGAAGGAACTCAATGGTGGAATCTTCAATCATGAGTTCCACAATCTTCAACACATACGGCAATATCAAGGATAAGTACAGGTTGTTGTTGGCTGTCGGAGCCAGCTAAGAGTCTGATGGATTAAATCTTCTGTTTAGTGAGGAGGTCGTTTTTTTTTGTCTCTGTAGTTTCCTCTCTCTAGGTTCTGTATAAGGGAGGTCGTTTTCATATATTGGGTCTGTAAACTCTTTCTTGCTTAATATATTCACGTGCAGCTCTCCTGCATGTTCATGAAAAGATTTGGGAACCACCATGGCTGTGTAGATAGTCACTATTAATGGAGCTTCTGTTATGACGTATGCTTGTTTGCTTCTCTTCTCACTCCCTCAGCCTAGAGGTCACCGCGGTCGATATGCAGCTTCACCCTTGCAAATAGGCTGTAAATACTCTCTTAAGAGAAATTTAACCCAGGGGCCTACCGTCTTTTCTTGTGAGTAATTAACTGAAACTAGCTCAAAACCTCCTGAAACTTTGTCAAAACTTTATGAAAACTACATGATAGATCAATTCCAGGGATCTGAAACTTGCTGAAATCCACATGAAACTTGGTACCCTGTTGTAAGTTTTGAAACCCATGTGTTAGAACTTTGTTCTGAAGCCTGAAACATTCTTGTAACACAGTAGCAAAACCTGAAACCAAAAACGTGGTTAAAGGGGAATGGATCCCTCCCTTTCTGCGGATTTCATGCAGATAGCACCCCACGGGTTCAAACGCGGGTCGGTGAGTTTACCACCGTAAACTCCCACCACCGAGCTAGCGCTCAGTTCTCGTGAAAACCTGAAACCTGAGTTTGTTGATACATGAAACTTGTCGAAAGCTTGCTGCTGAAACTGAATTGTTACTGAACCATGAAGCTTGACTCCTAAAGGAATGACGCTTTAGTGCAGTCATCGTCTCATTGCGCATGAGGAAGACCAACATGGTTATAGCCTGTGCTGCGCTAATGGCATGTGAAAACACCTTGATAAGGTCATAACTCTTGAGTCTAGGCTGCTAGAGGTGGACGTCACACTGACAATGCCAGCAAGGTACTTACAGCATATTCCCCTGGGCCTGCATTGAAGCCATGACAAGGTCTCAACCGTTAATATGTGCAGGTGGATGATTTTGGGAGTAAAGCACTCGAGATGGTGTGAGTTCGGTTCTCTGATTAGGTTTGACCAAGTGGTTGATACCTATCCTGTCTAGCCATGCCAATAATTTTAACATTTAAGGTTGAACTGCATTTGCGCAATGTAAAATAATGACTTCTCAAGCAGAGAAACTGTGTGTAGCCCACCAAACATGCTTACATCCATTTCATGTAGTTTTCCTGTGGACATGGCGCTCTGGAAAGAAAAGCAGATGTTCCAAATTCTCAAAAGCGATTCATGCATTTAATGGAACTTTATTTCCATGCAATGTGTTTGCTACAGCACCTAAGAGAGCTGATTTCTCGAACATTCAGCCTGCCTAAGGTATTATAATTTCCATAAAATGACGCCGATAACTTAAACATGTGAAAATATGCTCAAGGGATGCTTATCATCCCACATAGATTAGATTTTGTGACGACCTTTACTAACTTTATATGTCTCGAAATTAAGAAAGAACATCCACTTAACATCCTTAAACTACAGAAGTTCACGTTTGAACCTTAAATTCGTAAACCGTTTATTTCCGGTCTTCAACCCTGAACTATCGTTAAGGGGTAAAAAAAACACCGATTTCACAATTTAGGATTGAAATAAGCAGTTTACAAGTTCAAAGTGAAATGTGAACTTGTGTCTTGTGCAGTAGTTCAAGATTGCAACGTGGACTTCTTTTTCTTCTAAACCTGATAGCATTTTTGGTCTGCAATCTTGCTTGATATGAAATCATTTAGTTTGAATGGACATTTTACTGTAAAATCACATCATTGGGCATACTGCCAAGTTGGCATTTAGATTTACATATTTTTGGTTTTGCCTTTTGGTTTGTTTCATAGAGCTGTAAGCTGCATCTCATTGGTCATTGCTATATGGCACAGTCACACTTGCGCATTTGTATCCCAGGTTGTCCAGGCTACACTTGTCAAAGATGTAGGCTACGATCTTGCCGTTGATATCTGGAGCCTCGGTTGCACAATTATTGAGATGTTCACCGGCAAGCCTCCTTGGAGTGGTCTTGAAGGGGTAAATAATTCAAACCTTTCTCCGTTTTGTAAAATCAGGATGTGTTGTATGAGTTGGGTTTACGTAATTAGGGTAGCTCACTTCTCATTAGTTACTCCACCGTCCCATAATATAAGACGTTTTTGCAAGCTGTTTTAGCTTGCAAAAACATCTTATATTGTGGGACGGAGGGAGTAATTTTGTGTATGAATGATGATAATTGCCACACATTGGCACATTGGCCTAAATAAAATTGCGAATGGAGAAGTAATGTACTCCGTTTTTTATTTATTCTGCATATTAGGTTTTTCTAAAGTCAAACTTTACAAACTCTAAAGAAAAATATTAACATATACAATACCGAATCAATACCATTAGATTCACCATTGAATATATTTTCACATCATATAGATTTTTTGCTGTAAATGTTCATATTGTTTTCTATTAACTTGGTCAAACTTTATAAAGTTTGACTTCAGTCAAAGTTAATATGCGGACTAAATAAAAACGGGGGGAGTATGTCAACATTTGGGTATTTCCCTTCCCTGTCTTGGGATTCTGAGCATGTAATCTGCTTTTCTGTGGTGCAACAGCCTGCTGCAATGTTTAAGGTGTTGAATAAAGACCCACCAATTCCAGATAATTTATCATCAGAAGGGAAGGATTTTCTGAAAGGCTGCTTCAAGAGAACCCCGTCTGAGAGACCTACAGCAAGCAAGCTGCTGGAACACCCATTCATCCAAAATTCAAATCACTTCAGCCAGCACGTTTCTGTACATTCTCCTGCAGGAAATAAATCCCCAGTAAGCTTCCCTCAGTTAATGTATCCACTTGAGTTTCGATATTTGCATGGACATTCATGACTTTTAGTGTTAATGCCAGGATGCTGGACACTGTTCAAGAGAAAAGAAGTCCTGGAAGACCGAGCCTTGTGTGAGAGGGAAACAGGCAAATACAAATGGGTGTGTACTTTCTTCACACTTCTCTGTCTGTAATTTGGTGTTTGATCTGTCCATGAAAGGTTTGCACTGTTACAGATCTTGACCTTGTTATTGTTTTATTGCCTTCTCCGACCAGTGAAACAAGCAGCTCTAGATGTTCTGGGTCATTGGGTCATCATCGTTTGACGGCTCCAACCTCCTTGGATACCCATAGCTTGTCCCCTCCACCGACGAGTTATAAGTCTAGTTCTGGTTCTTCAGCTCATAATACACCGAACGGCATGCATTTTTCAATCGCATACCCTCAGCCCAGTCCACTACCGAGGCCTAACGGAAAGGAATCATTAAACATGTTTTCGTATTGAAGAAGGATGGGCAAACAGTCGTGTAAAGTATCGATGTAAAGAACGTCCCCTCGGTAATGATTGCAACGGGATATGTGTATGCTTATTTTCGGGGGAAATGTGGTGATCCCTTTGTAGCAAATTGTTTAGGGTTAGCTGTAGGTATAGCTAATGTTCCTGATTGTTGCCAGCACATAGGACATTAGGGTTGTAGTTGTAGCCTGTGTGGTGTTCATGTTGTAATCATGCCTCGATGTAATCATTTTTGATGATTTTTTGGCGGGGTCTTGAGTAATAATACGCGTGAATTGGCAACAGGAGATCAAGATAGACAATGTTTGTGTGTGCGCTCTCTGGGTTCAAAATTGGAATGTATGGTGTATTTTTCAGTGGTGGTAATTGCTTCCTCATTTGTTGTGGTCACGATGTCCATGCTGGTTATTCTCCCTTGGCTTGATGAGCTTATTTATCATCACCCGATGGGCTACTTGCAGTTTTTTTTTTCGAAACGGAGGCAAAGATTGCCTCATCTATTAATTAAGCAGAAGAGAATTGCCCAGTTAATTACGGAAAACCGGGCAAAAACCGGAACAACAAGGGCCAAGCCCACTCCCATAAACTGAAACACACAGGGCAAAGCCCACCCTCATCAACGACATGTCGACCTGCGGACAGACAACGCAGCTCCGATTCTGACGAAAAACTCAGAAGAACAAAACCAGGCACGGCTGGCGCCACGGAAGATCGCCGAAAGGCCACATGCAGCCAGTCA
The DNA here is from genome assembly GCF_002162155.2 of Triticum dicoccoides. NCBI lineage: Eukaryota > Viridiplantae > Streptophyta > Magnoliopsida > Poales > Poaceae > Triticum > Triticum dicoccoides. The sequence continues at coordinate 598,247,695 of NC_041389.1, read as the reverse complement.
TCGTACACCACAGGGCCTCGCCGCCGCAGCTTCGACTCCATAGCAACAAACAAACCGAGGCAATACCGTGGACACGCCGAAGAAGAGCCGACTATCGCAACCATTGCCGCGTCGCCGACATCGCTCCCACCATCATCGTTGCCACAGAAGTCTGGACGCCACCGTGATTCTCTCGGGGCCGCCGCCCCGACATCCACCGCTCCGTCGCGCCCAGCGCAATCAACCGACACCACCTTCCGGGGCCGCCGCCCCGACATACCACCGCTCCGCTCGAGCAGCAACGCCGCACAACCCAGCTGCCCGCAGCCCACGCTGCCCAGGGCAACCGCTCGCAGACCACGAACGTCGCACCACATCCGGGGCCGCCGCCCCGACGCAAGGTCAGACCGCCCTCTCTGGAACGCGTCGACCGGACCGACAAGCCTGCCACCCAAGTGGACCAAGATTGCCACCCAAGCAAGGCCGAGCCGTCACCCCGCCCCATGGAGCCGCCCCGCGCATCACTTTCCGAGGCCGCCGCCTCGGCGCACATCAGCCGTCCGGGGCCGCTGCCCCGGCATCCACCAAACCCGATGTAGGAGAAAACCAAACGCACCAAGCACAAGCTAACTCTCCCAAGCAACGCCCCCAAGAGGGAAACGACGAAGACGCTGCCGTCGCCCGCTCCAGAAATCTGGAGCTTAGGTTTTCACCCGGAGAGCCCGAGCCCCACGTAGAAGAAGATGAGTTCCACAGCGACGCCTTCAAGGAGGGAACGACGCCCGAAAGCGCCGCCGTCGACGGCACCGACAAAGTCGGGTCAAGGCTTTCGCCCGGAACACACACATCCCTATGGAGGCCTGCAGATCTGATCCACCCAAAAGCGTGGAGATCATTGGAGCCGTTCCTGTTGTGCCTTGCACTCTCCAACGCCGACCACCAAGCTTCACCACGCAGCACCCACAACAGCAGCACCTCAAGCTGCCAATGAGAAGCGAGCGCACAGGACACCACGGCCAAAATGCCATGGCTCCCAGCCCCGGGGCCGCCGCCCCGGCTTCCTCCTCGCGTCACGCCCGCCCTGCCCGGTGCCTCCCGAGCCGAACCACCTCCCGCCCGCGCGCCCGACGCGCGCCGCACACAACGCCCGCGCGCATCCGCGCCTCCCCTTGACGGCGCCCCTGCTGGAGTGCCAGATCCCGCGCCCCCTCGGACCGCCCGCGCCGGAGCGAGCCC
>NC_041389.1:598236060-598246122 GCF_002162155.2 Triticum dicoccoides | reverse complement strand
AAGTTCCAGGCAGTGAGGTTGACACGAAATAGCCTTGGCAGCGAGGTTGACATGATAATGATAAAATGATACGATGCCGCAGCATAGTTTTTTTTTTTGGATATATATGATCTGACAGAACGAACGTTCTCCAGGTGTCTGTATCCCGTCTGGACACAAGACGAGACACGGCGAAGCGCACGAGACAGTGTGCTTCCATGTTGCATTCCATCGTCTCGTGGCGAAATTGAACAGAAGGGGAGGCTCTCGCCCGAGCCTTCGTCTCCAGAATCGCCTGACCATAGCGGCCGAGTCCATCTCCCTGTAGGTTTGGAACTAGTACTACGTACAGACAAGCAGTCTGTCACATCGCATAACATAGTCAGGTTCAAGTCGCTCGCCAACGTCATGGATTCACGGCAAGCGATTGCCTCCAGCGTCTCGGGGTCGTCGAGTACCTGAAGCACCAATGCAAGGCCGAGGCTCCTAGGTATTGCCCTTGCTCGTCGCGCGCACCCATCGTCCATTCTTCCAGACTGCAGCATCAACATTCAGCTTAACAAAACACCCCCTCAAAAAAAGAAAGAAAAAAAAGCTTCACAAAACCCTCCCGGAGGTGGTATCCATCGGTGTGCCGGCGCCGCTGATGGCCGGACCACAGCCGAGACCTTTTACGTGCTCTGCTGATTGTAGCTTCTTGGATAGAAAGTTATGCACAAAAGCATACGTCAGTGGAGGGCTCTGAAATGCTTCCTCGTGTATCACCTTCCGCCTTGCATACTAGATGGCCCAAAAGCGTCACACACATCTTCGTCAGTGCGCGTCAGTTAATTCGTGCTGTATGCGCGGGCCTCTTTTGCAGAGACACCTTGTACATACCGAGTACAATGTACACACATAAATATGGGTACTATCACGCCAACATTTTCGCAGAACACTCACTATCAACGAAAATGTTGCCTCCTGCTGGAAGAATAATCTGCCCATGTGACACATAGTCAATCCTAGTGTTTGATCCTTGGTGGACTGAGATACAATCACTCTTGCTTAATTAATAATTCATCCATTTTTATTTACTCCGCATGTTAGCTTTGTTCGAAGTCAAACTTTACAAACTTGGGCCAAGTTTATAGAGAAAAATGTTAACATATACAATACCAAATCAATACCATTAGATTCATCGTTAAATATATTTTCACATCATACAGATTTATTATTGTAAATGTCCATATTGCTTTCTACAAACTTGGTTAAACTTTACAATGTTTGACTTCAGTCAACGGAGTAAATAAAAATGTAGGGAGTACTCACATCCAGATATTTCTTGTCTACCTGTCAATTGTCATACACATGTGACACCTGACTCAAATGTTACTCCCTCCGTCTGAAAATACTTGTCATCAAAATGGAAAAAAAAAGATGTATCTAGAACTAAAATACATCTAGATACATCCCTTTTATTCATTTTGATGACAAGTATTTTCGGACGGAGGGAGTACACCACAATTTTTTTAAAAATTTGTGTTAAGTTCATATACCCCTGAGCTTCTACGAGGTAGCATTGTCTTTTTTTTTTGGTAGGCGAGGTAGCATTGTCAGCGAGGAAGAGAATCACCGACGGGTCGTTAATCTTTGATACATCATTATGAGATATTGCGGAATTTACGTTTTGTGTCACCAGTAGTATTATTCCTCTGCTTCCATCAACAATAATCAGCCGGAGAAAATACGAAGTCTACTCTGACATTATATCAGTCACATAATGCGTGTCTTCTGCAGCTCCTACAAAAACATGCCATGTGCTCTACTGAAAAAAACTTCCGTTCCCGGCACAGGTTCTGCTGATGTACAAAGTGCAGGACCTGTGAAGATCAAAGCCTGGTTTGCATTTGTGATTCTGAAGACATGCCGTTGAGTGACCGGAAGATTGCTTCTTCTTGGCTTCTTGCAAAGGAAGATTGCAAGCTCTTGGGTACAGAAATTCTGTAACATCGTCAGTATTACATTAGTAAGCATGGATCGTTCTTAACAGTTCATTCTCTTTCAGAACGGTTAGATTTCGCCTCGTTGAGATGGAAATCAAGCGAGTCAAGTTCATCATGGATTTTTCTTTTTAAAAGAACAGGCTCATCACTGAGGGGTGATCCTCAGATCGATTCCGAAGCTCATGCCGCTGTAAGCGAGCGGCGCGTACATCCACATCTCGTCAGAACTCAGCACCTGATCATGAAGCAACCTTTCTGGTAAGAGACGTGACGATCACACAAAGTTCCTAGGAAAGAAAGGTCTAATACAACCATGACCATTATGCTGACCTTGATCTGTAGCTGCAAGAACTTGACGTAGAGGACTGCCTCCTCCAGCATAGTGCTGAGATCCACCTGTGAAGAAATTTCACAACAGTCAGAAAATACTGCTAATAACTAGCACAATCCGCAGTTCAGTTTGCTTCACAAAGTGGACAAAAGAGAATCGATTTACTACTTTGGTTCCGTTGGGCACCAGCTTCTGCAGGACTCGGAGTCTGTCGTTGATTCTCTCCCTTCTTCTCTGCATTGGACAGAACAAAACTCTGAACAAATCCTTGTATACACCCACCCACTGAAACGGTCGTATTGAATTGACCTGCGGGGCTGCACATGCATTGAGCTCACCTTCGCATAGAGGCTCTGGGGATCGGCCGCAGACCCGCGGCCGGCCCGCGCCTTCATGGTGCCGCCGCCGGCGACGTTGGCCTCCTCGGCGCGGTTCCCCTGGGAGCAATTGGACTCGTCCGAGAAGTAGCTGCTGCTAGGTCTCTGCTTCTGCACCGTCTTGCATGTTACAGACTTGATCCCCTGCATGGTCACGGCCAAACTGAATCAGCCTCGCCACGTTATGGCAAATAAACCCTGCGACTATGGCAGGATTACGCTGCGTTATTATGCCACATGCCTTGTAATCCGCAGCACGAGCCTTCTTCTTGTGCCGTCCGAGATCCCCTCCCTGATCATGGCCGGCCTGAAAAACCTTCCGCTTCGGCGTTGCGGCGGCACCGTCGCCATTGCGGTCGCTGAGGAGGTAGCCGGCGGGCGAAGGGACGGCACGCTTACTGATCCTCTCCTCCTCCTCCCCGGAGAGGTTGAGGTCGATGGTGGAGCTGCTGGACCCGCTGCCGCAGTAGGAGAGCGTGTTGATCCCGAGCGACACGTCGGGCTCGCCGAGGAAGTCGTAGCTGCAGCAGCCGCCGTCGAAGCACGGGTACGGCGCCGTCAGGAACTGCGCCACGATCTCCGACTCCTCCTCGTCCGGCGCGTGGTACGGCGACCACCGCGCGGCCTCCTGAGACCTGACGACAGCCGCCTGCTCCCGCGACATTATGCAGCGAGTACGTACTGCTGTCCAAGCGATCGAGGCGAATGGCGCGACGCAAGCACGGAACAACGGACGCTAGCTGCACTGCGACGTAGTGTAGGGAGTAGGGACTAGGTAGGCAGGGAGCATGTACGCAAGTGGCTGACGATGTGTACGTACGTGCTTATATATGGACGGCCGTTGGGATGAGCAGCTCAAAATTGTTTCTTGCACAGCTAAGGCTGCTAGTGCTGGGTGCAAGCTGGGGAACGGCAGATTGGGTCAGCAAAATATCAAAAGTCTCAAGAAAGAACACTAGTAGTAGTATACAAATACTGTGTACCATCTCGAAGAGGAAAATGGGAAATGATTGGTAAGATACTGAGAACATTTTTGTGACAACTGACAACACAGAAACATAGAAACATGGACTGAAACTGTGCTGAATTCGTGTGCGCCTGTGCGAGTGCGCGTCAGTTAATTCGTGCACTTAGATCTGAAACACCATTTACATGACCTGTATGGCTACCTTTTGATTTATCCTGTCCAAGAAAAAAGAAAAAATGCGATGTTGCGATGAAATCTTCAAAGCGAGTTTTAATTTGTGTTACAACTGTCATATAGCTCGCCGGCCGCCGCGGATCGCCCCCTCGATCGCCTCTTGAGCCTCTCTAAAGTGATACACTATCAATAATCCGAATTAACAATGTGCTAACGAATGTTATATCTGCTAATGAGCTTGCAAGACTTGGAGTGCTAAATACTGTATAAAGGAGAGCTTTGAGGTGCAATTAGACAATTGTGGAGCTCCACAATTCGTCCGCTTGTTTTTCTTCCTTGTGAAAGTTTTAGCAGCTAGCAAGGCGCGTTATGCATGATATTCAGCATTGTTAAGTGCCAGTGTAGCTAGCTGTGGCCATTGGGCGTTGCAAGCACGTCCAAACTTGTTAAACAACAAAGCGCGTCCACATGTTGACAGTCTTGCAAGCTGCAGCTCTGGAGACTGCATAGCTGTCACAGTATATGGTTTGATTTTCTTTTCGACTAATTGGTCGTAGGCTGGCCGTAGCCACCAGCATTACTGGCGTGTAAGTATCTATGATTACATGCTGTATGCACTTTTTTTTAGAGTCACGGGAGACCGCCACGGACGCCCGCCTGCTCCATCACTTGATTGAAACAGGATATGGAGTTCAAAGGAAATGACAGTAAAACAAACGCTTATGACGGCGGCCTCGTTGCTAGAGCCAGCGGTTGAGACTGTCGGGGAGGGGTTACTACTCCACCAGCATCCCCTCCTCCGGCAGCAGAGCCGACGCCACGACCACACCTAGGGGTGACTCCTACACGCTGAAGTTGTCGGCATTCGATTGCCGACGACGGTTCAGATGATGGCGCCTTGGTTAAGGCTATGCAGCGTAAAGCAGCGCACAACCTCGACAACCAAGGTATTACGTCGTCACCCAAATCCTTTCTAGCCTTTTCTAACACTGCCATCGTTTCTAAGTTAAATAATGTGGGTGTTAGTCTTGGAAAGAGTGAGAAGGATATTTCTATTTCAACTAACGCTTTGAAATACTTCGAATATACCGATTAAAAGTTACTCCACGTGTTTCTAGCAAGCCTTATGCCTCCCGTACCGATGAGGAGGAGCTGCATGCCTCATCAGATGGTCAGCTACTCTCTCCTTTAGTAGGAGTGGTTTCAGACGTGGGTCTAGATGAACCCGTGCTTAGTTCATTGATTGAGCTTACAACATTCGGACGTAAATCAAAGACCGCACGTTGAAAAAAAGTTAGTAAATCCCATAAGAGGGCGAAGTGTTCTAAATCTCCTATTGTTTCCTCATGAATGGAATGTTTTTTAATAGCAGAGGTCTTCATGACTTGGCTAAACATTTATTCATTGCGGAATGTAATCGGGAATACAATTTAGATTTTTTGGCTATCTCTGAAACGGAGAGACATGATTTCTCAGTGAGTCTGCTTAACTGTCTTTCAGGCGGGATAAAATTTACTTGGGTTTCACGACCGTCTAGAGGTCATTCTGGGGGCATTTTACTTGGCGTAAATAGAAGGACTATGGATGTTTTGGCTAGTTCGGATGGTGAGTTTCACGTTAAACTCCATATTCGCAACAAGGCCGACAACTTCACATGGACCCTCGTCGCCGTGCATGGGGCAGCCCAGGATGAGTTCAAGGCCGAGTGTCGGTGTCAAAACCGACGGATCTCGGGTAGGGGTCCCGAACTATGGATCTAGGATCAATGGGTAACAGGAGACGAAGGACACGATGTTTACCTAGGTTCGGGCCCTCTCGAAGAGGTAAAACCTTACGCCTTGCTTGATTATATTGATGGGTATATGATGTGTACAGGGTTGATCTACCACGAGATCGGATGAACTAAACCCTAGATGAATAGGATGGTTCTTCTTCTTCTTCTTCTTCTTCTTCTTCTTCTTCTTCTTCTTCTTCTTCTTCTTCTTCTTCTTCTTCTTCTTCTTCTTCTTCTTCTTCTTCTAGCCTCTACGGACTAAACCCTCTTGTTTATATAGGCACCAGGGATATCTAGGTTACACATAGTCGGTTGCTAATCATGGTATAGACACGCATACGCCATTGATATTGTCTTGAAGTGCACACCAGGTCTTCAGAGTTTTCCTCTCAGGACACGGGATAATCTGGAGCCCGGCCTTCCTTAATAGAATCTGGAATAGTCCACCAGTCCAGCCCACGAAAGATAGGCCGGCAGGCTGAGGACCCCCTTATCCAGGACACCCTCATTAGCCCCCGAACTAGTCTTCGAAGCCGAAGTATATGCAAAGGGTCATCAGCTTCGTAGACCAGTTCTCTTCGTCAAAAGGTTGCCTGAATTATCTTCGGCCATACACTCACAAAGCGACGTCATCGACCCTGGAGTGCTTACGTAACCTTAATCCTGAAGGCCAGCCTTCCCAATATAAAAGTGCCTTTATCTGACAACTTTTGGCAAAGGGTCACAACCAGTTGCTGCCACCGACCAGTTACAAAACTCAATACGTGGTTCAAGGCCGCTATTTCATTGGCACGTTCCATCAATATGGAGATCGTGCCCTGTTTTTAAGGGATATGATCAATGATTTGGGCTATCCCACTCGTGCATAACAACACAATTTTATCGGGAAGCGTGAAGTCTACGGCGCAATAAAGGGACTGTTGGTATTACGCAACCCATAAAAGCAAAACAATCACCGTCTTCTCTGCATGCTTTCCCTTCCTCCCTCGCCGTTGCTTTCCCAATCTACTAAGCTGCAGCACCCTGACCCATCCCTTCCTAAGAATCCCTCCTAGCCATTTCCTCAATACGGCCATAGCGGGATCTGGTTCGAAAGGCAAGTGGGAGGCCTCCAACATCACCAACGACGACATTGAGGAGCTGCAACACGCTGGCTACCTCCCGACCAACGTCACCCACCGAGCTCTGGAAGAGGGCCAGGTCATCCCTACGCCCCGCTAGGCGAGAGGGTGATGTTGATCCCCCACTTTATCTAGGGGCTAGGCTTCCCGCTCCATCCCTTTGTCAGGGGGTTGATGTTCTTCTACGGGCTGGATTTCCACGATCTCGCCCCAAACTCCTTCTTGCATATTTCAGACTTCATAGTTATTTGTGAGGCCTTTCTACGGGTCCAACTACACTTCGGCTTGTGGCTGAAAATCTTTAATGTCAAGCCAAAGATAGTTGAGGGCTAGCAAGCGGACTGCCGGGGGGGAGGGGGGCGATGATCTGCAAGCTTCCTCGGGTCGAGTGGCCGGAAGGTACCTTTATAGATATCATCAAGATCTGGAAAGAGGAGTGGTTCTATATCACCGAACCACATGGCGCAGGTTGGGCAGCGGCTTCCGAATTCAGATTCGGACCTCCCACGAGGCTAACCTCCTGGACCAAGGAGAGCCTCACTTGGGGCTCCACCACAGAGGTGGAGTCTCTGCAGAAACGCATCTCCAGGATGATAAAGGCGAAGGTCAAGCTGACCAACATGATTCAAGTGATGCTTCGCCGCCACCTCTTTCCTTGCCAGCACCGGGCCGCTCCAATGTGGTCCTACAAGCCCAAAGACCCCGCCACTGTGCTCCGCTTCTATGGTACCACCCACGACTAGCTGTGGAAGGTGCTGTTCAAGTCCAAAAAGGATTGGCCAGACAAGGAGGAGGACATCGACTTCGACACCGCACACCCTCCTTGGGAGGTAACACAATTTTATCTTATATGTTCAGATTTTTGGCTTTTAACAAGGGACTTGACTCCTTCCTTCACCGCACTCATAGTGCTGGCTAAAGAAAGCCATGTAGATTAACAGCCCGACCCCACTGCCCGAGGGCCCCAGGATGGCCATGCTGGAGGAGATGTTGACCGTGGCACCATATAAGGCACCAGAGAAGAAGGAGAAGGAAAGGCAAGAAAAGGGAGGCCCGGGAAGGCCTTCGCCCAAGGGGACCTCCAGACACCAGGTCCGAGGAAACCCAAACCCCCTCCGCTCATGAGGGGGAGCAAGAAGAGGATGGGGAGGAGAGCGACTCCTCCCGAACAAGAAAGAGGGTGGCGTCAGATGACGCAGAGGAGGATCTGCCTCCTCTTGCCCCGAAGAAGCAACGCAGGGCCAAGGTGGTCCTGTCCGACGATAGCTCGGACCCCGCAGAGGAGTCCGAGGCTTCGGAAGAGGTTCCATGCAGGAACCCTAAGGTCAAGCCTCCTACCCGAAGGTACATTTCTAAAGACATACCCCTGTAATTTTTAGCTGAATTAAGTCCGGCAATAATCACATGTCTGCTATTGATCCCGCAACCCGCCACGCGACCTTCCCACCGACTGAGATTCGGAGGGGGATTCTCCGCCAGCCGAGCTAGAGGAGAGCGGGACCGCGTCATGCACCACACATCCTTTGGTCGTTGAGGAGACCGAGGAGGTGCTGTCCAAGAAAACGCCTCTCAGTCTGAACACCGGGGGGGGGGGGATGCCATCGTGGCTGAGGTTAATACCTCGATCATCAAAGAAGAGGAGAGGGAATCTCTTCTGGAAAGCAAGGAGGGAGAGCTCAATCAGCCTGAGGTCTCCCCGAAGACCGTCCCGGAGCCATCCAGGCGGCCGGAGTCGTTAGTTCCGCTCACCACCGATGGAGGAGCCGAGGTCCCATCATCACGTAGCAGAGCGGGTCATGACTAGGTGGCCAGACACGATGGACGAGGCTTTGAATAGCTCCTCCATCGCTGAGTAGCACCATGCCCTGATGGGAATGGTTCAAGAAAGCATCTGATCCGTTGACAACGGATTGAAGGAGGCCTCTTAATGGGATTCAAGGTAAATCATGTAATATCCTTTTTCAAGAGTTTTTATTTTGTATAAGTTATGCCATCCTTGTATATAGCAGCCCCTGAGCTCTAGGTGAGTTTGAAAAACTCACGCGGGGGTCGAATAGTGTGTAAATAACTGTCGCCATAAGAAAGGTGAATCATAGCCCCCGAGACTCTGTAAGGATTATGGAATCCTGGTAGATGATCTAAAATCGATAATTCAGGAGTCTTACGTGCATAAGCTATTGCGTAGGTCTCATCCTCGGCGTCGGCAGCTACTACCGTGGAGCTGGCCGAAGTGAACCGAAGCCTCAAGAGCTCCGGTCAGGAGCTTGACCTTCTCAATAAGCGGTTTGACAAAGCGCAAGGTTAGTTCGGTCAAGACTTGTTCAATACTGCTATGTACTTTATGTCTGGACCGTCCCTAAGTAGGAAGTACTTTATTATAACTGTAGCTATCGCTGCGGAGGTCGCGAACTCCAAAAGGTTAAGCAAGAAGACGCGGAGCAGAAAGCGGCAGCCGAACAAGCGGCCACCGAGCTAGCGACGACGAGGGCCGTCGGTGAAAAGCACGAGGCCAGAGTGCCCGAGGTGCAGTAGGGGCTCAAGGATGCCGTCACTAAATGTGAGGACCTTGAGCAGAAGAATAAGGATCAAGCCACCGAGCAATCAATAGTGAAGCCGGCGATCTAGGAGGCAAAAGCAGAAGCGCGGGGCGCCCGGGAAGAACTCAACCAAGTCAGGCTCATCGCCGATGGTAAGCCATACTTAGTACTTACTGCAAAGTGTGTTTGGTGGCAACCGATTCGCTTTGCTCACGCGAGTATGGCACTACTGGAATCTGGCATTTTGCTGTCCGCCACCTCTTTGCCGTCTGCCAGTTGACGGCAAAGTGGCTCTTTGCCGTCCGCTTCCACAAAGCGGACGACAAAGAAAGTGCGGATGGCAAAAATGCTATTTGCCGTCAGCTGCTTCTTTGCCGTTGGGCAGCTGACGACAAAGAGCTAGAAGGCAGACGACAAAGAGCCAGGTGGGCCTCACAGGGCACATCGTGGCTAGATTAGATTTTTTACCGTCCGCTAGCGGACGGCAAAAGAGGTGACTACTTTGCCGTCCGCTAGCACACGACAATGTTAGTCCTTTGTCGTCCGCTTGCGGACGACAAAGAGGAGACATGGGCCAGCCCTAACGGTGGACCTCTTTGCCGTCTGCTAACAGACGGCAAAGAAGGCCCACTTAACGGGCCGAGCCGTCTCCCCCCTCTCTCTCTTTCTCTCTCCGCCCCGCGCGCTCGCCTCTCTTCTCTGTCACCGCCATCGCTGCCGCCGGCCATCCCCGCCCCCCGGACCCAGTCCCCGCCACCGTCCAGCGCTCTCGCCCCCTGCGAACAGGAGCCCCGCCGCACCCTGTCGCCCCGCCGCC
>NC_041389.1:598169688-598235589 GCF_002162155.2 Triticum dicoccoides | reverse complement strand
CCCGGTGCCGGACCCCTCCCCGAGGTCCCTGCGCCGCCCTGCCCCGGTGCCGTCCTCCTCCCCGCGGCCCCTGCGCCGCCCCGCCCCACTGGCTGACCTCGTCGGAGCAAGAGATAATTTTTTTCTTTTTTTTTCTTTTTTTGTTCTCTATTTTCTTGATTACTTTTAGGTTAGTGCTAGGTTTAATTAGGTGTAATTTTGAGTTTTAAGGTTTAGGTTAGTGCTAGGTTTTGGTGTAGTTTTGAGTTTTTAGGTTTAGGTTAGTGCTAGGTTTAGGTGTAGTTTTTTCTTGTTTTGTTTTAGGTTAGTGCTAGGTTTAAGAAGAGGAAAAAGAAGAAGAAGAAGAAGAAGAAGAAGAAGAAGAAGAAGAAGAAGAAGAAGAAAAGGAAAAAAGAGAAAGAAGAAGAAGAACAAGAAGAAAAAGACACCCCGACCCACACCCCGACACTACATCCACGTCCCACAAGTGACGCCGACGTCCAGCGTCCCAAAGCAACTGTTCTCGGCATCGATGGCGGTCGAACACCATTGCGAATTCGCCAAGGTGTTCGACCGTCATCGGCCACCAGAACTATTGTTGCGAGATGCCAGGCGCCGGCTTCACTTTTGGGATGTGGATCTAGTGTTCAACGCCGATCGCCTCATGTAACTTGCACTGATGGTAGTTACTATTTAGTTTACCCGGAAATGAGTGGGTTAATTAGGGGGTTCCTCGGTGTTGATGGTACCCTAAATAGCAAGTATCATCAGTGCGAGGTATATGTGGCCGTCGGTGTCGAATACTGGCTGCCTATTTGGTCATTTTGCCGTCTGCAAGAGGATGGCAAAGTTACAAAATAGGCTTGGAAAACAGGGCCATCTATGCCGTGTGCTGGCAGACGGCATAGCTGGCCACGTGGCAGCTTGCCAGTGCTGCCCTAGCTAAGCTCTTTGCCGTCTGTCAGCGGACGACAAAGAGCGCCGTTAACCCCCTAACGGCTCTCACCCCACACCACTACCGTCCGTTGTCTTTGCCGTCCGCTGGCCTCGGATGGCGGACGACACACTCTTTTGCCGTCCGTTTCTACAAAGCGGACGACAAAGAAGGCCTTTGCAGGCACGTGTTCAGCCGGACAGTTTGCCGTCCACTGGCTGACGACAAAGGAGTTTGCCGTCCGGGATCTGTGCCTTTGTCGTCCGCCATGGCGGACGGCAAAGAAGCTGATTCCAATAGTGTGGCATTTCCCATGCGCTTTTGCGGATCTTCCGAGGAGTGCGGTGGATGCAGTAAGGCACTATGCGTCTGGGGGGGGTGTCGAGCATAGGTTGTTTTGGGAGTAATTCCAAGCACCCGAGTACCCTCCCCTCCTTAACAATCAGATGAAGCATCTGATGGAGTTGCATCGGATGGCGGAGCCAACCATGAAGGACCTCTGGGGCAAGCTATGTCCATCAGAGCCACTGTTGAGCAACTACTTTGGTCTAGTGTAGAAGCTACACGATGCCGTGCCCCGGGTTGACGCCGTGAAGTGCTCCGTATGCATCGAGGGAGCTCGGATGGCCTTTGCGAAGACCATGGTGCATTGTCCGAAGGTCAAGCCACCCGAGATGGTCACCGGACCTCCACCTCCTAGGAAGGAGCATAAGTGCCCCGAGCAGCACTTTCCCGTTGTAATGGATGGATGAAAGCACAAGTGCTCCCTAGGTGGTTTTGGTAATTAATGACAACATATCTCTTGTTAGACTAACACTTTTATCTAGTATGTTTCAGATAAGTTCAACAATGGAGTGGCATGGACTAAAGGATGTGGGAACTCCTTCAAGATGCTAAGGACAAAGGATTGGCTCAAGCTTCAAGATCAAGACTCTTCATTTTACATTTTAGTGATCCAAGATCACATTGAGTCTATAGGAAAAGCCAATACTATCAAGGAGGAATGAGGTGTTGCTTAATGAGCCTCTTGCTTCAAAGTGCTTAGTGATATGCTCCAAATACCCTCAACTACTTTCCCACTTCCACACATATGTCCTAAACCTAAAGTCAAACTCGGCCCGACTGATTCTTCCTATCCGGCTCCACCGAGTTTTGATGTCTTAGCCACTGCCACAAACCCTAGGCAAATCGGTCTCACCGATAGGGATCTCGGTCTCACCGAGATGGGATTGTAATCTCTCTATGTATGTCCATTATCAAAATCGGTCTCACCGAGTTTGAGCAATCGGTTCTACCGAGATTACAATGCAAACTCTCTGGTTAACTTATTATCAAAATCGGTCCCACCGAGTTTCATAATCGGTCAAACCGAGTTTGCCTGACCAACTCTCTAGAAAGCTTATTACCAAAATCGGTCCCACCGAGTTTGTGTAATCGGTCTTACCGAGATTACGTTATGCCCTAACCCTAACCGAATAGGTCCCACCGAGTTGCATTTCGGTCGGACCGAAAACCCTAACAGTCACATTATTTGCTAAATCGGTCTGACCGAGTTTAACGATTCGGTCCCACCGAGTTTGGTAGATTGTGTGTAACGGTTAGATTTTGTGTGGAGGCTATATATACCCCTCCACCTCCTCTTCATTCGTGGAGAGAGCCATCAGACTGAACCTACACTTCCAGCATCCTATTTCTTAGAGAGAACTACCTACTCATGTGTTGAGGCCAAGATATTCCATTCCTACCATATGAATCTTGATCTCTAGCCTTCCCAAGTTGCTTTCCACTCAAATATTCTTTCCACCAGATCCAAATCCTATGAGAGAGCATTGAGTGTTGGGGAGACTATCATTTGAAGCACAAGAGCAAGGAGTTCATCATCAACGCACCATTTGTTACTTCTTGGAGAGTGGTGTCTCCTAGATTGGCTAGGTGTCACTTGGGAGCCTCCGACAAGATTGTGGAGTTGAACCAAGGAGTTTGTAAGGGCAAGGAGATCGCCTACTTCGTGAAGATCTACCGCTAGTGAGGCAAGTCCTTCGTGGGCGACGACCATGGTGGGATAGACAAGGTTGCTTCTTCGTGGACCCTTCGTGGACTCGCGCAACCGTTACCCTTCGTGGGTTGAAGTCTCCATCAACATGGATGTACGATAGCACCACCTATCGGAACCACGCCAAAAACATCCGTGTCTCCAATTGCGTTTGAATCCTCCAAACCCTTCTCTTTACATTCTTGCAAGTTGCATGCTTTACTTTCCGCTGCTCATATACTCTTTGCATGCTTGCTTGATATGTGTTGTGAATGTTAAACTTGTGCCTAAACTCCACTTAAACTTTAAAAAGGTTAAAAACTGCAACTTTGGTACTTAGTGTCTAATCACCCCCCCTCTAGACACCTCTTCTCAAGGTCCTACAAGTGGTATCAGAGCATTGGTCTCCATTTGCTTTGATTTCCATAGTTTTTGGTGGTCATAGCCTTAGTTTCACAACCTAGGAGAGTATGGCGTCTAGCGAGGGAAATTATCACCATAGAGGTCCTTACTTTGATGGTACTAATTTTGCTAGTTGGAAGCATAAGATGAAAATGCATATTCTTGGACATAACCCCGCCGTTTGGGTAATTATTTGTATTGGCTTGCAAGGTGAATTCTTCGATGGGAGAGAACCGAACCGTGAAGCTAATGCGGAAGAATTGAAGATGCTGCAATACAACACTCAAGCATGTGACATCATCTTCAACGGATTGTGCCCCGAAGAATTCAACAAAATCAGCCGTCTTGAGAATGCAAAGGAAATTTGGGATACTTTGATTGATATGCATGAAGGTACCGAGTCCGTCAAGGAATCCAAGTTGGATGTGCTCCAAAGTCAGCTTGACAAGTTCAAAATCAAGGATGGTGAAGGTGTCGCTGAAATGTACTCTAGGCTTGCTCTTATCACAAATGAGATTGCCGGCTTAGGGAGTGAAGAGATGACCGACAAATTCATCATCAAGAAAATCCTAAGAGCATTGGATGGAAAGTATGATACCGTGTGCACATTGATCCAAATGATGCCAAACTACAAAGATCTCAAGCCAACGGAAGTCATTGGAAGGATTGTTGCTCATGAGATGTCACTCAAGGATAAGGAGGAACTTCACAACAAGTCAAGTGGTGCTTACAAAGCCTCAAGTGAAGCCCCCACATCATCAAGTGAGAAACAAACCTTCAATGAAGAATTGAGCTTAATGGTGAAGAACTTCAACAAATTCTACAAGAGCAGAAGCAAAGAAAGAAGCTCCAAATCAAGGTCTTATCATGACAAAAGATCTTCCAGTCGAGAGCGAAATTGCTACAATTGTGGGAGGCCTGGACACTACTCCAATGAGTGTACAACACCCTACAAAAGAAGAGAAGATTCTCCAAAAAGAAGAAGCAAAAGAGAAGAATCACCACCAAGAGAGAGGAGGATTAGAGATGATCGTTATGAACGAAGACCCTCACGGAGAAGTAAGGATTCGGAAAGAAAGGACAAGTCATCAAGGAGCTACACAAAACGAAGACATCAAGCTCATGTTAGTGAACGGATTTCCGGCTCCGACACCGACAATCACTCCGAGAGAAGCTATCACTCTGACTCCGAATATACTCAAGATGAAGGTGTTGCCGGTCTAGCACTTGTGTCAACCAACTCCTACGACATATTTGACTCACCAAATGAAGGTGTTGGAAGATGCTTCATGGCCAAAGGTCCAAAGGTAACACATCCCGAGTATGTTGATTTTAATAGTGATGAAGATGACTTGCTTGTGGATGATGATTTACTTGTTGACAACTCTAGTGATGAATACTATGATGAAACGTCAATTAATCATGCTAATCAAACGAATGACAATGATAAGGAGAAAATTGAGCTTCTAACTAAAGAACTAAACACTCTTAAGTTGGCTCATGAAACTATCTTCGAAGATCATCGAGAACTTTTAAGGGCTCATGAGAAGTTACGCTTTGAAAAGCTCAATCTTGAGCAAGAGCATGAGTTCTTAAAGGCAATCAATGATGATCTCCGCAAGAAAAGTTCTTCTTACATTGCCAAGCGTTTACTCTTATCTACTTACATGCCTCAAGTCAAGTCTAGTAACAAGTACAAGAAAGATACTTCCTCTAGTAGTAACAATAATAATGTCAAATCCAATGTTGTTGCTTCTAGTAGTTCTCTTGATTCCACTAATGATTCTCTTAGCCAAGTTACACTTGAGCAAGAAAATAGTTTATTGAAGGGAATTATAGAGAAAGGTGTTTACAAGAGCCTTGCCTGGAGTAAGCAATTCGAGGAAATTGTACGCAAGCAAGGAAGGCACCGGAAGAATCAAGGTGTTGGTTTTGAACGAAAGTTCAATGCTAATGGAGTTGAGTGGGAAGAAGATCAATACCCCAAGACAAAGTTTGTTCCTCAACAAGAGAAGTATGATCCTACTTCCTTCAAGGGGACACAAGCTCAAGATGATCTTCCACCACAAGACCACAAGAACAAAGGCAAGGACAAGCTTCAAGAAGAGATTGATGCATTTGAAGAAGCACCTAAAGCCTCGTTCAAGTGGGTCCCCAAGACTACGTCAAGTTCTACTTCATCAAGTACAACTACAACTCCAATGATTCCCATCAAGATGATGTGGATCCCGAAGAAAAAGAACTAGAGAGTTCTTGAGGGTGACTCCGCCAACATTCTTCACTCATATCATTTTGGCAAGAACAAGTGCAATCAACTTTCACATCTTGCACTAGTTCAAGGAGTCACAAACCCTCATGTTGGTAAGGCAAGGGACAAGGTAACCTAATGTTTTCATGGACATCATCTTGTGTGTGCATCACTCTATGTCTATGGATATTCTTGTTTGTTCCTTGTGGGACTAACCCATGTAGGCAAGTTGAAAGTGCAACTCACTCCAAAGGATTGCTCCAAATGATCTACATCGACATTGAGCATCTACATCTTCAACACCTACATGAAGTCATCATCAACAAAACCCAAGGTTAGTTCATCCCTCTAAGGGGGATCTCACATCTAGGGGGAGCTTAACTCTAAGAATTGAGTCAAAGCAACTCTAATGGTGTGAACACATTAATGCATTATGTAAAAGTGGTAACCCCATTTTGAGCTTAAACGATGAGTATGGCGTATGATCAAGTGATCTCACTTGACTCCTAAGTCAATATACTCTAACATAGGTGACTTTGTCGCCGACCATCTCTAGATGAAGTTCTCCTGTGTTCTTTTCTGAGTTTTTGCATTTGTCTCATGCATTTGTGTTTCCCCTTTCAAAAAAAAACTTCATCTAGATTTCTTTCTTTCTGTTTTCTCTGCATTTTCTGCATCTAATTCCTTGCATATCTTTCAGTTAATTCCTTGCAAATCTTTGTGAGATCTTACTAGTCTAGTGAGCTGAGGTGACAAGTGTTTTCTCTGCGATGAACTCGGTTACACTGATTTGTTATTTTTGGTCCAACCGAATCTTTTCGGTACGACCGAAGCATACCACTCGGTGCCACCGATTTCATAACAGGAAAAACTCTTTGCCACATATTCTGTGTTTGTTCTGATCCAGCTCCACTCAATGAATCTTGTCCTCTACAAGCATCACATTTTTATCATTGCTTTGTTCTGTGTCTCAAGGACCAAACCCATTCGACAGATTCCAGAAGACCCTTCTTGTAAATTGATGTCAAAGGGGGAGAGAAATAACATCAAAGCTTATCACTTAGAGAGAGAGAGAGATATCCTTCAGGGGGAGAGAGAGATCTCCAAGGGGAGAGAATACTAGTAGAAAGTATTTCTCAAGGATCCCAGATGCTTGGTGTTCAAGAGGAGAGATGCCACATGTCTTCTTGAGGGGAAAGACATGCTCATATGTGCTTATTTGCTTTAGTTTGCATTAGCTCTGTTTATTTATTTCCTTCAGCTCTGATTTTTTGTTCCCTATCTTCTCCCAGTATCCCATGTTAGATTCAGGGGGAGCAAGACATCTAAGGGAAAGAGATCATTTAAATTCATTGCATATCTTTACTCTTGGGGACATGTCTAATCCAATGTGGTACTCAGTACTCACTCTCTACATGTCATCCCAGTCTTGGTATTCTTGTGGTTTCTTCTGTTTGCTCTGGCTAGTAGATGCATCTGTGTTATCTAACCTTGTTTTCACAGGTTCATTCCATCCTAAGCCAACTCAAGACCACAAGGTAAGTATATGCATCACAATCATGTGTATGAGGAATTCTTGCTGATGTACATACTGTTTGCAAGAAGGACTCATGGGCATGAAGGTATTCTCTTTAATACTTTTTGCTCTGATGCATATAGCCAAGATACATGTAACACATTGCCTGCTCTATCATGGTTATGCTATCACATGCTTTTATATTTCATATTCACATGATTGCATACATGTAGGGGGAGCCTATGCTTGTTACATGTCTTTCCAAAGCTTTACTTGCTATTCTTTATATATTTATCTAAAGCTTTGATGTATGTTGCCATCAATTACCAAAAAGGGGGAGATTGAAAGCACAAGTGCTCCCTAGGTGGTTTTGGTAATTAATGACAACATATCTCTTGTTGGACTAACACTTTTATCTAGTATGTTTCAGATAAGTTCAACAATGGAGTGGCATGGACTAAAGGATGTGGGAACTCCTTCAAGATGCTAAGGACAAAGGATTGGCTCAAGCTTCAAGATCAAGACTCTTCATTTTACATTTTAGTGATCCAAGATCACATTGAGTCTATAGGAAAATCCAATACTATCAAGGAGGAATGAGGTGTTGCTTAATGAGCCTCTTGCTTCAAAGTGCTTAGTGATATGCTCCAAATACCCTCAACAACTTTCCCACTTCCACACATATGTCCTAAACCTAAAGACAAACTCGGCCCCACTGATTCTTCCTATCCGGCGCCACCGAGTTTTGATGTCTTAGCCACTGCCACAAACCCTAGGCAAATCGGTCTCACTGATAGGGATCCCGGTCTCACCGAGATGGGATTGTAATCTCTCTGTGTATGTCCATTATCAAAATCGGTCTCACCGAGTTTGAGCAATCGGTACTACCGAGATTACAATGCAAACTCTCTGGTTAACTTATTATCAAAATCGGTCCCACCGAGTTTGATAATCGGTCAAACCGAGTTTGCCTGACCAACTCTCTGGAAAGCTTATTACCAAAATCGGTCCCACCAAGTTTGTGTAATCGGTCTTACCGAGATTACATTATGCCCTAACCCTAACCGAATCGGTCCCACCGAGTTGCATTTCGGTCCCACCGAAAACCCTAACGGTCACATTATTTGCTAAATCGGTCTGACCGAGTTTAATGATTCGGTCCCACCGAGTTTGGTAGATTGTGTGTAACGGTTAGATTTTGTGTGGAGGCTATATATACCCCTCCACCTCCTCTTCATTCATGGAGAGAGCCATCAGACTAAACCTACACTTCCAGCATCCTATTTCTGAGAGAGAACTACCTACTCATGTGTTGAGGCCAAGATATTCCATTCCTACCATATGAATCTTGATCTCTAGCCTTCCCAAGTTGCTTTCCACTCAAATCTTCTTCCCACCAGATCCAAATCCTATGAGAGAGAGTTGAGTGTTGGGGAGACTATCATTTGAAGCACAAGAGCAAGGAGTTCATCATCAACGCACCATTTGTTACTTCTTGGAGAGTGGTGTCTCCTAGATTGGCTAGGTGTCACTTGGGAGCCTCCGACAAGATTGTGGAGTTGAACCAAGGAGTTTGTAAGGGCAAGGAGATCGCCTACTTCGTGAAGATCTACCGCTAGTGAGGCAAGTCCTTCGTGGGCGACGACCATGGTGGGATAGACAAGGTTGCTTCTTCGTGGACCCTTCGTGGGTGGAGCCCTCCGTGGACTCGCGCAACCGTTACCCTTCGTGGGTTGAAGTCTCCATCAACGTGGATGTACGATAGCACCACCTATCGGAACCACGCCAAAAACATCCGTGTCTCCAATTGCATTTGAATCCTCCAAACCCTTCCCTTTACATTCTTGCAAGTTGCATGCTTTACTTTCTGCTGCTCATATACTCTTTGCATGCTTGCTTGATATGTGTTGTGAATGTTAAACTTGTGCCTAAACTCCACTTAAACTTTAAAAAGGTTAAAAACTGCAACTTTGGTACTTAGTGTCTAATCACCCCCCTCTAGACACCTGTTCTCAAGGTCCTACAATGGAGCTCGGGCAATAGAGGCCCAGTGCACCAAAGATGTAATTTATGAATGAATGTGCTATCATGTAACCGATAACAGTGGAACTTCTGTGGTTTAAGAGGCAAGTTTGTTGCATGATTTATCATGCTTTTGTTTTATTATTTTGACTCCTGTGTGGCCGTTTTAGTCTAAAAGTTACCAGTCTTCGGCTTCAGCCCCCTTGTAGATGCTAGAAGGGGTGTCCCTACCTCCACACTTTGACCCTTAGCCATCGTCTCTATGCTCGGAGGTGGTAGTGTGTGAGGGAAACAAGGGAATCAGACTATGCAGCTTTATTTCTTTCACTTAGCAATAGGAGCTTGATTGAGTGACTAGTTACTATCCCCTTGTGTTTTGTGATGTTCGGGCGATCCATGGTAGGAGCCATTATCACATGGTTTGTGTGAAGACAAACCCTTCGTATAACACAGGGTAACCTCCATTGATTTTTAGTGTGACACTTGTCATTGGATCACCGACCAGTTCACGCACGGTCAGTTTTTGGCTTTCTCCACTGAGGTACTTAACCAGGCGAGCTAGAAGTACAATCGCAGTGGTTCTTCCTTTACCCTCCTAGCCGAATGGGCAGAACGTAAGAGGGTAAACACAGGAGCCGGGCAACCCAACTATTGACCCAAGACATAATTTGGAACCGATTCATATAATGCAATATCCGAGACACCGAGCACATATGATAGTGCCGGAATGATGCTTGGGGCGAGTTTGACAATCGAGCCCCCGATCTTTTAGCTGGACGCATCTAAAGAAAATGAGTATGGAACAAGTATATTTCGGCATCGAAGATCCGAAAGAGGAATGCAACATGAAAGACTACAACTGGACTGTAAAACATGGTCTTTATTTCCGGTGATCTCGTGACGTCTATCCGTACAATCCGAACTGCCGAAGCAACTGTTACAGATACTTTTGAAGAATAAAATTTATAGAGGAAAGGTTTACATAGGGCATTTATGAGAGGTTTGACGTCCCTACTACACCCTGCTGCACGTCTGCGCCTTTGCTCCTTGAGGTGATTTTTTATAATTTTTGGCGGGTGGGACCTTGAAAGAGGGTCTTGATGGGTCACCGCAGCTTTAAGCTGCTTCAGGTCCTTGATGGTACCTGCTTGTGGTCCGAAGACATACGTCGCCAGTGTTCGGTCGAGCCGAGCACCTGGTTCTTGGACGGTTAGGCCCCATAGATGTCCATGGTATTTTATGCAAAAAATTGTGCACCCGAGGCACGTACTTCACTTCTAGGATGGTCATACTGTGGGGTGCGTACCCCTATGCACATTGAATGCATGAAGACTCCGGGAGCTATGACAGAGCTTGGGCTCGTTTGTTTGCTTCTCGTGCCTTCACGGCAGCCTGGGATTTCGGAGCCTTGCTGCCGATTTGAACTTTAGCTGTGAGGGTTGTTGTGTGCTCCTTGGTTAGGAGGGAGAGCTCGGTGTTGCCATTGACGGTGATGACACCCTTGGGTCAGGGCATCTTGAGCTTCATATATGCGTAGTGAGGAACTGCGTTGAAACGAGCAAACACCATTCGCTCGAGGAGTGCATGGTAACCACTGCGAAAAGGGACGATATCGAATATCAAGTCTTCGCTGCGGAAGTTGTCGGGCAAGCCGAAGACCACTTCCAGGGTGACGGTTCCCGTGCAGCGTGCCTCGACACCTGGGATTATTCCTTTAAAGGTTGTGTTGCTAGGTTTGATCCTTGATGGATCAATACCCATCTCCCTTACTGTGTTAGAATAGATGAGGTTGAGACTACCAACCTCCGTTCATGAAGACTCTAGTGAGGTGATATCCATCCACAATGGGGTCGAGAACTAGGGCCTTCATTCCTCCATGACAGATACTGGTCGGGTGGTCCCGTCGATCGAAGGTGATCGGAGAAGCCGACTAGGGATTGTATTTTGGGGCCACTGGTTCTACGGCGTATACGCCCTACAGTGCGTGTTTCCTCTCCTTTTTTGGTATGTGCGTGACATAGATCATGTTCACGATATTGACCTCGAGAGGGAACTATTTTTGGCCTCCATTGTTAGGCCCATGAGGTTCATCATCATCCTTGCTACGTGGGCCTTTGCCTTGTTCCTCGCCTGTGAGCTTGCCGACCTATTTGATCACCCAACATTGCGGTTGGTGTGGTTGGCGGGCTTGTCCGAGGTGCCATGGATTTGGCAGGGCCTATCCAGGATCTTGTCCAGCATGATGGGGCCGTCTTGGATCCCTTTATAGGGCTTTTTTCCGTGGTTCGGATTTTGAGTTGCTGAATCCGGCATTTACTGCCGTGTCCTCTACCTCACCGCCGTTATGCCGACACTTGTTCTTGTTGCGCCGTGGTTTGCCGTTTCCATCCCGGACTTCTGAGGTGCGGGGGTCTTCGGGGTTGTTGCTTCGACGAGCTAAACAGCTGTCTTCGCCAGCGCAATATCGGGTCATAAGTGAGGTAAGGACCGACATAGTTTTTGACTTGTCTTGGCCGAGATGATGCACTAGCTATTTGTCTCGGATGCTGTGCCTGAAAGCGGTGATTACCTCTGCATCCGAACAGTCGATGATTTGGTTCTTCTTTGTCAAGAACCAATTAAAAATTGCTGGGCTGACTCTCTGAGCTGTTGAACGACGTGGCTCAGGTCATCAGTGTCCGGAGGCCGGACATAGGTACCTTGGAAGTTAGCTCAAAAAGCATCTTCAAGCTCCTCCCAGCTTCCTATGGAATTTTCGGGTAGGCTATTTAACTAGTGCCGTGCTGGCCCTTTAAGCTTTAATGACATGTATTTTATGGCATGGAGATCGTCTCCCCGAGCCATGTGAATGTGGAGAAGAAAATCTTCAATCCACACCACAGGATCAGTTGTCCCGTCGTATTGCTTAATGTTTACGGGGTTAAACCCTTCGAGGAGTGGTGTTGCACGCATCACCTTGTCTGTAAAACAGCGGGTGCGCGGCACCCCTAACTCGGGCCACATCGTGCCGGAGATCATCTTTCGTCCGAGCATGGTGCTGCTCCCGGGCTCTGTTGTTTCTGTGGCGCCAGGCCTGGTATCCACCCTATCCATTGGGGGTGTGTCCTCTCGACCCGTAGATTGATCTTGTTTGTCCTGCTCTGGCATTTAAATCACATCGTAGGTCCTATGACTCCTCCAGCTGTGCTGGTTCTTTTCCTCTCCGGCGAGGAGTTGGTGGTGGTGAGTGTTCGGCTTCACTAGCCGCCCTATCCCATCCTCGAGGGGGGCGGTCAGGCTGGTTTGCCTGGGATCGCCTGGGGGATATGGGCTCAAAAGCCTCGCCATCGAACTGTGGGAGCAGTTTTCGCTTTGGGTAGCTCTTGCTTTGGTCTTGCCGTTCATTATCTAGATCTTCGTCGGCTCGGAAGACCTTTGTCCATCTGTCATTGAGGGTATCTTGCTCGGCTAGTAGCCGTTGCTACTTCTTCCTCAGGCTTCGAGAGGTGGCTATAAGCTGTTGCTTGAATCATTCTTGGTCCAGAGGGTCTTCGGGAATAATGAAATCCTCAGGACTGAGGCTTTCCTCATCATCGGAAAGAGGGAGGTAATTACTGTCCTCGGAGTCCTTAGGATTCCTGAGGCCTCCATCGTCCTCGGGTTCACTGTTGTTTTTGGGGTCACCATTGTCGTTGTGGCCCTCAGGAGCAGTTGGGTTTTGTTCGGGTGTTGCGTTGTCTCCAAGCTCCTCCATGTCATATGGAGCGGCGTCGTCCCCGGTGCCATTAGTGTCTTCCCTGGTCCTTCCACATCCCCTAGGTCCCTTTCGCTCGCGGCGGCGTTTGGATGACTCCCTTGCGGGGTCCTCACCGTCCTCTTTGGTGGTGTCAACCATGTAGACATCATAGGTAGCGGTTGCAGTCCACTTTCCCGTTCTGGGAGTGGCCGAGAAGGCTATCTTGTCCTCATCCATGTCTTCGGCCTCCTCAGGGGCGTAGTCCAACATATCGGTTAAATCATCGATAGTGGCTACTAAGTGGTTTGTGGATGGGACCTAAAATTCCCCATGGTTTTCCTCGAATCCGATCTGATCATAAACCAAGGACGGACCATCTGTAATACTCATTATCTACATCTAATCTAGCGTCTCGTTCAACATCGAGAGGTATGATTGAGGGCAGGCACCGAAGGAAAATTACCCATTCCCTACAACAGGATGAGGGCATGATTGAGGGGCACGAGCAACTTAAATCTTATATCACTAACTATTACAAAAATCTGTTCGGAGCACCAGAGGAAGGAAACTTCTCGATGGATGAATCCCGGACAAATGGCATTCCCTAGGTCCGTGATGAGGAAAAAAGCCTTCTAACAACCCCATACTCCGAGGAGGAAGTTAGAAAGGCGATTTTCCTAAGGGAGCATAACAAAGCCATGTGTCCGGATGGTTTTCCCGCGGAGTTCTATTAGAACTTCTGGGAAGTCATCAAACTGGATCTCCTACTTTTGTTTAGCGACCTTCATGTTGGCCAACTAGAATTGTTTTCCTTAAACTTCAGTGAGATTATTTTATTACCTAAGGTTAATGAGGCTGAAAGGATACACCAATATAGACCTATTTGTCTCCTTAATGTTAGTTTTAATATAACCACGAAGGTGCAACTTGTGATCCGCGTTGGTATTTCCCCGAATAGGAGAGGATGATGCAGCACAATAGAGGTAAGTATTTCCCTCAGTTATGAAACCAAGGCTATCAATCCAGTAGGAGAACGAAGCAACACTATGTAAACTGCACGTGCACACAAACAACAAATACTTGCAACCCAATGCATAAAGGGGTTGTTAATCCCTCAAAGGTTTTGAGGTTTGATAAATAGATAGATTGATAAATGCAAATAAAATAAAGTGCAGCAAAAAACTTTCATATAAAGTGCATCTAATACTATGAGGGATATAATAAAAACTTTCATATAAAGTGCATTTAATACTATGAGAAGTTTGATTCTTTATGATTGTTTTGAGATATGAAGATGGTGATATTAGAGTCATTCTAGTTGAATAGTTGTGAATTTGAGAGATACTTGTGTTAAAGTTTGTGATTCCTGTATCATGCACATATGGTGAACCATTATGTGATAAAGTTGGAGCATGATTTATTTATTGATTTTCTTCCTTATGAGTGGCGGTCGGGGACAAGCGATGGTCTTTTACTACCAATATATACCCCTAGGAGCATGTGCATAGTACTTCATTTTGATAAGTAATAGATTTTTGCAATAAGTATGTGAGTTCTTTATGACTAATGTTAAGTCCATGGATTATACGCACTCTCACCCTTCCACCATTGCTAGCCTCTCTAGTGCCGTGCAACTTTCGCCGGTACCATACACCCACCATATACCTTCCTCAAAACAGCCACCATACCTACCTATTATGGCATTTCCATAGCCATTCAAAGATATATTGCCATGCAACTTTCCACCATCTCGTTTAATATGACACGCTCCATCATTGTCATATTGCTTTGCATGATCATGTAGTTGACATTGTATTTGTGGCAAAGCCACCGTTCATAATTCTTTCATACATGTCACTCTTGATTCATTGCACATCCTAGTACACTGCCGAAGGCATTCACATAGAGTCATATTTTGTTCTAAGCATTGAGTTGTAATTCTTGAGTTGTAAGTAAATAAAAGTGTGATGATCTTCATTATTGGAGCATTGTCCCATGTGAGGAAAGGATGATGGAGGCTATGATTCCCCCACAAGTTGGAATGAGACTCCTGACGAAAAAAATAGGCCATAAAAAAGGAAGAGAAGGCCCAAATAAAAAAAATGAGAGAAAAAGAGAGAAGGGGCAATGCCACTATCCTTTTTCTACACTTGTGCTTCAAAGTAGCACCATGATCTTCATGATAGAGAGTCTCCTATTTTGTCACTTTAATTTACTAGTGGGAACTTTGCATTATAGAACTTGGCTTGTATATTCCAATGATGGGCTTCCTCAAATGGCCTTAGGTCTTCGTGAGCAAGCGAGTTGGATGCACACCCACTTAGTTTCGTTTTGAGCTTTCATACACTTATAGCTCTAGTGCATCCGTTGCATGGCAATCCCTACTCACTCACATTGATATCTATTGATGGGCATCTCCATAGCCCGTTTATACGCCTAGTTGATGTGAGACTATTCTCCTTTTTGTCTTCTCCACAACCACCATATTCTATTCCACCTTAGTGCTATATCCATGGCTCACGCTCATGTATTGCGTGAAGATTGAAATTTTTTGAGAACATCAAAAGTACGAAACAATTACTTGGCTTGTCATCGGGGTTGTGCATGATATAAATATTTTGTGTGATGAAGATAGAGCATAGCCAGGCTATATGATTTTATAGGGGTAGCTTTCTTTGGCCATGTTATTTTGAGAAAACATGATTGCTTTGTTAGTATGCTTGAAGTATTATAATTTTTATGTCAATATTAAACTTTTGTTTTGAATCTTTCTGATCTGAACATTTATGCCACAACCCACAATAAAGAAAATTACATGGATAAATATGTTAGGTAGCATTCCACATCAAAAATTCTGTTTTTATCATTTACCTACTCGAGGACTAGCAGGAATTAAGCTTGGGGATGCTTGATACGTCTCCAACGTATCTATAATTTTTGATTGTGCCATGCTATTATATTATCTGTTTTGGATGTAATATTATTTTGCATTGTGTTTGCCGAGATCCGTTGAATTGTGGATTTATGATCAGATTATCTATGAATATTATTTGAGTCTTGTCTGAATTCTTATATGCATGATTTGATATCTTCGCAAGTCTCTTAAAATTATCGGTTTAGTTTGGCCTACTAGATTGGTTTTTCTTGCAACGGGAGAATTGCTTAGCTTTGGGTTCAATCTTGTGGTGTCCTTTCCCAGTGACAATAGGGGCAGCAAGGCACGTATTGTATTGTTGCCATCGAGGATAAAAATATGGGGTTTTCATCATATTGCTTGAGTTAATTCCTCTACATCATGTCATCTTACTTAATGCATTATTTCGTTCTTTATGAACTTAATACTCTAGATGCATGCTGGATAGCGGTCAATGTGTGGATAGTAGTAGATGCAGAATCATTTCAGTCTACTTGACACGGACATGATGCCTATGTTGATCATTGCCTTAGATATCATCATAATTATGCGCTCTTCTATCAATTGCTCGGCAGTAATTGGTTCACCCACCGTAATATTTGCTATCTTGAGAGAAGCCACTAGTGAAACCTATGGCCCCCGGGTCTCTTTTCCATCATATAAGTTCTATTTTACATCATACTAGTTTCTGATCTATAAACCAAAAATACCAAAAATATTTACTTTAACATTTATCTATCTCTATCAGATCTCACTTTTGCAAGTAACCGTGAAGGGATTGACAACCCCTTTATTGCGTTGGGTGCAAGTTGTTGATTGTTTGTGCAGGTATTCGGTGACTTGTGCGTTGTCTCCTACTGGATTGATACCTTGGTTCTCAAACTGAGGGAAATACTTACTCTACTTTGATGCATCACCCTTTCCTCTTCAAGGGAAAAACCAATGCAAGCTCAAGAGGTAGCAACGCCCCCTACCATGTCGCCCACGACTACCTATGGGACCAGGACGGCCCTGTGCTGGTTCGGTAGGGGGAATCACGTTGCACAAATATCAGACCAACATAGGGCATCACGGTAGAGATCACATGGGCAGTTTTACCCAGGTTCGGGCCGCCATGAGGCTTAAAACCCTACTCCTACTTTGGTGGATTGATGGTGGAAAGGTGGTGGTGGTGGTGAATAGTACACTTGCCCGATAGGGGTTGCTTCGGGGCAGCAGGGACTAAGCGTCTATGGGGGTGCGAGTGGTCTAGCTTTCCAACCTTGCAAACCGAACCCCTTCTACGGTTGCCATGGGCCTCCTTTTATAGATCAAGGGGTCACTACAGTGGAAAATTAGTCATTAGACACGGATATGATAGCTAATAGTGCTATCATACCTAACTCTGTAGGCTGACAGTGCACATTTAATGCGCCACTTAGTGTCACGTTGTTGGTTGCCCGGCAGGGCTTGCTGAGCTATTTCGCCATCTCCACGCCTGCTTGCTTGACACGTCATTGGACGAGTGTCATCTGTGGGTTTCCTTGGTAGAAAGTGGCCGCCATGTGGTGAATGGTTGCCACTTAATCACTCTGCGGCTTGACACCACACTGATCGATGACGTGGGTCATGGTGGAGTAGTCGGTGAGGTAATCTGATCTCCGTGAGCCCCGGCAGGCCCTGCCGGGACGCCTTGGTCATCTCCTTCTGGTGGTGGCCTCGCCCCTTGCTGGGCTCACCTGCCCGATAAGGGAGGCTTTTCTCTTGATGATATCTGGCTCCTCTGTCTTGGCCTTCGATCCTTCCGATCTGCTGGATGGTTCTTCGAGTCTGTTGGTCTCTTGTTCATCATGTTCTGATTCCTTAATCTTGATCTTGTGCCTGTGCACAGTCAGTGCAACAGGCCCGGGTCTGTTGCACCGACAATCTACAATAAAATTTTCTACTTATAATTTTCCTTGTGTAATTTCATCACTTACCATAAGATTAGCATATGCTATTTTTCATTTATTTACTTTCTTTTTATTGAAACAAGAAAGTAAAGAAGGCAAAATTCAAACTAAACTTTATTACATCTCGCACGCGATTACAAAGATTGATCACTAAGCAAACTTTCGAGAAGAAAAGGTCAAATTAAACTTTTATTCATCTAAAGCAAAAGATAACCATGGATCGAACTAATAAAAATAAAGGCAAAAGATAGTGGAGATGATACGATACCGGGGCACCTTCCCCAAGCTTGGCGAAAGCCAAGGGGAGTGCCCATACCCGATAGTCAATTTTCTTTTGGTGATGAAGAAGGAGGTGGTGGTGATGAGGTAGAAGCAATCTTGTCCTCAGGTTTCCACGGTAGAGGCTCACCATCATAAGAGGAATAGTGAGTCTCTCATATCCTGCAACTGGCAGCCGAACTAATACCTTTAAACCTTGCCTCATGTTCAAAGACTTGGCTTTGAAGGTCGTGGATCTGGGTATGGAGGAAGTTGATTTGCTCATTGGGGAGAAGACGATGTCCTTCATGGACTTGCCATCCACCTTGAGATCACGGGTGTAGTCCGCGATCATGAGGTGGTTGGCATTGAGTCCATGTTCCACCATCCCCTTGCACAAGAAGATTTCCAGCTCCATAGCTTCAAGCCTGGCCTCCACAGATCCAGTCCCCTTGGGTCCTTGCACATCACGGATGTGCAGCACCCCATCGCACATCTGGATAGCTTGAGGGTGCTGCATCACTTCCTGCAGATATGGGTTGATGACATTATCGATGAACTTGTCCTTGGAGGAGCTTGAAGCGGCCATGGTGGATTGGATCTGACAAAAAATAGCAAGAAAAGAAAAGAGGAGATTTCTCCGTGATATGGAGGTCAACGGGTTCGGGGGGTATATAAAGATTTTTTTTATCTTGGGGAACAAGCAGAATGGAATAAAAATGGAGTCCGGAAAGTACCCGAGGTGGGCACAACCCACTGGGGCGCGCTTGGCAAGCTAGGCACACCCTAGGGTATCGTGCCCATCCGGGTCACTTTCCTGGAAGTTTCTTATTTTCCTAATTTTTTAAATATTCCAAAACTGACAAAAAATATTTTTGTGGATTTTCCAGAGTCCGTTTACTTACCTATCACGTACCTCCCTTTATTCATGATTCTAGAGTATTCTGGAAGGTTTCTCTTATGTGTTCTTCCGGTGTCATAGTTTGGATAATATTGCTTTCAACATTAATGGGCGTACCTAAGGTATAATGTTTTATTCATTGTCCATTACCAACCTTCAGGTTAGTACCTTCGACATTATTTATTTTGATAGCTCCGGATCGATAGACCTCCTCGATAACATAGGGTCCTTCCCATTTAGAGAGGAGTTTTCCTGCAAAGAATCTAAAATGAGAGTTGTACAAAAGAACATACTCTCCAACTTTGAACTCACGCTTTTGGATTCTTTTGTCATGCCATCTTTTAACTTTTTCTTTGGATAACTTTGCATTTTCATAAGCCTGGGTTCTCCATTCATCTAATGAGATAATATCAAATAACCTATTTTCACCAGCAAGTTTGAAATCATAGTTGAGTTCTTTGATTGCCCAATATGCTTTATGTTCTAACTCAAGAGGCAAGTGACAAGCTTTTCCTTAAACCATTTTATAAGGAGACATACCCATAGGGTTTTTATATGTTGTTCTATAAGCCCAAAGTGCATCATCTAGTTTCTTAGACCAATTCTTGCGGGACCTGTTGACAGTCTTTTGTAAGATTAGCTTTATTTCTCTATTGCTAAGTTCAACTTGACCACTAGAATGAGGATGATAAGGTGATGCAATTCTATGGTTAACATGATACTTAGCAAGCATTTTACGGAAAGCACCATGAATAAAGTGTGAACCACCATCAGTCATTAAATATCTAGGGACTCCAAACCTTGGGAAAATAACTTCCTTAAGCATTTTAATAGAGGTGTTGTGATCGACACTACTGGTTGGAATAGCTTCTACCCACTTAGTAACATAATCAACAACAACCAAAATATGTGTATACCCATTAGAGTAAGGAAAAGGTCCCATGAAATCAAATCTCCAAACATGAAACGGTTCAACAACAAGTGAATAATTCATAGGCATTTCTTGACGCTTACCGATATTACCTATTCTTTGACATTCATCCCAAGATGAGACAAACTTACGGGCGTCCTTGAAGAGAGTAGGCCAATAAAAATCAGATTGCAATACCTTATGAGCGGTTCTGTCTCCCGCGTAATGTCCTGCATAAGCCTCTGAGTGACATTTCCGTAGGATTTGTTCCTGTTCATGCTCAAGTACACAACGTCTAGTAATACCATCTACTCCTTCTTTATAAAGATGTGGGTCATCCCAAAATTAATGTCTTAAATCATAAAAGAATTTTTTTGTTGGTAAGTAAAGCTAGCTGGCATGTATTTAGCAACAATATAATTAGCATAGTCAGCATACCAAGGTGTACTATTAGAAACATTTATTGCAGCTAGTTGTTCATCAGGAAAGCTATCATTAATAGGTTGTGGGTCATCAAGAATATTTTTAAGCCTAGACAAGTTATCAGCTACGGGATTCTCTACTCCTTTCCTATCAGTGATATGCAAATCAAATTCTTGTAGCAGAAGAACCCACCTAATGAGTCTAGGTTTAGCATCTTTCTTTTCCATAAGATATTTTATAGCAGCATGACCGGTGTGAACAATCACTTTGGAATCAACAATGTAAGATCTGAATTTATCACAAGCAAACACTACTTCTAAGAATTCTTTTTCAGTAGTGCATAATTTCGTTGAGCACTGTCCAGAGTTTTACTAGCATAATGCATAACATTTAATTTCTTATCAACTCTTTGTCCTATAACAACACCAATAGCATAATCACTAGCATCACACATAATTTCAAAAGGCAAGTTCCAATCAGGTGGTTGAACAATAAGTGCTGTAATTAAGGTTTTCTTTAGTGTTTCAAAGGCTTCCAAGCAATCATCATCAAACACAAAGGGAATATCCTTTTGCAAAATATTCGTAAGAGGCCTAGAAATTTTAGATAAGTCTATGATAGACCTCCTATAGAAACCATCATGACTAAGGAAACTACGAATACCTTTGATATCTTTAGTACATGGCATTTTCTCAATTGCATCAACCTTGGCTTTTTCCACCTCAATACCTCTTTCAGAAATTTTATGGCCCAAAACAATACCTTCGTTAACCATAAAGTGGCACTTCTCCCAATTCAAGACAAGATTTTTTTGTTCACATCTCTGCAAAACTCGACCAAGATTGCTTAAACAATCATCAAAAAACTTCCCATAAACAGAAAAGTCATCCATGAAAACCTCAACAATCTTTTCACAAAATCGGAGAATATAATAGTCATACATCCTTGAAAGATAGCAGGTGCATTGCATAAACCAAAAGGCATACATCTATAAGCATAAGTTCCAAAAGGACAAGTAAAAGTGGTCTTTTCTTGATCAAGTTGTGATACATGTGTTTGTGAAAAACCAGAATATCCATCAAGGAAGCAAAAAATGTGTATGCTTGGATAATCTTTCTAACATTTGATCAATAAAGGAAGAGGGTAATGATCTTTTCTAGTTGCTTTATTTATTTTTCCATAATTAATTAGCATGGTATAGCCTGTGAAAATTCTTTGTGGAATAAGCGCATTCTTATCATTAGGAACAACAGTAATACCTCCCTTCTTAGGGACACAATGAACATGACTTACCCATCTACTATCAGCTATAGGATAGATTATACCTGCTTCCAGAAGTTTCAATATTTCCATTCTTACCACTTCTTTCATCTTCAGATTTAACCGATGTTGGTGATCAACAACAGGTTTAGCATCAGGTTCCATATTAATCTTGTGCTGACATAGAGTGGGACTAATGCCCTTAAGATCATCAAGAGTATATCCAATAGCAGCTCGGAGCTTCCTTAGAACGTTCAATAATCTTTCTTATTCATGTTCTGAAAGGTTAGCGCTAATAATAACATGATATATCTTTTTCTCATCAAGATAAGCATATTTCAAAGTGTCTGGCAATTGTTTTAATTCAAATACAGGATCACCTTTAGGTGGAGGAGGACCACCTAGAGTTTCAATAGGAAAATTGTGTTTAAGCAGAGGTTGTTGTTTGAAAAATATTCTATCTATTTCATTTCTTTCACGCATATGTAAATCATTCTCATGGTCTAGAAAATATTGTTCTAAAGGATCAGTAGGAGGTACATCAATAGAAGCAAGATCAATAATTTCACACTTACTAGGCAAATCTTTCTTATGAGGTTGTCTACTAAACTTGGAAAAATTAAACTCATGAGATTCCTCACCAAAGCTAACACCGACAGTTTGTTTCTCACAATCTATTCTAGCATTGGCGGTGTTCAAGAAAGGTGTACCAAAGATAATGGGATAAAAGTCATCTTGTGGGTAACCAAGAACAAGAAAATCAGTATGGTATTTTATTTTCCCACACAAGACTTCAACATTTCTAAGAATCCCAATTGGTGATATAGTATCTCTATTGGCAAGTTTAATAGTAACATCTATGTCTTCTATTTCAGCAGGTGCTATTTCATTCTTAATTTCTTCATATAAGGAAAAAGGAATAGCACTCACACTAGCACCTATGTCACATAACCCAGGATAACAGTGATCTTCTATCTTGACTGAGACAATAGGCATGCCAATAACTGGTCTATGTTTATCCTTTTTACCGGGTTTGGCAATTCTAGGAGCTTCATCACAGCAGTAAATGACATGCCCATTGATATTATCGACCAAGAGATCTTTAATCATAGTAACAGTAGGTTCAACTCTGATTTGTTCAGATGGTTTGGGTGTTCTAACATAACTATTGTTAACCACAATTGAATCTTTAGTATGTTCCTTCATCCTAACAGGGAAAGGTGATTTTTCAATATAAACAGTGGGAACAACTGGATCAACATTGTAAATTATAGTTTCTTCTTTAGCTTTTACCGGTTCTTTAATTTCTTCTTTAATAGGAGGGTATTTAAACCACTTCTCTTTAGGGAGATCAACATGAGTAGCAAAAGATTCACAAAAGGAAGCTACTATCTCAGAGTCAAGTCCATATTTAGTGCTAAACTTTTGAAAAGCATTAGTATTCATAAAAGATTTAACACGATCAAACTTAGGTTCAATACCTGACTCTTTACCTTCATCGAGTTCCCAATCTTCAGAGTTGCGTTTAGTCCTTTCTAAAAGATCCCACCAGAATTCAATAGTCTTCGTCATAAAAGAACCAGTACAAGAAGTATCGAGCATGGATTGATTATTACGAGAAAGCCGAGCATAAAAATTCTGAATGATAATTTCTCTTGAGAGCTCATGATTGGGGCATGAATATAACACTGACTTAAGCCTCCCCCAAGCTAGAGCGATACTTTCTCCTTCACGAGGCCAAAAATTATATATATAATTCTGATCACCATGAACTAGATGCATATGATTTTTTTTGATGGAATTCCAATTTCAACCGATTCCAGTTCCAAGATCCAATATCATCGCATAGCCTATACCATGTCATTGCTTTTCCCTTCAAAGATAAGGGAAAACCTTATTCTTAGCTTCATCTCTGGGTAAACCTGCAAGCTTAAACAATCCACAAATTTCATCCACATATATCAAGTGCATATCAGGATGTTCGGTTCCATCTCCTGCATAAGGATTAGCTAGCAGTTGTTCTACCATACCGGAAGAAATTTCATATTCAATATTTTCAGTAGGTGCAGTAGGCTGAGGGGCAACTAATTGTGGTTCCGGTCGAGGTGAAGATACCCCGAACAAACCCCTCAAAGGATTGTTTCCCATAGTAGCAAGTGACAATAAATTTCAGTTAATTGTATCCTTTTTGATAAGTAAGAGTGTCAAACCCAACGAGGAGCAGAAGGAAATGACAAGTGGTTTTCAGCAAGGTAATGTCTGCAAGTGCTAAAATTGTAAGTAGCGGAGTAGTTTGATAGCAAGATAATTTGTAATGAGCAAGTAATGATAGTAGTAAAAAAGTGCAGCAAGGTAGCCCAATCCTTTTGAGGCAAAGGATAGGCCAAAACGGTCTCTTATGATAAGCAAAGTGTCCTTGAGGGTACATGGGAATTTCATCTAGTCACTTTCATCATGTTGGCTTATATCGGTTTGCTACTTTGATAATTCGGTATGCGGGTAGACCGGTGCTTATGTGCTGTTCTTACTTGAACAAACCTCCTACTTATGATTAACCCCCTTGCAAGCATCCGCAACTACGAGAAAAGTATTAAGAATAAATTCTAACCATAGCATTAAACTTTTGGATCCAATCGGCCCCTTATGGAATAGCGCATAAACTAGGTTTTAAGCTTCTGTCACTCTCGCAACCCATCATCTAATAACTACTCCACAATGCATTCCCTTAGGCCCAAATATGGTGAAGTGTCATGTAGTTGACGTTCACATGACACCACTAAGGGAATCACAACATGCATATCATGAAAATACCAAACACATATCAAGTTCACATGATTACTTGCAACATGATTTCTCTCGTGACCTCAAGAACAAAAGTAACTACTCACAAATGATAATCATGCTCAGGATTAGAGGGGTATTAAATAGCATAATGGATGTGAACATATAATCTTCCACCAAATAAACAATATAGTAATCAACTACAAGATGTAATCAACACTAGTAGTCACCCACAAGCACCAATCTATAGTTCTGGTACAGAGATTGAACACAAGAGATGAACTAGCGTTTAAGAGGAGTTGGTGTTGTTGAATATGTTGATGAAGATAGCCCTCCCCAAGATGGGAGAGTTGTTGGTGATGATGATGACAATGATTTCCCCCTCCGAGAGGTAAGATTCCCCGGCGGAATCGCTTTGTCGGAGGGCAAAAGTGCTCCTTCCCAGGTTCCGCCTCGAGACGGCGGCGCTTTGTCCCAAAAGTCCTATCCTTAGTTTTTTCGAAGGTCAAAATGACTTATATACCAGAAGAGGGGCACCGGAGGTGGGCCTGGGTGAGCACAACCCACCAGGGCGTGCCTAGGCTCCCTGGCGAGCCCAGGTGGGTTGTGCCCACCTGGTGGGCCCCCTCTGGTACTTATTTGCTCCAATATTCCTCAAATATTCCACAAAAATTCCTCGTGAAGTTTCAACTCATTTGGAGTTGTGCAGAATAGGTAGCGTGACGTAGCTTTTTTAGGTTCAGATTTCCAGCTGCCAGAATTCTCCCCCTTTGTGTATACTTTGCATATTATGAGAGAAAAGGCATTAAAATTACTCCAAAAATCATTATTATTCAAAAACAACATAAATAACAGTAGGTAAACATGATGCAAAATGGACGTATCAAGCAACTAGCGAATATTTTCACGAAGCCTTTGGATGAAGCAAGATTTTGCGAGTTAAGGCATGAGCTAAATATCATTGATTCGAGCAATGTGGCTTGAATCTAGGCACACCCCACTGCATTCATCATATTATCTTGTTTTAGATGTAGGCATGGACATAGGGGAGTGTTGTTCTCTCAATGAGCTCTCCCTCCCCCCATTATGCATAAATCAATCAAGTATTTCATATTAGCCATTCTTGATGGCATTTGTGCTTCAAAGATGAGTTTTGGTCTTGGGCCCAAGGTTCAAATCTTCGCAGTGCTATACCAATTAAATCAAACATAGGTGGCTCCGGCCACCGCTTCTCTCTCTCTCTCTCTCTCTCTTCAAGAAGAGGGTTGGTTTCCGTTTGACCTTATTTTGTCTTGCCTAATTAGTTTCCTTTGGTCTTAGGTGTTTGTATCCTCCAAGTATTGGCCTTTCTTGTTTGCTTCTTGGAATCTTGGAGTTTACTTCACCGTACTTTAGTACCTTGTCTCCATCCCAAGCCTTCGCTTTCCCACAAACCATACATTTCCAATTTGTGCACAAGATTGATCTTGGCGTTGGTGACTATGATTGGGCGGTACAACCGGTTGTCGGGGCAGTTCAACCACTCTGCCTCTTGGCTGTATTGTCCCAGCAGTACAACCAGGGAGGTTCTAACGGTTCTACCGCTTTCTCTCTAGCCTATGTTGCTGGCCAGTACTACTGGGCAGTTACAGGCGGTACTACCGCTGCCTCCCTAGCAATTGAAGTACCGCCTGTAACCCCATGACTGTACCAGGGGCGGTACAACCACTCTTCAGAGCGGTACAACCGCTCCACGGTCGAGGCAGGTATTTATGCACTCGGGCCGAAGGGGCATCTCTTTTTCCCCTTCGTGCCCGACCTATTCTCCTGCCCTAGCCGCCGGTTGCTGTCTCCCTCGCCCCGGTGTCCCCTGATGCTCCGGATCTGTGGATCTCTCACGGATTCGCTCCGTGGAGGCCTTCTCCTTCCCGATCTCTTTCCATGGATACTAGTAATGCCTCATTTTTCCTGCTCCTAGGGTTTCAATCTTTGAATCCATCACTTCTAGGGCATATTACTTTATATCCCACGTTTTTGGCAGAACTATTGGGGTGGAAGAGATCTATATACTTAATGATATTATTTGTGCATCTTTAGAAGTTGAAATTGTACTTGATCTGAATGTTTTACTTGAGCATAGATCCACGTGGGATATAAATAGAGGTTTTCTTGATAAGATTGGCATATCTGTCTTCTCACTTTGAGGGGGAGGGGTTATAGATTCTTGTGAAACACACAATAATGTTTTTGGTGTTTTCATCCTCACAATGGAAATTTGGCCATGTCGGAAGAATGATCTAATGCCCTATATATACGGAAGAAAGAATCCCACTAGGAAAATAACTTTTTATATTCTTTAAGTTATATTTAGTTTATTAAAATATTGCATATTAGTATAATGCTACATTCCTTTTCTCTTGTGATAACCGTTGGTTGATAGTTATGCCATACCTTTCTTGTCTCAAGATAAGGATGGTAATATACACAATATGTGCATGTTTCTTGGTTTACTAATTTTTCATAATGGAATCATCAAATTTGTAAATCTCACCAACACAAAATAATGTTCGTTTGGCAAATTCTCTAGAAGGATAAACATGGGGAGCACATGAAGGTCTATTAGTGGATTGATTGGATAAGGTATCAAAACCGGATTGCCTGGTTACATGAATATATACAAATGTGCTAGTGTGCCTCACCAAAATATGATGCATGTGGCCATTCTATATATATTCCATGCATTCATGTATGATGCGCACTCGTGTGTCCAATGTTTTCATATAAATATGGGATAAATAGTGTTCTATGTTATTCCCTGGAGAGCTTATATGGAAATTATATTTATGTTGGTTGTTAGATCTGTAACAAAAGGACTATGTAGGAGTGTTCTTGAAAATAACTAAGAAATTTGGAATAATCATTGAATAGTGGGAACAAAAATCCAAACCTGGAGTGAAACTTGAGTGGTATTATATTCCAGTGTTACCATTGCAAACATATTATGCTAATGTACCATATATCTCCTATTGTATTGCAGAGAGAGAAGTAGATGCCATCAGTTTAGGTCCAATCATGGTACGCCATCAAAAACAGTGTAACACTATGGGCATGGTAGATAAAAAGAAAAATGTCAAGGTAAAAGAAGACAAAGATGAAGATGTTAACACAAAAGAGAAAATGAAGCAAAATAACGCTGAAGGTGATAAGAAAACAGAGGAGAAGCAAAATTCATCAAAGAGGAAGATGAGTAAGAACAAGGAGGAGAAAGAGAAGAAAATGAGAGCTATTGATAAGAAGGATGATGAGGAGAAGGAGAGGGAGGATCAGAAGAAAAGAAAGGAAAATGGGTGGAAGGCGATGCCACATAAGGAAAGAAAGGAGGAGAATGAGAATGAGAAAGAAGAGCAGGGGCAGGAAGGGAAGGAAGGAGAAATTGAGAAAGATAAAGAGGAGGAACAAAAGGAGATAAATGAGCAAAAGGGAAGGAAGGAGAATGGTAAAGAGGAAGAGGAGTCGAAGGAAAGGGATGATGAAGACCAAAATGACAAAAAAAATTGCCCTCACTTCTTTAGGGCACTCATGTCCTATTCATTCATGGAACACATGGTAGGGTTTCTTGATTCATAACAACAAAGAAAGGGACTAACTCATTTTAGTTGTTCCAATTTTTACCTCCCATATTTTTGTATGATTGTTGTGATGGTTATCTTTTCCATTGTAGTTCACTTTTAATAATGGTGCTCTCTAATTTGATAGAGTTAAAATTGTACATATATAATATATTTCACCCAATAGATTCTTTGTTCAGTATGTGAATGTTTAAAACATAGACTATACAATGTTTTGTGTCATTGAAAAGGATAAAAGAGATAACATATCCAAATATAAAATACTTCATGAAAGTTGATATTTTTTGTGGTTACAAAAAATGTAGGTTGTGAATAAAAGAGACATATGTAATATTTGCGCAAAATATAATGCCATTTGAGCAGTGACTGATAGCTGGGATTGGACTATAGGAAGGCAAGATTACATGCCATATATGCATGTTTGGGTTGTGCTAGACATGTGTTCAGCCATTACTAACTAATTTGTATGACGACACATGTTGCAGACCATTCCAGTAGGATTCCACAAATAATTGGAAGATTGTACAAGAATGGTTTCCCTGAGAGGTCCAAGCGGGAATAAATGGCCCGTAGAGCTGGCGAAAATATTTGGTGAGCTATGCTTTGTGCGTGGATGGAAGGAGTTCCTCTCCGACTATCACGTCGGGTATGGCTACCTACTGGTGTTCCGTTACGACGGACAGTCACAGTTCTCAGTGACGGTTTTCTTGCCATTGTCTTGTGAGGCTCCATATGCATCTCTAGCACAGCCACAACACAAGGACATCGACGTGGCTGAAGAGGAAGAGAAAGGGAACACAAGCAGTGTCGGATTTCGGGTTCCGGCAGACCCTCAAGGTTCGAACTCTAGGGTGTGCACGGAGATCACACCTCCTACCTACTCATGTCTCGTCGCCTCGCAAGGATCTAAACTACGCGAAGAACAACACAAGGGACACGAGGTTTATACTAGTTCAGGCCACCATTGTGGTGTAATACCCTACTCTAGTTTGTGGTGTGGTGGATTGCCTCTGGGGCTGATGATGAATAATACAAGGGAAGAACTGCCTCGCGAGGGGAGGAGTTCTTATGGGGGTGATGCCTCTTGGGAAGGATTGAATCCGGATCAGTTGGCTCTAGATGAGATGATCCCTTTTCTACTGTGGTGGCTAGCCTATTTATAGGGCGAGGCCCTGGTCCTCTTCCCAAATATTGAGCGGGAAGGGCGCCAACAATTGGCCATTTTGAAGGGGAACATCTAGTACACTTATCCTGACTAAAGTTGGTCCTCGCCTGCCAAAGACTCTGTCGATGACGCCGGCTTGGGCTCCACGATGACCTCCATCCTGCCGTTCTGCTGGTCTTGGTCTTGTTGCACCGGAATGGTTGCCTTTGCTTGATACTCTTGCCTGCGCTTGGCCTCTTTGCACCAAAGAGGAAACAAGGACTCTGCGCAGGCCGGCGCCCGCCTGGCTTCGGTCGTCATGGCTTGCGTCACGGGCACCTCGTGAGGTACCCTGCCTTGATCTCTCCGCCTCCTCGCGAGCCAGTCTGACGAGGCTGCGCTTGAGGAAGCTTCCTGTCGTCCGCCCCGCGAGGCTTGGCCCCTCGCGAGGGTCTTGAGCATTGTTATTGAAGGTGGGCTATACTGGGCCACTCCTTGAGCCACGTTGCAGGCCGCAGGCAGGCAAGTCTGGGTACCCCCGTTCCCAGAACGCCGACAGTAGCCCCCGGGCCCAAGGCGCGCCCGGACTTGGCTTAGCAGAGAAGCGAAGGGGCAAGTGCGAAGCACCATGGGCCCCAACAGCCTGCAGCCTTGGGTGCCGCGTGGCGGTTGATTGGACGTGGACGTCCCTGCTTCCCCATGATGCCTCGGCAAATGCACCAATTGACAAGTCCCTGCATGCAAAAACGGGTCATGATTACCTGTGATCGTGGAGGCTGGCAGTTGGCCTCCCCCAGCTATACGTACGGAACGGCGCGAGCCCTTCCGGTCCATCATTTCCTGCTACTCTCCTTCTTCTTCTTCCTTGCCCTCGCTCCACCTTACACCAATGGCACCAATCCGTCAGTTTTCTGCCGAAGAGAAGGGGAAGGCCCCCCGAGAGGGTCCTGTCCCGCTTCCGCCGAAGAAGCAGCTCGCCTCTTGCCGCAGGGAAGGGGGTGCTTGGCAGGAGGTGTCGAGGCCATGGTTTGAGTGACCGCCACCTAGATTCCCATTGCCCTTGTACGCCCGGATCGAGGGTCCTGAAGGTGCAGGCGCCGAGCGGCACTGCCAGAGGCGTCGTCGCCGGCGGCGGATTACGACGGTGCGCTTCGTTCCTCCTGGAGTTCACGCCGAGGGCTCCTCTCGTGATCTTGTGCTTCACGCCGCCATGCCTCCTCGATCTTGGATTCGTCTTCCCCCTCCTTCGCCTTCGAGGTTCCGCCAAGGGGGCCTCTCAATCTCTGGCTGCACCACGCCGACTGCCCGACTCCTGCGACCGAAGCGGATGTCGAGGTCGTCGCTCCGGGCAAGGTCTTCATGACCCAGGGCTGGGGCGAGATCGCCTGGGTTTGCCGATCGGAGGGGGACCTTGTGATCCATCTGGACTACGATGGTGCCTCCTTGATGCTCTTCAAGGTCTTCGACGAAGATGGGCGCCGGCTGGAGTGCTGCCCCAGAGGCAGCGGCCGAAGCTCTAGAGCGGAGAGGACCAGGCCTGCCGCCCGCCCTTCCAGCAGCTCCTCTGATGGCAGCGGACGTACCGAAGGGTCCAGCGACTCTTCTAGACTCTTCCTGACCCCGGCGACGAGCGACGACAGCTACGAGCCTCCGAGCTCGCGTCGTGCACGAAGCAGGGCCGGCGCGCCCGACGGTCGATGCGGCTGATCCGGACAAGGTTGGCGCTGGCCTTGCGTGGCCCCCTGTTGATGATGGCGTCTGCCGTCATGGTCCCTGTAGTTAGGACTCCTTAGGATTCGCGTCTTTTGTTCCTGCGAGGAGCCAAGAACACACCCCGTGGGGGCTTGTAAGGTGCATGTAGTTCCTTTTGTTAATATGATCCTTATTGTGAAGCAGTGTGAGATGCTCGTCCCGCCTTACCTTAGTTCCTCCTTTCGAACCTCACGAGGGCTCGGTGCTCTGTGCCGACAGGTCCCGGTCCCTAGGCAAGCTTCAGCCGTCGCTGGTATGCCAAGTCGCGATGCCGTGGTCAAGGCCAGGAGGTGAGCGGCCCGAGGTCCAGTAAGAACCCCTGAGTCGTGACGCTCAGGAGGTCCCCTTTAGCGCTCAAGCTGCCATCGTTCGGTGAGAAAGGAGCGCAAACGTTGCCAACACGGAGCTGCATTAGGTGCAACGTCGGTGTTGCGATAGTTAGTAGTTCCGGAGGATGACTTATCTCGAGAGTCTGAAGCCTCTCCTTGGTGCGGCGCCATGTCCACGCGTCGGCAGCTGAGGAGTTGCCGGGCGGGGTCCTCGCGAGCCTCTTCCCCCTTTCCCTTACTCCCCTTCGCACTCTACGTCCTCGAGTCCCGGCCCTCGAGCGAGCTCAGCCGTCACTGGTATGCCAGTTCGCGATGCCATGGACAAGGCCAGGAGGTGAGGGCTGGAGAGCCAGTAAGAGTCCGTCAGTTGCGATGCTCAGGCGCCCCCCCTTTAATGTGCAAGCGGTTCGCGCGGTCGAGAGGGAAGGAGACACCGCGAAGGCCTCCCCCGACATTGCTCCTTAAAGATATCCTGCGAGCTCACCACAAGGAAAATGAGCGTTGCCATTACAATTGCCAGCCAGCTACTGGTTGCTCTTGGAGGGGTGATGAGGGCACTGAGGGCCTGGTGAGGTGTCGCCTTGCGGGGTTGCCGCGGCCAGAGCTCAGCCACTCAGGTTTATCGACGTTGCAGGGACGGACCCATGCGCAAGCGTCGTGCCGTTAGGGAGCAGCTCCATAAGTTGGTGTCAATCGAGCGGGCGATTAAGTCAAGCATGTTAAGCATGAAGGTGCAAATTCATTTAGATAGATGTAGGAAAAGGCGAACACTACTGGGTCGGGCCCGAGCGACTTGGGGATAATGCAGCCTGAGGGGCGCCCCCACCAAAGTAAGCTAAAAACATGTACAAAAGGGGTACATGCCGCAGGGACGGACCCATGCGGCCTGGGAATGATGCAACCCTGGGGGCGCTCCAAGCTGAAGATGAAACTCAAAGGATGTCACCTGTTGATGTTGGAGATGAAAGGGTGCTGAAGTAGCGGACGGTGTGTGCTCGGGAAGCCGATCCTTATGAGCCCCCAGGCCCAGGAGCCTCGTGAGGCTCCGGAGGCGCTGGCGGCTCCTCACGGACCATCTCCATCTCCGCCAGGACTGCGGAATGCCTGACCTCTTGAGCCTCCAGGATGCTCCTCATGAGGCGCTGACGCACATCAGCCGCGTTTGGCAAGCCGTAAGGCATGCGAACATAGCTGTGGGGTGGACCTTCGCAGCGTCCTACGCGTGAGGGCCAGAGGCGCTCCTGAGAGGCGGCTCGGTTGAGTCCTGGTATGTCGATGCAGACGCGCAGCCCACCATCCTCGCCCGGATGGGGAGCTATGGCGGGTAAGCGGCGGCTGCCACTCATGACTCTTGACTCCTGCAACTCCTGAATTATATCGCTGACGAACTCCTGAGGGTTTGGCCCTCCTTGCCTTGCTCCTTCCTGAGGGAAACGTGCTTTGAAACGCGCCTCCAAGTGGTGCCCGAGCGCCTCCCTCGTGATCTTGGCAAAGTCGATGGCCCTCCAGGAGAGAGC
The DNA here is from genome assembly GCF_002162155.2 of Triticum dicoccoides. Taxonomy (NCBI): domain Eukaryota; kingdom Viridiplantae; phylum Streptophyta; class Magnoliopsida; order Poales; family Poaceae; genus Triticum; species Triticum dicoccoides. Next base: position 598,203,013 of record NC_041389.1, on the reverse strand, counting down.
CCCCGAGCCTTGCTCGAGGAGGGCGCCGGGCGCGCCTTCCTATGCGACAGAAGGAGGCACCCCCTGAACGGGCGCGGATCTTGAGGGGCCTGCCTCCCGAGGGTTCGGACCAGGAGATGTCTTCTTCTTCTTAGGGACTGCCTCGGGAAGCCTTCTGCTCCTGTGATCTGGGTCTTCGATTGACGCGGCCTGAAAAGCACGCTCCAGAGAACACACAACATCCCTCTCCTCGCAAGGCACCGTGATGACTCCACCACTTCCTGGCATCTTGAGGACATTGTAGCCGTGATGAGTCACTGCCAAGAACTTGGCCAGAGCCGGGTACCCAAGGATGGCATTGTACGGCAGGCGGATGTGCGCGACGTCAAAGTCAATGAGCTCGGTGTGGTAGTTGTCGCGCTTCCCGAAGGTAACAGGAAGGCGGACCTGCCCTATCGGGACAGTGGAACCGTCGGTGACTCCTGAGAAAGGCTTGGTTGGCTGAAGCTGATTGTATGGCACTTGGAGATTTTTGAATGTCTCGACGGAGAGGACATTGAGCCCTGCTCCGCCATCGATGAGGGTCCTGGTGACTTGCACATTCTAATGATTGGGGAACAAAGCATCAGGAGGACTTCGGCTGTGGCGGCGCACTTGAGCTGATCTGCTGAGCTGAATGTGATGGCGCACGCTGACCACCTGAGAGGGCGCATGGCCTCAAGCTTGGGGAGGACTGCATTCACCTCGCGAGCAAACTGCTTGAAGATGCATTGAGAGGGTGGGGCCTGAGCGCCGCCCAAGATGCAAGCGATTGCGCGCGGCTCCTGGAAGCCCCCATCCCCCTCGTCCTGATGAGGGTCTTCATTCCTCCTCGGCTATGGTGGCAGAGGAGGGAGGCCCGCGTTGCCTTGTGGGCGATCCTCGCGAGGCTGATCCCTCCAACCTCCCTTGCGAGGCTGGTCCCGCCAGCAGTCCTCGCGAGGTCGGTCACGCCACCCTTGGCGAGGGCCATGGTCTTCCCATCGTCCTCCACCTCTTCCTCCTTCTCGGCCATAGCCCCGGTCGCTGCGCTCGGGGCGTCGGCCGGCACGCACGTCCCGCACGGCCCTGAGCTCTTGGCATTCATTGGTGTTGTGGGTGTGGAGGTCGTGGTACACGTAGTACTGGCTGCCCTTGGATGACTCAGGCTGATCCCTGCCTCTCTTGGTGTCCGGCTCTGCTGCAAGCACGACAGCCCCCTTGCGCTTCACGTCCTTGACCTTGGGCTTCTTCTCTTCTGGGTCGGCAGCCGACAGTTCAAGGAGGGAAAGGCGTCCTTCCTCAGCTCTGGCACACTTGGTCGCCAAATTGAACAGCTCCAAGGAGGTGCACAGGTCTTCATGGATCGCCTGCTCCTCTTTCATCTTGATGTCACACACGCCGTCGGAGAAGGCTGAGATGATGGCCTCCTCGGACACCCTGGGGATCTTAAGGCGAGCGTTGTTGAAACGTTGGATGAACTTCTGCAGGGTTTCTCCTGGCTGCTGCTTGATGCGGCGCAAGTCGCTCATGGCCGGGGGGCGGTCGCGGGTGCTTTGGAAGTTGGCAATGAAGCGGGTGCGCATCTCGTCCCAGGAGGAAATCGTGCTAGGAGCCAGGTTCAGGAGCCAGGTGCGGGCACCGTCCTTGAGCGCCATGGGAAACCAGTTCGCCATGACCTTCTCGTCCCCGTTGGTGGCTTCAATGCCCAGCTCATAGAGCTGGAGGAACTCTGCAGGTTCAGCCGTGCCATCATAGCGCGGGGGCAGATCTGGCTTGAACTTGCCTGGCCAGGCCACGCTGTGCAGCTCGGCGGTGAAGGCACGACAGCCTGCAGTGGCCACGGGAGGCCTTTGGTGACGGAGAGCTTGATCTTGGAAGTCTCTGTGCACTGCCGCCAGGAGCAGTTTGAAGTCTTGACGCGCTGGAGCAGGAGCGCGGTCGTGACGGGCCGGTGCGGGGAGCACACGGGCAGCTTCTTGGGGACGAGGGATCTCTTGGCAACTCTTCTCTTGCTGTGCTGGCGCCGGACGGAGCGGGTCCCGTCCAGGGGCCACGCGCCTTGGGGCCAAGGCGCCTTCTTGAGGGGGAGGCGGCTGAGGCGCCCCCGAAGCTTCATTGCCCGTGCAGGGAGGGGCACGATGCAGCGAGAGGGATGGCGCAGAGGAGCCCCCAGCGGTGCTGACGAGCTCGATGATGCGGGCGAGCCACTTGTCGTAGAGGTCATCGACGGGACGGTAGTGTAGGAGCTCCCGCGCCAGGAGTAGCGTGGCGTGTGCGTCCGCCGGAGCGCGACAGGCATGGGACGAGGAACCGGCTGGAGTCAGCGACGGGTGGCGGTGCGGCCTTCTCACTGCACCGAAGGATGCAGGGACGACGCCTGCTGCCTATTCCCCGCCGGGCCGGTGGCGGCGTTGACGGAAGGCGATGGGGAACGGCAGGGGCATCCGCCGACGGGGGCCGTCTTGGCGACGCGAGTGGCGAGAGCGGCCCGGTGCTCGGCGCGGGATCGACGAGCGTCTGACATGGATGCGACAGATGGCGAAACACAGGGCGGCGGAAGGCGGATTCCGGCGCACCCCTACCTGGCATGCCAAATGTCGGATTTCGGGTTCCGGCAGACCCTCAAGGTTCGAACTATGGGGTGCACGCGGAGATCACACCTCCTACCTACTCACGTCTTGTCGCCTCGCAAGGATCTAAACTACGCGAAGAACAACACAAGGGACACGAGGTTTATACTAGTTTGGCCACCATTATGGTGTAATACCCTACTCTAGTTTGTGGTGTGGTGGATTGCCTCTGGGGCTGATGATGAACAATAGAAGGGAAGAACTGCCTCGCGAGGGGAGGAGTTCTTGTGGGGGTGATGCCTCTTGGGAAGGATTGAATCCGGATCAGTTGGCTCTAGATGAGATGATCCCTTTTCTACTGTGGTGGCTAGTCTATTTATAGGGCGAGGCCCTGGTCCTCTTCCCAAATATTGAGTGGGAAGGGCGCCAACAATTGGCCATTTTGAAGGGGAACATCTAGTACACTTATCCTGACTAAAGTTGGTCCTCGCCTACCAAAGACTCTGTCGATGACGCCCGCTTGGGCTCCACGATGACCTCCATCCTGCCGTTCTGCTGGTCTTGGTCTTGTTGCACCGAAATGGTTGCCTTTGCTTGATACTCTTGCCTGCGCTTGCCCCCTTTGCACCAAAGAGGAAACAAGGACTCTGCGCAGGCCGGCGCCCGCCTGGCGCCCGCCTGGCTTCGATCGTCATGGCTTGCGTCACGGTCACCTCGTGAGGTACCCTGCCTTGATCTTCCCGCCTCCTCGCGAGCCAGCCTGACGAGGCTGCGCCTGAGGAAGCTTCCTGTCGTCCGCCCCACGAGGCTTGGCCCCTCGCGAGGGTCTTGAGTATTGTTGCTGAAGGTGGGCCGTACTGGGCCACTCCTTGAGCCACGCCGCAGGCCGCAGGCAGGCAAGTCTGGGTACCCCTGTTCCCAGAACACCGACCAGCAGCAATGGAGATGATACTGCCCCGCAAGAAGAAGACGCTTGCACTAGACCCAGTGTAGATAGTACACCACAAAATGAAGCTTCAGAAGTAGAAGAAGATGCTTTAGAAGATGAAGAAGCGGAGGAAGTTGAAGACGCATTATCAGAAACTCCGGAGAATGAGGAAGGCTATGAACATCGCATGTGCAACAATGATGCTCTGGAACCAGTGCAACAACAGCAGGACAATCAATGCAAAACCGACGACGGTTTTGTGGTCGGGAAGAGGTCTAGGTTTAGGAAGGTTGATGATATCATGGCAGAAGTGGACCGATCCAAGAAGTCTAGGCCGACGGAGGGGAAAAACTCTGAAGCTCCATCTAGTGATCCAGCTTCCGGGGGAACATCATCAAGCGATAGTTTTGCAGGTAATTAAGAAGAACCCACTGATTATGTATATATTGGTATGAGATGGCTTGATTTTTTAAAATGATTCGTATGCGTAGTACTTTTTATGCATATATTGGTATGAGATGGCTTGATTTTGTAAAATGATTCATATACTCTTGTTAGCGAGCTAACCTTGTCTATGTGTACATCAAACTGTAAGTAGAATCAGAGCATCGTCCACCCATGAAGTCTAAGGCTGAGGAGATAAGGTCTCCATATGGTGATTCAGCTTCTAAGGCATCATCATCAAGTGACAATTTGGCAGGTAATTCTGAATAACCATAGGATGGATCAATAATTAACTATAATTGTGATGGCGAAATGTTGTCACATGATTCATCAGCTCTTGTTATCTAGCTAACTTGTGTGCACATCCATTGTATGCAGAGTTGGCCAGTCGTCCATCAAAGGACTCTAAGGTTGAGGGAAAAAGCTCTGCTGCTCCTTTAATTGTTTATAGAAGGTCTGCTACTTCAGCATCTAAAAGAGTTCCCCTCAAAAAAGCTTCAAAAGAAACAACACCAAGTGACAATTGGGCAGGTAATGAATCGATTTAAAAATGAGTAGTACTTGTTTTACACACACACACGCACACACACAAACACACACACACACACACACACACACACACACACATATATATATATACATATATATATATATATATATATATATATATATATATATATTGGTTGAGAAGGCTTAGATGTTGTGTCATAGAGCTATCTATATGCTCTGCTAGCTACATAACATTGGTCTTATACTGTCAAATGGCTCCTATCTATATGATCTTTTCATCAAGCTAATGAACTTTACCCACATATAGTTCATACAGGTGTATTCCCACCATAATCCGTGTGCATGAACTTATCCACATGGCACGAATCCTTTGGTAAAAGGCTTAGTAGGCAGAATCAATTCCCGATGTTCAACAAGAGCAATGGTGAAAACCAACCTGGCAGAGGTAAATCTCTTTCTTCCTTCCTACCTTCCTTCCTTCCTTCCTTCCTGTAAGTGCGCCATTTTATTATACTGCTAGTACTAATTAGAACAAACTTGAAATGAACTATCCTGATATTCTGCATATTTTTATACTAGTTCTCATCAAGGTTATGAGAAGGCCGGGATTAACATCGCAGAGGCATCCAGTAACCGAAATGGAGAAGGAATATGCCATGGAGAGGGCACGGAGGTTCTAATCCGAGAGGCCCTTCACCGTCAAGGCAATGAAGCACAACAATGTCTATGCCTCGTACTTCATGGTAATTGATCAATTTGATTTCTCCTTTCGATACACATATTCAAAAACTGCATTGCTCACTGACTGGTCGTAATCGACCTGCAACTGCAGATCATCCCGGAAAAGTTCGTGAAAAAAATTTCTCCCCAAAGAGAGTAGGAAGATGGAGCTATGGGACCCATAGGAAAAGCCGTGGAAGGTGTGGTATGAGTACACTGGTGGCGTGTGTCCCTGTGCAGCTTTCAGCGCTGGGTGCGGTGCGCTGGCCATAGAGAACAACCTGGAGAAATGTGATGTGTGCATCTTCGAGCTCCTGGACCAGGAATACAACATCAAGCTTCATGTCTACAAGGTCGTGCTGGAGATCACCCCCTGCGTCATCGCCCCAAAACCTTGCACATGCGAGTGATAATTCACCCCAAAATGTTTTGGTCTAGTGTTGTTGATGATGGAGAAAGACCCACTCTATCCCGTCGTTGTTAAACCATAACATTCAGAATTATATTGTGTTTGTTGCTGAGACTAATTACTGGATTATAAGGAAAAGATAAGCATGTAGTTCATACTTTCCTTTCTTCTCCATGTCCCAATCCCCTTCATAACCTAGGATTTTCGTCGTTGCTAAATTGCCTTTATATAACCCTGAAATTTGGTAAAATCCCTCGAGCCACTCCTGCCACAACAACCCTTAGAATCGAATGGATCTCTTATCTCCTCCCCTCATTTGAATCAAAGCCCCCTTGGCGAGGTCGTCTGAACTCTGAAGATCCATCCAGATCACAATTGGTTCACTACGCTTGGTAAACCTACATTCTATGTATCAGATCTATGCGCGCAATTGAATCTTTAGCCCATTTGCACTATTATGGTCTTCAATCGGCTTAGGATTCTAGACATAATCTATGGTGCATCTTGATTTTGTACTGCTTCCCACCACAAGAAATGGTGTATCCGTGTTGCTAGTACTTTCTTCCTAAACGTTTTAGTTCAACATAGATCAACTTGTGGGATGTAACTAGAGGTTTCAGCATGTTGACAACATTGACTTATCCTTCTTCTGATTTTGCGGGCATCTTATACTCTTGTTGTATTCCGAATGTTGTATTTAGTTAATCATCTGTATTAAAATATTAGCGATTATTGTAATGCCTGTAGTGATAGTCCTTGGGTTGCTAACTAGTTAGGCCATACATTTCTTGTCTCAAGACAAGGATGGTGCAGTTTGAATCATCCATTAATATATCATATCAAAGTTCCATATGCATGTTTCATGGTTTACTAAATTTGCACAACAGAATGATCGAATTTGTAAATCTCTTCAAGAAAAAATAATGTATTTTATGGCAAATGTTGTAAAAGGATAAAAAGGGGGAGCACATGGAGGTCTGTTAGTGTATACATTAGACAGGGTATCAAAACAATATTTCCTAGCTAGATGGATATATGCAGATATGCAAGTAGCTAGCTAGATTGCAGCACAAAATATGCATGTGGCCACTCTCTATTTATATATTCTTAGCATTGATGCATGTCTACTTGTATGTTCAATATATATTTTATGGGATACATTTTAATTGATGGCTGGCGCCCGACTGAAGTGTATTTTGACGTTTCTAGCTACAGTTTCTACAGAAAGTAGGGCGGGTGCCGGAGTGCTTCACCACGTGCAGCTCGAAATGCCGCTAGCGCATAGCTCATGCCCATGCCATAGCCAGGGACAACACCTCTTCTGTAGGGGTGGAACCTCATGTTGCCGCCTTCGTAGTTATGCCTACTGTTCCCATGAACATGTCTGCAATTCACCCTGGGAGATAGGGACCTTTCTGCAAAAACACAAGTGCTACTTCTTGAGCTTCCGTTGGTTTTTACCTTGAAGAGGAAAGGGTGATGCAGCAAAGTAGAGATAAGTATTTCCCTCAGTTGAGAACCAAGGTATCAATCTAGTAGGAGGAACACACAAGTCTTCAATAGTTGTACCTGCACAAACAGACAAATACTTGCACCCAACGCGATAAAGGGGTGTCAATCCCATCACGTTTACTTGCAAGGATGAGATCTGGTAGTGATAGATATAAAAAATAATGCAAAATAAAGTAAAAGAAAATAAATTTCAGTAAGGTATTTTTTGTGTTTTTGGTTTTATAGATCTGAAAATAATATGATAAAGACCCGGGGGCCATAGTTTTCACTAGAGGCTTCTCTCTTGAAATAAAGCATACGGTGGGTAAACAAATTACTATTGAGCAATTGATAGAAAAGCACATAGTTATGACGATATCCAAGGAAATGATCATGTATATAGGCATCACGTCCGAGACAAGTAGACCGACTCCTGCCTACATCTACTACTATTACTCCACACATCGACCGCTATCCAACATGCATCTAGTGTATTAAGTTAACAAGAATGGAGTAATGCCTTAAGCAAGATGACATGATGTAGATAAATAGATCCAATCAATATGAACAAACCACATATTTTTATCCTTAGTGTTAACAATACAAATACATGTCATGTCCCTTTCTTTCACTGGGATTGAGCACCGCAAGATTGAACCCATTACAAAGCACCTCTCCCATTGCAAGAAAAATCAATCTAGTTGGCCAAACCAAATCAATAGATTGGAGGGAGATACTAAGATATATTAACCATGCATAAAAGAGTTCAGAGAAAACTCAAATAATATACATATATAATCTTATCATAAACCCACAATTCATCGAATCTCAACAAACACACCGCAAAAGAAGATTACATGAAATAGATCTCCAAGAACATCGAGGAGAACATTGTATTGAAGATCAAAGAGAGATAAAAAGCCAACTAGCTACTAGCTATGGACCCGTAGGTCTATGGTAAACTACTCACACATCATCAAAAGGGTGGCAAGGTTAATGTAGAAGCCCTCCGTGATCGAATCCCCCTATGGCAGAGTACCGGAAAAGGTCTCCAGATAGGATCTCTCGGGAACAAGAACTTGCGGCGACAGAAAAAGTATTTTCGGTTGCTCTCTAGTCTTCAGGAATATTTGGGAATTTATAGAAGAAGAATTAGGGTTGGAGGAGCCACGTGGGGCCCACAAGCTTGGAGGTTGCGCCCCCAGGGGCGCACCCTATGAGCTTGTCGCCACCTTGTGGGTCCCCTGGCCTCCTCCCAAAGCTTCCTGGATGTCTTGTGGTCCAAGAAAAATCATCAAAAAGTTTTGTTCCATTTGTACACTATTTGATATTGATTTTCTGTAAAGACATAAACAAGGAAAAAACAACAACTGGCACTTGGCATTGGGTTAATAGGTTAGCCCCAAAAAATGATATAAATAGCATAATAATGTATATAAAACATCCTAGATTGACAATATAATAGCATGGAACAATAAAAAATTATAGATACGTTGGAGACATATCAAGCATCCTAATGCTTAATTCCTGCTCGTCCTCGAGTAGGTAAATGATAAAAACAGAATTTTTGATGTGGAATGCTACCTAACATGTTTATCATGTAGTCTTTCTTTATGTGGCATGAATATTCAGATCCATAAGATTCAAAACAAAATTTTAATATTGACATAAAAACAATAATACTTCAAGCATACTAGAAAACAATCATGTCTTTTCAAAATATCATGGCCAAAGAAAGTTATCCCTACAAAATCATATAGTATTGTTTTGCTCCCTCTTCTCAACACAAAGTATAAATCATGTACTACCTCAGTGTTAGCCAATCAATTGGTTCATACTTTTGAATGCACTTCAGCCTTTTCAACTCTTTCCACAATACATGAGCGTGAGTCATGGATATAGCACTATAGGTTGAATAGAAGGTGGTAGTAGACAGAAAACAAGGGAGAAATTCTCACATCAACTAGGCAAATTAATGGGCTATGGAGATGCCCATCAAGTGATATAAATGTGAGTGAGTAGGGATTTCCATGCAACCGATGCAATAGAGCTATAAATGTATGAAAGCTCAAAAGAAAACTAAGTGGGTGTGCATCAACTTGCTTGCTCATGAAGACCTCGGGCATTTGAGGAAGCCCATCATTGGAATATACAAGCCAAGTTCTATAATGAAAAATTCCCACTAGTAATATATGAAAGTGACAAAATAGGAGACTCTCTATCGTGAAGAACATGGTGCTACTCTGAAGCACAAGTGTGGAAAAGGATAGTAGCATTGTTCCTTCTCTCTTTCTCTCTCTCATTTTTCTCTTTTTCCCTCCTTTTTTTGTTGGGCACTTTGGCCTCTTTTTCTTGGACTCATTTGGCCTCTTTTTATTTTATTCGTCAGTTGGGACAATGGTCTAATATTAATGATCATCACACTTTTATTTACTTACAACTCAAAAAATTACAACTCATTGTTGGAACTCAAAATAACGAAACGGTGGAAGTTCCATGGTAATATATCTCAGAATGGCTATGGAAATGCCATAACAGGTAGGTATGGTGGCTGTTTTGTGGAAATGTATAAGGAGGGTTTATGCACTGGCGAAAGTTACGCGGTACTAGAGTGGCTAGAAAAAGTGGAAGGGTGAGAGTGTGTATAATCCATGAACTCAACACTAGTCATAAAGAACTCATATACTTAGTGCAAAGGTTTATTAGCCCTTGAAGCAAAGTACTACTACACATGCTCCTAGGGGGGAGATTGGTAGGAGTTAACCATCACGCACCCCCAACTTTCAGGCAAAGGAAGACAATCAAGGATAAATTGTGCTCCAACTTCATCACATACCAGGAAGACCTTACGTGCATGCATGCTACAAGAATCACAATCCTTAACACAAATAGTCTTACTGTTCCACAAGCATGACTCTAATATCACCATCTTTATATCTCAAAACTATTGCAAGGAATAAAACTTCTCATATATTCAATGATCTTCCATGAAAGTTTTTATTATACCCCTCTTGAATACCCATCATATTAGGACTAAATTCATAACCCAATCAAATTGTCATACTATTTATAAGACTCTCAAAATAATATAAGTCAAGTATGAGAGTTCATAAATTTATTTAAAATATAACCACTGCCGTCCTCTAAAAGATATAAGTGAAGCACTAGAGCAACTGCCTAGCTCAAAAGATATAAGTGAAGCTCAAAGAGTATTATAATAAATTCACGATTAATGTGTGTCCCTCTCAAAAAGGTGTGTCCAGCAAGGATGATTGTGGCAAACTAGAAAGTAAACAAAGCAAAGACTCATATAATACACGACGCTCCAAGCAAAACACATAACATGTCGTCAATAAAAATATAGCCTCAAGTAATTTACCGATGGATTGTAGACTGTCGACGTTCTAGGAACCAGGGTACCCAGACTTTCCTGCATGTGGCCCATGGCATGGCTTCATCGCCAGCCTGGTATGGCCCATCTACAACACCAACAAGTCAAGACCCTTGTGGGGGGCCAAGCCTCACAAGGCAGACAACGCTAAGACCTCTGAAGGGAGTGGCCTTCCCAGGCTGCCTCCTAAGGAGCGGAGATTTCTATGCAGGTGCTCAACCTCATGAGGTTGCGGTGACGCAAACCATGACGACCAAGGCTAGGCAGGCGCCAGCGGGCACAGAGGATCAGGTTTCCCCTTTGGTGCTAAGGAGGCAAGCGCAGGCGCGGAGTCCTGAGGAATCAGCCAAAGGTTTCCATTCCCATGCTACAAGATTAGGACTGCCAGGACGGCAGGACGGATGTCATTGCCAAGCCCACCGCAGTGTCACGACCGGGAGCTTTGCAGGAGAAGACCACCTTTTGTTAGGATAATATGTATTGCTTGTCCCCGTTCGAATTGGTCTCTATGGGATCCCTTCCCGCCTACATTTTGGGGGAAGAGGACCAAAGCCACTATAAGTACAGGTTAGCCACCACCATAGGAAAGGGGTCGAATCCTTGGAGCTCACATCCACACCAGAGCAGACCTCGCGAGATTTTTCTTCCCTTGTACTAGTTCATCCACAGCCCCCGTGAGGCAAATACACCACAGAGCAGGAGTAGGGTTTTACACCGCAAGGTGGACCGAACCTGGGTAAACTGTCGTGTCCATCTTCTTCCTTGTTCATCGAGCTAGGCCATGGGGGTGACGAACTTGTTGGCTAAAGGGACTGAATTCTTTGCACACACCCCTTCGAACCTGTTCTTGGGTCTTCGGAGCCCTGAATCCGACATTCGGCACGCCAGGTAGGGGCGTGTCGAAGGGTGGCCTCTTCATCAACCGTGCTTCACCCTCGCCGCTCAGTTTCCATGGCAGGCGTCACCCCTCCTGTTGGGGATATAACTATTAGGTATGACCCGCCTAAGAGGGGCCAGGTTATACCTATCGCAATTCATGATGTGAAGCTCATGAGGATATTGAAGATGGCGGTTCATGAAGCAAGGGTCAAAGGCCCAAAGGCGACTTAAGGCCCATAGGGGTAAACCGCCATGTATATATGACTTATATTGTAAGGCAAGTATAGTTAGACACCGAGCCAGACACGTTGTTTATGATCCGGCCGGGACTCCCAGAGCTGTTGGGCGTCAACCTGTCTATATAAAGGGATGGCCCGTCGGTGGTTCAGGTCAAGAGACAAGAGATCAAAAGCTAGGTCAAGTGTATTCGCTCCTTGGTAATCGAGACATAAGCAATACCACCTCAAACTGGATTAGGCCTTTACCTTCACCGCAAGGGGACGAACCAGTATAAACTCCTATGTCCTTTGTCCCGTTTAACCCCTTTAAGCTAACTTAGTTGTGATGGCTCCACGACTAAGTCCTCACATTAGGACATTTGCCATGACTATTCCACGACAGTTGGTGCCCACTGTGGGGCCAGTGCATGGTGGTTTCGAGTTCTTAAAGGGCAGCTTTGAAGGGATCAAGGGATACGCTATGGGCCGGATGACCAAGAGTCATCACGGCAAGCTCACATCGACGATGCAGACTAGGGCCCCAAGGCCGGCTCAATTGAGTACGGGTACCAGGTCCCCTTCGGCGGAATTCACGTCTTCATCGGCAAGATCGACGAGCCGGGCCCTGAGCTGGACATCTGCACCGACATCATCGAGACGGCTCAGCATGCATGACCCGCCCGAGCTCAGCCCACCATGAAACGTGCCTTCATGGGATTCATCCATGGGGCGGAATTTGATGAAGGATCCATGTCTGGTGGTGAGACGACCATCTATTCTGACGGTGAGTCATCCCCGGGCGAGACTACTTCATTGTATCAACTGCAAGACGACGGCTTGGGGGCTGTTCTGATGGCGACAACATTCCGGACCCCTATGAGCCGCCGAATAGGGTCGCAATCTTCATGGCCGGTACACAGCCTGGGCAGAATTCTTCAAGTGCAGCAGCAATGATCTCCAAGTCAGCGGCAGCGACGGCAGCCGGGGCAGGAGGCCCTGTGCGCCTGCCGGCCAAAGTTTTGATGGATTTGCTGGATAAGCTGACAACCTTGTTAATAGCAGAGGTTAGCCCAGCGAATCAAGCTCAGCATAACGCAGAAATTGCAAAACTACGTGACAAAGTAGCACTTGCCAAGGAAGACCTAGCGGCAGAGGACTCTAGGATGACGGCGGAGCAGGCTGTTTTGGATGCTCAGGCACAACGTATCCAGGCTAGTTCCTGTCGGATATCGGGTTCCAGCAAAACCCTTAAGGTTCGAATACTCGGGTGCGCATGAAGATTTCCCCCTATCGAATCTCTCTCTCAGCCTCGCTGCGATCCCTAAGCTTAATTAAACGAAATGACAACACAAGATACACGAGGTTTATACTGGTTCAGGCCACCATTGTGGTGTAATACCCTACTCCAGTGTGGTGGTGGTGGATTGCCTCTTGGGCTGATCATGAACAATACAAGGGGAAGAACACCCTCCTGAGGCGAGGTGTTCTTGTGTTTTGTGGGTGGTTCTGCTCAAGGTTCGATTGGTCGATGCCCTTGCCTTGGAGGTGGCTAGCCCTATTTATAGAGGCCCTGGTCCTCTTCCCAAATATTGAGCGGGAAGGGATCCAACAATGGCCAATTTGAAGGGGGACAACTAGTACATGCTATCCTGACTAAAGGTGGTCTTCGCCTGCCAAAGGCTCTGGTGATGACGCCATCTTGGGCTCCACAATGACCTCCGTCTTGCCGTCCTGCTAGTCTTGGTCTTGTTGCACCGATATGGAAACATTTGCCTGATGCCTCGGTACTCCACACCTGCGCTTGCCCCCTTAGCACCAAAGGGGAAACGAGTACACTGCACGCGCTGGCGCCCGCCTAGAACCCGCCTGGCCTTGGTCGTCATGGCTTGCGTCACCGGAACCTCGCGAGGTGCCCCTTTCCTTGATCTCTCCGCCTCCCTCGCGAGCCTGCCCGATGAGGCCGCTCCTGAGGAGGTCTCGTGTCGTCCGCCCCGCGAGGCTTAGCCCTTCACGAGGGTCTTGAGTGTTTGGTTGACGAAGATGGGCCGCACTAGGCCGCTGGTGGAGCCACACCGTGGGCCGCAGGCAGGCAAGTCTGGGGACCCCCGTTCCCGAAACGCCGACAATAGCCCCCGGCCCAAGGCGCGCTCGGACTTGGCCTAGTGGAGAAGCCAAAGGGCAAGTGTGGAGCGCCGCGGGCCCCTAAAGACTGCAGCCTTGGTTAACGCGTGGAGATTGATTGGACATGGGCATCTCCTCTTCCCCATGCTGCCTCGGCAACTACACGACTTGGCAAGTCCCTGTTGCATGCAAAAAGGGTTATCATTACCTGCGATTGTGGAGGTCGACGGTTGGCCTCCTTTGGGCTATAAATGAGGAGGGGCGAAAGTCCCCATCTCCCATCTCTTCCCATTCCGCTCACTTCTCCTTCCCTGATCCGCTGCTTGCAGCGTCCCCAATGGCGCCTGGGAAAAGGTTTTTGGCCGCAGAGAAGGGGAAGGCTCGCCAGGAGGGGCCTGGCTCTCCTCCACCCAAGCGCGGACGCGATTGCCCTCGCAAGCACTCCGTGACTCCTACTGCAGTTCCCCGCGGTCATGGTGGTGGCCCTTCACGTGGTGGGGGAAGGTGTGCCTTGGCTGCGCGGCCTCCCCGGCCGCGCTTCCACTCGGCGGAGGTGCTGCCGGAGTTTGTCGTGCGGTTGGAAGATCCGGCCGGCAATTGGCTTCAACTTCCGCGCTTCTTCGTCGGCGAGCTGCCAGCCGCTGGCCCAGGCGGCTCTGGTTGCAGGCGGACGACTGCTGTAGCAGGGCCTCCTGGGTCGCGGTGGAGGTCTCTGTCGCTGGCAACGCAGCCTTGGCTCGAGGCTGGCAGACGTTCGCCCCCGCGCGCGGCCTGGGCAGGCCATGCATGCTCCACTTCAGGTATGATGGCGATGCAACCCTCTACGTGAGGGTATTTGGAGAGGATGGACGCCGCGTCGGGTGCTGCCCTGAAGACAACAATGACGACGAGGTGCTCGGGCTTGGTGATGGTCGTGACGAGGCTGAAGGTGGACCCACTCCCGAAGGCGACCGCGGCCCGTCAAGCTATGGCGGCTCCTCCACCGGTGAAAGCTCCTCCAGCGGCGGCCGCGATCACCCGCCATGCTGTCGCGCCCGCCTCGAGGGCGGTAGCGGGTCGTCCCGCCGCCATGCTCTGGTGAAGCGCGAGACAGAGTCCGACTAAGCTCAGGGGCAGCCATCGGGTACCCCTCGCGAGCTGCGACAGGGCGCGTGCTGCTTTTGTTATGTTTTCCTTCCTTCCTGCACTTAAGAGAGACAAGTATGGGACACCGTGGGGGCGAGCAACAAACTATGACTTCCTAGTTAACCTGCTACATCTATTGTTCCTATGCTATGTCATGGTGTCATTGTGGTACGTTGGCGTGTAGGAACGACTTAGCTTAGTATGCTCGAAGTAGTCCCCCCTTCACGAGGTGCCCGCTTCAGGTTTTTCCGAGCATCTTAAGAGCTGCAAAGATAACTCGTTGAGAGCCTGTTATTTTCAGGACCCTGGTTGCTAGGGCCGCCGACAGCGGCCCGACGCTTCGTGTCACGGTACCCGAGGGGTACGGACTGGGATGGATGTTCCCGCTGTGAGCTTGAGCGAGAGAGTCTCGCAGAAGTTAGGAGAGAAAAGGCTCACGACAGCACCCGTGCAGCCCCCTCATGAGGCTTACGAGAGAGAGCAAGTCGGACAAAGAGCTGAAGACAGAAACGGAGGCAGAAGGCAAAGGAACACCAGAAGCAACTTCAATCGAGATTCAAACAAAGAGGGGCGAACCAACTGCGGAAAGCAAATGAAAAAGCCACGTCCGACACCTAGTCTAGTCTTCAAGTCTTCTCACCAGTACGGAGCTAAGTGCTGCCACTAGGCGTGGGCGGGAGCCCGAAAGGCCCAAGGGCGGCCTCCTGAGACTCCGGGGCATGTACAGGCCCACTCATTATTACGTGAGAGTGTCACAGGCGGCGAGCTTCACACGCACTCGGCCTTCTTCACAGGCACCGGGCCTTTCTTCATGGGTAGAACTTCCTGAGGTGTTGGATGTTCCAGGTGTTCGGGATGGGCACCCCATCCCGAGTCTCCAGGCGCGCGGCACCAGGACTGGAGACATGGACGACCTTGAACGGGCCCTCCCACATGGGTGAAAGCTTATGCAGCCCTTCCCTGGAGAGCACCCGCCTCAGCACAAGGTCACCTACCTCGAGCATCCTGGGGCGGATGCCGCCTGCTGGTACCATGCCGCCCATAGCGCGGCTTCGCAGCGGTGTTCCTCCCCCAGCATGAGGTCCATCCTCGGCATGGCGTCCTGCTGCGTCTCATCAAACGCCAGGACCCGCGCGGAGCGAAGTCTGACCTCATGAGGGAGAACTGCTTCCGCTTCGTAGACGAGGAAGAACGGAGTCTTGCTTGTTGGCTTGGTGGCGGTGGTGCGGATGGACCAAAGCACGGTCTGGAGTTCATCGCGCCAGCCCCTGCCACAGGCCTCCAGCTTCTTCTTGAAAGTCCTGGTTTTGAGGCCCCTCAGGACCTCTACATTGGTGCGTTCGGCTTGGCTGTTGCTCCGGGGGTGTGCCTCCGAGGCGTAGCAGATCTGCGTTCCAAGGTTAGCACAATACGTTTTGAAAAGATTGCTGGTGAACTGCGAACCGTTGTCGGTGATGATGCGGTTAGGGACCCCGAACCGGCTCACGAGGCCCTTGATGAACTTGACCACGGAACCGGCTGGGATGGTGCGGGCGGCTTCCACCTCCGCCCACTTGGTGAACTTGTCGATGGCAACGTAGAGGTAGCGGTAGCCCCCATGCGCTCGAGGAAATGGGCCCAAGATATCCAGCCCCTAGATCACGAACGGCCATGAGAGCGGGATGGTCTGCAGGCCCTGGCTGGTTGGTGGATCTGCTTGGTGTGGAACTGGCAGGCTTCGCAGGACTTCACCATCTCAATCGCATCATTGAGTGCCGTAGGCCAGTTGAACCTACTGCGAAATGCCTTGCTGATGAGGGTCCGTGACGACGAGTGGTGTTCGCAATCTCCATCATGTATGTCGGCCAGCAGCTCTTTCCCCTGTTCCTTGGAGATGCAACACAGAGAAACATCATTCGGCCGCTTCCGGTATAACTCACCGTCTTAGATGAAGTAGGCGGTGGCCTACCATGCTACATGCTCCATGCCCTCTTCCTTATATGGCAGTGTCCCTGGCATCAGGTATTCCTTGAATTCCTTGGTCCAACATCCCTCCTGAGGCTCCAGCGCCAAGAGTAAGAGGGCTCCTGAGGTCGGGACGCAGGCCGGGGCTCCTGAGGCAGGTGGCCGAGGGAGTTCTTCCCGAGGCTGTGCCGTCCTTGAAAGTGGTGGCGCCGCCGATGGCTTGAAGAGTCGTTCCTAAAAACACCAGACTCTTGAGGAAGCCATCTGGACGCCCTCTTGGCGATGTTATCAGCCTCTTGGTTGGTGCCGCGGGCACATGCTGCAACTCCAGCCCCCAGAACTGCTTCTCCATCTTGCGCACTTCCGTGAGATACGCTTCCATATGCTCGTCCTTTGGCTCCTACACTTTGTTGGAGAAGTTGACGAGGAGTTGTGAATCCCCCTTGATGGCGAGGCGCTTCACTCCCAATGCTGCCACAACCCTCAGGCCTACATGAGGCCCTCGTATTCTGCTATGTTGTTGGAGACCTTCTCGCCCTGCTGGAACCAGAGCTGTACGACGTAGTAGAGCTTATCCTGAGTGGGAGATATCAGCACTGCACCAGCCCCCGCGCCTTGTCACGAGAAGGCACCATCGAAATACATGACCTATCTGTCTGGTGCCTCACTTCCTGGGGAGGGAGACCGATCCTCACCTGCCTTGAGCTCCGGTGTGTCTGTCCATTCCGCTATGAAATCAGCAAGTGCGGCTCCCTTGATGACCCTGGTTGTGCTGAACTCCAACTGAAACGCCCGCAGCTTGATGTTCCATTCAGCGACTCTCCCAGTGGAGTTGGGGCTCCTGAGTACCCTTTCCAATGGGTAGGCCAAAATGACCTTGATGGGGTGACCTTGAAAGTAGTGTCGCAGCTTACGCGAGGCCACCAAGAGTGCGAGTAAGTGCTTTTGAGGCATGGGGTACCGTGACCTTGCATCCTGTAGCACTGTGCTAACGAAGTACACCGGGTGCTTGATGAGGGTGGGCGTGCTGACGTGATTTGTGTCTCCCGAAGGTTGAGGAGCTTCCTGGGACAATGGAGCCCCCAGCGCCTGGTTGCTTGGGGCAGCCTCTTCAGCCCTGGGGGCATCTTCCTGCTGAGCTTGATCCCCTGCTGCCGTTGTCGTGGTCCTCGTGAGGCATTCCTGACTTTGTGTCACCCCGGCTAAGGCTGTAGCTGGGCAGGACGCGGCCTTGGCTTGGCGCTCCTCCTGAACTGCCACCAGGGCTGTGCTGGTAGAGTAGGGAGTGGAAGCAAGGTAGATTACTAGAGGCTCGAGGGGGCGCGATGCCACCCTCACAGGAGGGCTGGTTAAGTACCTCTTGAGGTCTTGAAACGCTTGGTCGGCCTCCTGCATCCACTCAAATGGGCACTTTTTCTTCATCAGCTTGAAGAACGGTAGGGCACGCTCCCCCAGCTTGGAGATGAAGCGCCCTAACGCAGTCATGCGACCGGTGAGCTTCTGCATTTCTCTGAGGGTCTGCGGTGGACTCATGTCTTCGATTGCCTTGACCTTCTCCAGGTTGGCCTCTATCCCCCTGTGGGACACGAGGAAACCCAGCAGCTTGCCTGAGGGGACACCGAATACGCACTTCTCCGAGTTGAGTCGCAGGTCTACTTGGCAAAGGCTCGTGAAGGTCTCCTCCAAGTCCTGGATTAAGGTCCTTGCCTCCCAAGACTTTACCACAATGTCGTCGACGTAAGCCTCTGTGTTCTTCCCGAGCTGCCGGCCCAAGGTGATGTGCATCAACCGTTGGAAGGTTGCGCCCGTGTTGTGCAACTCGAAGGGCATGCAAGTGTAGTAGTATACCCCACACAGGGTCAGTAAGGCTGTCCTCTCTACATCTTCCACAACCATTTTGATCTGGTGATAACCCGAAAACGCATCCAGGAAACAAAGCAGATCGCACTCGGTGGTGGAGTCGACGATTTGGTCGATGCGGGGAAGTGGGAATGGATCTTGTGGGTAGGACTTGTTGAGGTTGGTGAAGTCGAAGCACATGCGTTCCTTTCCCCCTTTTTTCAGCATGACAACGGGGTTTGCCAGCCACTCGGGGTAGCGAACCTCGCGAATAACTCCTGCCGCCTCCAGCTTGCGGGTTTCTTGGACAATGAAGGCCTGCTCCTCCGTGGACTACTGCCTCGCCTTTTGCTTCACAGGGCACACATTGGGACACACATTCAGGTGATGCTCAATCACCTCCCTTGGAACCCCCACTAGCTACTTGGGCTCCCATTCGAACACCTCCTTGTTCGCGTGCAAGAATTTCACCAGCGCCTCCTCTTGGTTAGGGTCGAGGTCGGCACCTATGGTGAAGGTGGCTCCCGAGGACCCATTTTCCTCAACCGGCACCTGTTTGGTCCCTGCCTTATCCTGAGTGAACAACTGCTTCTTTTTGGTGGGTGCAGCTTCCTTGGCCTTGGAGGCGTTCGCGTCAGCGTGCTGCGCCATCGCGGCGGCCTTGAGGGCCAGCTTGAGCATCAGCAGAGCCTCCCTGGTATCTCCAGCTATGGTGAGGACGCCGCCGCTCCCGGGCATCTTCATGAGGTTGTAGGCCGGATGGGTTACCGCCATGTACTGAGCCAGGGTAGGGTATCCAAGGATGGCATTTTACGGGAGGCTGATGTGAGCAACATCGAAGTCGATCAGCTCCGTGCGGTAGTTGTCGTGGGTGCCAAAGGTCATAGGGAGGCGAATCTGCCCTAGGGGACTTGAGGAACCACCCCCAACGCCCGAGAAGGGCCTGCTGGGTCAGAGCCACTCCAGCGTTACATGGAGGAGGCTGAAGGCCTCCACCGAGAGCACGTCTAGGCCGGCACCGCCGTGGATGAGGGTCTTGGTGACGGCCACTTGGAAGATGGTGGGCGTGCAGAGCATTGGGAGTGCACCCGAACAGGCGGTGTTGACGGGGTGATCTTCCAAGTTGAAGGTCAGGTCGGCCTTGGGAGCCACCCAACCCGGGAGAGCTCCTCGCCGCGCGAGGACGGCGCCGGTCTGGCGAAAGAACGACTTGGTGTGGCGATCCGAGGGTGGCGCCTACAAACCACCCAGGAGAGCTGCGACAACCGGGGGCGCCGGCACCCGTAGTGGGTGAGGAAGAGGTTGCGTAGCTCCTCCCAGGAGGCCATGGAGGAATCCGACAGGTTGAGAAACCATGCGTGCGGGACACCACTGAGGGCCATGGGAAGCCAGCTGGCCATGACCTTGTCGTCTCCCCCAACCTTGAGGATGGCCTCCTCGTATGCCAGCAGGAAGACCGCCGGGTCCGTCGTGCCATCGTAGCGCTGCGGCATCTCTAGCTTGAACTTGGACGGCCACTGCACCTGTCGCAAGGCGGGGGCCAAGGCTCGGAGCCACCTGGCCCTAGCATTGGTGTCGGCCGCCGGAGCCAGAAGCGCGATGTTCGGCATGAGGGCGAAGCTCGGTGCTGGCAGGGAGCGGGTCGACGGAAGGAAAATCTCCGGTGCACCCCTACCTGGCACGCCAAATGTTGGATATCGGGTTCCGACAAAACCCTTAAGGTTCGAACACTGGGGTGCACATGAAGATTTCCCCCTACCGAATCTCGCTCTCAGCCTCGCTACGATCCCTAAGCTTAACTAAACGAAATCATAACACAAGAGACACGAGGTTTATACTAGTTCAGGACACCATTGTGGTGTAATACCCTACTCCAGTTTGGTGGTGGTGGATTGCCTCTTGGGCTGATGATGAATAGTACAAGGGGAAGAACAGCCTCCTGAGGCGAGGCATTCTTGTGTTTTGTGGGTGGTTCTGCTCAAGGTTCGATTGGTTGATGCCCTTGCCTTGGGGGTGGCTAGCCCTATTTATAGAGGCCCTGGTCCTCTTCCCAAATATTGAGCGGGAAGGGATCCAACAACGGCCAATTTGAAGGGGGAGAACTAGTACATGCTATTCTGACTAAAGGTGGTCTTCGCCTGCCAAAGGCTCTGCTGATGACGCCTTCTTGGGCTCCACAATGACCTCCATCTGGCCTTGGTCATCATGGCTTGCGTCATGGGAACCGCATGAGGTGCCCCTTGCCTTGATCTTTCCGCCTCCCTCGCGAGCCTGCTCGATGAGGCCGCTCCTCAGGAGGTCTTGTGTCGTCCGCCCCGCGAGGCTTGGCCCCTCGCGAGGGTCTTGAGTGTTTGGTTGACGAAGATGGGCCGCACTGGGCCACTAGTGGGGCCATGCCACGGGCCGCAGGCAGGCAAGTCTAGGGACCCCCATTCCCAGAACGCCGACAGTTCCTTCTTGCTCTTGTTGGATCAAAACACTTCAAATGAAATCATGAGAAGAAGGCACCAGAGTCGTCTGCCGTCGGTTTACGAGGCGAGGAATCTCTTTGGTACGCCTGGAGCAGGGACTAGTAACCAACCAGAGATGAACTGCGTCGAAACGCCTGGGGCTGGAGCATCGGCTCAACCACGCACGACGGAGCCACCCCGTCTGAATAATATTCCGTCATAGCATGTGCCAACACCACCGGGTCATTATTCCAACCCTTTGGATAATATGATTGCTGCAGCGACACGATTGGCGGCTCTCCCAGTCGAAGGCAATTCCCCAGCAGTGGTTGAAACACGGAGGGCTAGAGAGCTTCTCCAAACATCATTAGTGCAATAGGAAGCATATTCTTACAGTCAAGAGAGGATTCATTCGACCCCTCGCCCGAGCCGGAGTTATAGTAGACACATGGACTCACCAGCCTATTCAAGCAATGACCAGCACCGTAACCAACCACATGGGCATGACCCGACGTGTGATGGTGCGCATGGTTTGGCCGACCAGGATAGGGCATGTCGCGAAGCTGAGCAGGCGGCTCATCAACACCTTCCGGTTTATCCGACGGTTTCGATGGAGGTAGGAGTGACCTCTAGAACTGCAGGTGTACCTTGTTTAGTGTCGGCTCTGCGTAGTGAGCGGCTGCCCAAGGATTTCAAAGGACCTCGTAAGGTGCCTAACTACACAGCCGACTTACCCACCGAGGCATGGATTGAGAGTTATGAGATGGCCATGGAACTATTGGGGGTCAGGGATGCTGCGTGTACCAAATACTTCACCATGATGCTGGATGGGACGAACCGTACTTGGTTGAAAGGGCTGCCTGCCAATTCCATCGGGTTATGGGATGAGCTAAAAACCCGGTTTATTCAGAACTTAGAAGATACATGCAAACAACCCACGTCGATTATGGATTTGGATGCTTGCACCCAAGAAGAGGGCGAGTCAATGACCCATTGGGTGCGCCGGGTCAAGGCCATCCTGCACTCATTAGATAACATCAATGCTAGCTTAGCAGTTTTAATGTTAGAGAAGAATTGCTGTTTTTTGCCTCTCAAATAGAAGCTAGGGCGGCTCAAGCACGATTGCAATGATATGGGGCAGCTGATGGCAACTCAAGTTAAATATGCCGACTCTGATAGTACCAGGGACCCCGAGTCTAATGATGAAAAGCCTGGAAAGGGAAAGAAGAGTGGCAACACCAAGGGTCCGCAACATAACCCGGTGAGTCAGGGGGAAACGGTAAACGCAAGGCTGATAATAATTCAGATTTTGTGACTAATACCAATACGCAAAACAATGGTCAGTGTCGTAAGGGGAGGCCACCTCCTTGGACAGGTGGACCAGGTATCAATCTCGAGAAGTTGCTGAATCAGCCCTGCCCAAAGCATGGCACGAAGGAAAGGCCGTCGACTCACCTTTGGAAAGATTGTCAAATTATGAGGGAATTCAAAAATTCTGACTTCTTCCAGAACAATCATGGGCCGGGTGGCGGCTCAGGTGGTGGCGGTTCTCATGGCCTAGGTTACGGTGGTGGCGGTTCTTGTTCTGGCTTCCAAAACCATCAAGGTAATCAGGGTGGTTACAATCAACAATCCGGTCAGGGGAGTCAGTAGCAACAGTAGTCTGGATATCAAAGTCATCCGAAGCAGCTGAATAGTGGGCAGTATCACGTCTTCACCACAAGTCTGTGCAAGCGGGACCAGAAGGTCCACAAGAGATCTGTGAACACCGTTGAGCCGGTGATTCCCCATTGCTTGCGATGGTCTGAGCAACCTATTATGTGGAGTCGAGAGGATCACCCGCCCCGGGTTAATAATCCGGGTCACTTGGCTTTGGTGGTGGCACCTCAAGTTGGTGGATACAAATTCACTAAGGTACTCATGGATGGGGGTAGCAGCATTAATATCCTTTATGATGATACTTTCCGTCGCATGGGGTTGACTGATAAAAATCTCAAGCCGTCCAATACTGTTTTCCACGGAGTGGTGTCTGGTAAGTCGGCGTATCCGGTGGGCAAGATTGATCTCGAAGTAGCCTTTGGGGATGAGCATGATTCCAGGGCCGAGAAGTTAATATTTGAGGTGGTCAAGATTAGAAGCCCGTACCACGCTCTGTTTGGACGGCCGGCTTATGCCAAGTTCATGGCATGGCCTTGTTATGTTTATCTGCAGCTTAAGATGCCGGGTTACAAGGGGACCATCACAGTGCATGGAAGTCGGAAAATAGCTTTGGAGTGTGAAGAAGGTGATGCTGCTTATGCTGAGTCTATCTGTGCAACAAAGGAATTGAAGTTTTACAAAGACAATGTTGATCTGGCAGATATGACATCTTTGAAAAAGCCAACCACAGAGCATGATCCAGTGTTGAAGTTTAAGTCGGCCGATGACACTAAGCTAGTTGAATTTGTTCCTGGCGATTCATCCAAGCAGTTTAGTACCAGTGCTAACCTGAATCCTAAATAGGAAAACACGCTCTACGAGTTCATCCGTGAGAACCAGGACATCTTTGCATGGAAACCTTCTGACATGCCAGGTGTACCGAGGGAACTCGCTGAGCACACTCTTAATATTGATCCGAAGTTTAAGACGGTCAAGAAATTCCTTCATTGCTTCCATGAGGAGAGGCGTAAGGCCATTGGTGAAGAAGTGGCCCGGCTCTTGGCGTCTGCGTTTATTATTGAAGTCTTTCATCCTGAGTGGTTGGCCAATCCGGTACTGGTGCTTAAGAAGAATGGCACTTGGCGTATGTGTGTGGACTACACGGACTTAAACAAGGCTTGTCTGGCTGATCCTTTTGCTCTCCCTTGTATTGATCAAATCATTGATGCTACGACGGGTTGTGAGCATTTGAGTTTTTTGGATGCTTATTCTGGTTATCATCAGATCAAGATGGCAGTTTAAGACCAGGAGAAGACAACTTTTATCACTCCCTTTGGAGCCTTCTGCTATGTGTCTATGCCTTTTGGGCTCAAAAGTGCCCAGGCGACTTACCAGCGATGTGTGCAGAATTGTCTTCACAGTTAGATTGGGCGCAATGTTCATGCTTATGTGGATGATATTGTGGTGAAATCCAGAGAGAAGGAAACTTTGATAGATGATTTGAAGGAGACCTTCAACAATCTCCGGGTCTACAAGATGATGCTTAACCCGGCCAAGTGCATTTTTGGTGTGCCAGCATGCAAGCTTTTGGGTTTTCTGGTTTCTAACAAAGGAATTGAGGCTAACCCAAAGAAGATCAAGGCCATTACCTCCCTGGCGAAGCCGGCGTGTATCAACGATGTTCAACGTGTGGCGGGTCGTATTGCTGCCTTAAGTCGGTTCATAATCCGGTTGGGTGAGAAGGCCTTACCACTGTACCAGATGATGAAGAAAACAGATAACTTTGTCTGGAGTGATGCTGCTAATGACGCGTTTGAAGCTTTGAAGAAACAGCTAGCTGAGCCGCCAGTCCTTACTGCTCCTATTGATAAGGAGCCATTGTTATTATACGTGGCTGCTAACGTCCGGCTGTCAGTGTAGCTGTTGTGGTGGAGCGGAAGGAAGCAGACAAGGAATATCCGGTTCAATGACTGGTTTACTATTATCAGTGAAGTACTCATTGAGTCAAAGCAGAGGTATCCGCATTGGCATAAGCTTGTATATGGGGTGTTCATGGCCAGTCGGAAGCTTAAGCAATATTTTTTGGGTCATACCATCACTATGGTCAGTTCTGCTGCCTTAGGGGATATTATCCAAAACAGAGAAGCTACAGGTCGAGTAGCCAACTGGGCCATTGAGCTTGGACCCCATGGTTTAAAGTATATGCCTCGCACGACCATCAAATCTCAAGCACTTGTGGACTTCATCAATGACTGGACAGAACTGCAGATGCCTAAAGAGAAGCCAGATAACACATATTGGACTATTCACTTTGATGGGTCCAGGCAATTGGAGGGCTCGGGGCTGGAGTTGTCTTAGCTTCCCCTCGAGGTGATAAGTTTTTTTTTTGTTTTAAGGTTGATGTTTCCCTGTACTAACAATGCAGCTGAGTATGAAGCCTTGCTCCATGGTCTTCGGATGGATAAGGAGATGAACTTAAGCCGAGTGAGATGTTTCGGCGACTCAGACTAGGTGGCTTAGCAAGTTTTGGGCAAATGGGATTCTAAGGATCCACTCATGGCGGCTTATCCTCGTGAAGTTGACGCTATTGCTGGGCACTTCAAGAGTTATCAAGTGGACCACATTGACCGCAGGAAAAATGAGGCGGCTGATGCCTTAAGCCGGTTAGGGTCCCAACATAAGCCGGTGCCACCTAACAATTTCTTGGATATTTTGCATAACCCTTCTGTCAATTTTCCTACAGAGGAAGATCTGGCTATTCCTGACCCGGAAGCACAATTGGTGGCTGCTCTTCATGCTATCCCTGATTGAAAAGTTCCATATTTGGCTTATATGACCTGGGGAGAATTACCCGAGGATGAAACTTTGGCCATATAGGTAACCCGGCGGTCTAAGTCAATGACAATTGCTAACGGAGAGTTACACCATCGCAGTGTCACTCAGGCGTTTCAACATTGTGTGTCTCCTAAAGAGGGTCGTGAAATTATTCGTGAGATTCATGAAGGAGATTGTGGTCATTATGCCGGCTCTTAATCTCTCGTGGCTAATGCCTTTCGTCATGGATTTTATTGGCTCACGGCTCATGCTGATGTAGAGGATTTGGTCAGTAAATGTAACAGTTGTCAAAAAATTCACGGCGAGCTCACGTGTCGGTTCAAGAATTATGGATGATTCCAATTACTTTGTCATTTGCAGTCTGGGGGCTTGATATGGTTGGCCCTTTTAAAAAGTCCAAGGATAAAAAGACCCACCTTTTGGTGGCGGTTGACAAATTCACAAAGTGGGTCGAGGCAGAGCCGGTCAGTAAGTGTGACGCGGGAATGGCGGTTCAATTCATCAAAAAGGTGATTTTTCACTTTGGTTTTCCCCACAAGATTATAACTGATAATGGCACTAATCTGTCCAAGGGTGCTATGAAAGATGTTTTGTTAATGTGAGCATATTCAGCTTGATGTGTCGTCAGTATCTCACCCCCAATCCAATGGTCAAGCGGAAAGAACCAATCAAGAAATTTTGAGAGGCATCAAGCCCCGACTTATGGTTCCTTTGCAGAGGACGCCGGGTTGTTGGGTGGAGGAGTTACCTTCAAGAGGTATGGAGTATCAATACTACCCCCAACAGATCTACGAGTTACACGCCTTTTTTCATGGTTTACGGAGCAGAGGCGGTTCTCCTAGTGTCATCCGTCACGACTCGCCCCACGTGGCAGCTTATGTTGAAGCTGAGAATGAAAGAGCACGTCAGGATGCACTCGACCTATTAGATTAGGAGCATGACCTTGCGGCGGCTCGCTCGGTGATTTATCAACAAGATCTATGCCATTATCACAGCCGTCGGGTTAAGACCAGAACCTTTCAAGAAGGTGACTTGGTGCTCCGGCTCATCCATGATCAAACTGATATGCACAAGCTATCACCACCTTGGGAAGGACCCTTTGTGGTCAGCAAGAATCTGAACAATGGGTCATACTACCTTATCGATATTCGAGACCACAAGGACTCACGTTAGTCAGAGGAGGAGACCCGCCGGCCATGGAATATTGCTCATCTTCGACCTTACTACACTTGAGCCACCGGCTCTTATGATGTACATATTTTTGATAATGTATATATTATGATGAATATAATAAAGTCGGCATCCCTAATAAAGCAGGGCCTCTATCATTTCATTTCCAAGAATAATGAGTCTTTTTCATCATAATTTCAAAGGTCACTTGGGGGCTTCCTGATCGTATTCGAATCATAGCTATAAATACCCTCTTGATCAGCGCAATGCCAAACCTTATGGTCACTTGGGGGCTTCCTGATCGTATTCGAATCATAGCTATAAAATATCCTCTTGATCAGCGCAATGCCAAACCTTATGGTCACTTGGGGCCTTCCTGATTGTATTCGAATCATAGCTATAAATACCCTCTTGATCGACGCATTGCCAAACCTTATGGTCACTTGGGGGCTTCCTGATTGTATTCGAATCATAGCTATAAATACCCTCTTGATCGGCTCAAGGCCACAAACCACTTGGGGGCTTCCTGCTCGTATTCGAAGCATAACTATGAAAGAACCCTTTTGGTCCGGCTTCCTGCTCGTATTCGAAGCATAGCCTCGTTTTCTCGTTTTGCTTGGTTTTTTGAATATTTTTTTGGTTCATCTTGATACCATCTTGACATATGGTTTAAAGTGATTCAGGATATGTAGCCTCAATTCTCACAGCTCATATTGGAAGCATACCCGTGGTTTCTGTTAACCCGGCCTGGCTTTGGACGATAAGTTGCCAGTATATGATGATATTAAATACTTGGAAGCATTGGCTTCTAAGTATGGGTTATCACCCTTACTGCACATGTATCATAAACCGACAATACGATTCAATATCACAGGTATGATATTTTTGTTATGGTTATATATAATTATGACTAAACCGGCCCCATCTGTAAACTGTTCAGTGGTTATATATGGGATGTTATGACCCGCCCTGCGCTAAACCGCAAGGGCTCTTGTGATTTACTTGTGTGCAGGATAATCCTAAGTTTCATCTGCACAAATAAACGTCATGATAAGTGTAAAAGGATAATTATCAAGTGGCAGCTCAAACATCGTTGGGCAAAACATAAACGTGCATGATGGCACGACAAGCAAAGTTTTTGCTAGTCTATTACATGACTCAAGGAGCCAAAATGATTAAGTGTTTTTCAAAAGATCAAATATATGAACCGCCCAACAGATCAATATTCTTGGCTCTAACGGCTAGAAGCTTCTAGATCATCCTTCTCCGCTTCTTCATCCTCCTTTGCTGCCTGGAAGTTTGGGGGTGACCAGTCAATGCCATTCAAGGCTTGGAATTCAGCTTCATCATCAATAAGCTCAGACGGGTCAACTTCAGGAGCAAAAGTGTGCTTACGGATTGGGGGAATTAGATCGATCACTTTATAAGCCGACATAGGCAGCTTCTGGTTTTCCATGTCATAAGCCGGTTGATATCCTGAAAGATCTGTTTCATTGGCAATCAGGCTGGCAAGGGGACGTATATCCTTCACGCAGGCGGCAAAGTCTTTCTTATCAAAAGGAGTGCCATCTTCTTTCAAGCTTGGATACCCGATTGATATATCGGCTGGGTCTAGCTCTGGTAGCCATGCTTTGGCCCGACTCAAGGCTATCACAACACTAGCTCTTGCAGATGATCGCTTCATCTCATTAAACCTCTCAAGAAGAACAAAAAGCTTCTTCAAGACATCAATCAAGAGAGTAGGTGTTTGATTAGCTGGAGAAATTGTGGCTAGTGCATGCTGATTCCCAGTATAGAGCTGCTCAACAAGTGTATAAACAACCTTCAGCTTCACCAACATCTCTTGGCTAAGATTGGTGCTCCTGGGACGTGAATAATAATCATGGATTGGTTAGAGGCGGTTTATATCATTAAGGAAGAGATTCAAAATTGATACTAGCAAGGCGACTTACCAAAGATAGCAAAAACCATCTGAGACACATGGCGTTTTAAGCCGGTAAGCTCAGTGGTCACCTCCTGAAGAACCGCCTCAGCCTTTTCAGCCCACTGTATCAAGGCAATTTTTTCTTTAGCCCAGGCGGTCCTTTCAACCTCAAAACTGGTCTTCAGTTTTTCCGTTTCAGCCACGCTAAATTGGAATTTTGAATCCGCCTTCTGGGTCTTGGATTCTTGCACCTCCAGTTGGGCTTTCACGTCAGTTAATTGAGATTGAAGTTGAGCAGTGATGTCCTGTACATACACCGGTTCAACATTATGTTCATATTTGAGTCACGGAAAGGAAGTCCCAAGCACTTTGCAAGCAACAACACTTGGCATTTGGGGGCAAATGCCTGCCGAAAAATTATTCATACAACGGTTCATGTGATTAAGTCCCAAGCACTTTACAAGCAAGAGTACTTGACACTTGGGGGCTAATGCATATCGCTTATCTTTTTACTACTTTATGATGACCTGTTTGTGCCGCAAACGGCCACAGCCGGCTCATGGGGGCTACACAAGTAAAATTTGATTTATATACAAGGGTACAAAGGACCGGCTCATTCATGCTAATTAAACCGGCTCTTGGGGGCTGCGGATACAGTACTAATCATTAAAGATCTGTTTTAACTCAGATGGTGTAAGCCGGATTTTGAAGGGTTCTATCAGAGGGTATTATTTATGCTCCTTGTTATTCTAAGTCTATAGCATATTGAATTCCATCATAAACAATAGACATGGGGTCTGAGAGGATATGCATAACTCATTAAAGAAGGAGTTCATACCTCAAAATTTTGAATCATCTGCTTCACCATGTCAACTTCAAGATCGCGGCTGGTGTGCACTTGATTGAGATAGCCAGAATATACTTCACCAATGCTTAATTGAGAGTAGTTGGCAACATGAAATCTCACTTTTCGCCGTTCAATGTGTTCTTCCTTGGCGGATGCTTGGCCAAGACAGTAGGCCTTCCCGGCTCTCTAAAGCCGATGCTGGTAATCACCACATCATCATCATGTGGCTCAGCCATTTTAACCGGGCTTGATGCTTCAATGTTCAAAGGATCATTGCTTGTCTGATCAATAGAAGGGCCAGGAGTCACTGGTGTGACGTCAAGAACCGGTTCTGATGGTTGAGGAACAGAGGTCTCAGGTGCTGGAATTTGTTGCTCCGGTTCATTGACTTTGGGATCTTCAGCCGGCTTGGTCACCCTTGCCTTATTTCTAGGCTTGGCCTTTCCACTACATGGGTCATGAGAAGTCAATATAAATATAAAGGAGCATAAGGAGCAAATAATAAGTAATGGTTATTACCCAGGAGTAGTTTTAAAAGCTGATAGATGAGACTGTGATGAGTTGCCGGAAGAGGAGCGAGAGGTCTCCTAATAATTTGCATATGAAGAATTAAGTGGTTGGTGAATGAGATCCGCCAGAGGATAAGAAGAGTTTAAATCAGGGATGACTTCGGTTCGATGATTCCGGGGAGTGTTCGGTTAGCCGGAAGATAATTCTTCACCACCACTGGTCCAGGTCTGTCGCCGGCTCTCATGCTGCTGTTGCTTCAAAAGAAAGTGAGGATCAAGATGAGCTAAAGGGTGTGAAAACCTTACTTTTCGGGTTACTCTTCGAATTTTTTGTCTTGGCAAAGGCTCGGAGTTGGAGGAAATGATAGTTACCTCTTCATCGTCAGCTTGATTGCCCCCCATGTCATCCTAATGATAATCAATGTCAATAAGATGGTTGAAAAATGAGCCAAGGAAATCAAGGGCTACCTCTGACTCAGAGCTGTCGTTCAGCTCAAACAGCTCAGAAGTACTGGTATTCTTCCTATTCTTCTTGGCAATTTTCTTGGCGGCTTTCTTGGCAGCCCTGGCCCTTTATCAGCTTCATGGTCATACTTCTTTTTCCAAAAATCATTGTTAGTCTGTGAAAGTCATCAAAGTTGAGTTAATAGAAGATTTGAATGATGAAGGTAAAGTAAGTAATTTAAAGACTCACCTTTGGTGCCGGGTTAAGTGTGCAGAAAGGGTTCAGACCCACTTTGCTGCAGTCTTCTAGGTCTTCATTCAGAAGACTCTTTGTCATTTCATTGATGGCAGCATCAGTTAAGCGCACGGAGCTGTGGCAGAGTGTATCCTTCTTACCACCCGTGTAAGTACACATTAAGCCAGATCAGCGACTCAATTGTATGATCCGCTATGCAACCTAGCATCAAACCAAGTCAATGCCAGTTAAACCGTTTCCCAGCAGAGCCTTGACCTTAGCAATGGTGGGGGCGAGCTTTTTACGTTCAGCAGCCATAAGCTTCTTAGGAAGATTATGTTTTTAGTCAAGATGCTGGGCATGGTAACCCGAATGTGGATTCTCGTCAGCCGGAGAAGTATCTTGGCAATAAAACCATGTCTGGTTCCAATCTTTAGGGTGACTCGTCAAGCAAGCATAAGGAAAGATGGCATCTCTTCTCCGTTGAATTGAGATCCCACCAAGTGCCAAGCTGGGTCCATTCGTAAACTCATTTTGGTGGTTCAAATAAAAATATTCCCTATACAATTCAACACTAGGCTCTTCTTGAAGGTATACTTCATAGAAAACTTGAAAATTGCAGATATTTGACATGGAATTGGGTACGATGTCTTGAGGATGAAGTTCAAAGAAGTGCAGAACATCTTGGAAAAATTTAGAACCGGGCGGTGAGAAGCCCCGGTTCATGTGATCAGTAAAAACAATGACTTCACCATCCTTTGGCTGAGGTTTTTCTTCTTCTGGATCAGGGGCACGATAATGCATGATAGTCTTTTCTGGTAAATACCCGGTTTTCATAAAGTCCTTAAGTGTGTCCTCAGTGACAATGGAGGGAACCCAGTTACATGAAGTGGATGTCTTCGGCGGCATTGTGAAGAAAGAAGCCTAAAAGAAAGAATAATTTTGCCGGTTTAAGTTGATTCATTAAGCCGGAGGTAAAACACTATAATACATATTCGGCATGGCGGCTTAAAAGGGGCCTAATGACATATGACTAGTTATAACTAGTGAGGGAAGCCGCCATGACAATATTGGCAGTTAAGATCTCTTAAGAAGGAAAAATTGCGCTAAGTGAGGGACAAACAGATTTCGCAGACTGAAGCTATAATTTTGGATCTGTGGTAGTTCAGGAAATGCAGTAAATTCTAAACCTAAATATCGCAGCAGCAGGAGAACTAGCACAAGGGCGAGATGTTTGCATCTGTAAAGCAAGTTTTGAGATAACAGAAGGAGTGGAAATAGGTTCCGCGCATCCTAAGGGATATATTTGGATCTAAAATAAGAGCTAACTAGAAGTACAGTGAAGAACAACGAAGAACTCGAAGAACTACAGAAACCCTAATGGAGTTCTACGATGGAGAGGATAAGGGTCTTACTGGATCCGAGGAGCAATGAGGAGGCACTGCAGTTTCTCTAGTCCTGTTCAGGTCGATGCAGTGGCCAAGGACGAGGAAGACAGTGAGCTCGCGGCGGTGGTGGAGCTTGAAGCGGCAGACGAGTCGCGAGAGGAGGAGGAAGACAAGAAGGAAAGGAGGGAGAATGAAAAGTGGTTGTCTGACCCTATTTATAAGGAGAAGGGTGAACAGGTAGGCGCGAAAAATGAGGAGGCCAAAACATGATTATCCAGCGGTTCGGACACTTCGATTTTCGGAAAGGTCATTAAAGACAAAGATCCGTTAAGATATGTTGGATATTGTGTAAAATTATTGACAGGTGACGTCATGACGGGTTATCATGATCGTGGAAGATGACGTCATGGCGGGTTATGAGATCTCGCACAAATGAAGAAGGAAGGATTTTTTCTAAGTGTTGAAGATTGACATGAATGAATTCAAATCAATCTGGGGCCTAATGTTGGGGATATAACTTTTAGGTATGACCTGCCCAGGAGAGGCTGGGTCCTACCTATGGCGATTCATGATGTGAAGCTCATGAGGATATTGAAGATGGCGGTTCATGAAGCAAGGGCCCAAGGCCCAAAGGCTACTGAAGGCCCATAGGGGTAAACTGCCATGTATATATGACTTATATTGTAAGGCAAGTATAGTTAGTCACCGAGCCGGACACGTTGTTTATGAGCTGGCTGGGACTCCGTGAGCCACTGGGCATCAAACTGTGTATATAAAGGGACGACCCGGTGGCGGTTCAGGGCAAGAGACAAGAGATCAAAAGCTAGCACTACAAAAAAAAGACACATCCGTGACATTTTGGGCCGAACGATTTTTTTCCCGTCATACTTATGACACTTCTAGGACGATAATTGTGACAATACCCGGTATCATCATAGATGTGGTGAAATCCTACTTCTATGACAAAAAATTATGACAGAAAATGGGCTTTTCATCCTGGGCGGGCCAGAGATGCAGCTGCATGACATTCTTTGGGCCGTCCATGACGAAAAAAACCATGGTAGAAGCAAGGGCGAGGAAAATTTCGGCGAGTTCCCGGTTACTATGGGTGGTCGGGGGCCGAGCGATGCACGTTTCTCTCGAACACGTACGTGCGTGTGTGCGAGGCGTTGGCTCTAACTGAACCCGAGCGAGGCGTTGGGCTCTAACTGAACCCGAGCAATTGCACTGTAGGCTACGCGTTACTGAACCCGAGCGATCGAGCGATTCCTTCGCTACTGCTGCTAACCGAAGCCT